>NC_079508.1:5868374-6182391 GCF_030052815.1 Hevea brasiliensis | reverse complement strand
TACATGAAGTTTACTCTTATTAATACAAAGTCAGCTAGATCATAATAATGCATATAATCCCTTGACCTGAGATAACACAGTTATCTTATATATAGGTGATTTGAGTTTAATACTGCTTTCATGCTTGTACTATGTATGAGTATATGAGGATGTGTTGGCTCCGAGTAGTTATATATGGAGATAGGTGTTAATCAAGATAAGATCCATGACCCTAAGTAAATAGGGATAAAATCCTATGTCCATTTAATTATTATTGATGAATTCAAGTTCCTGGCTAGGACAGATAGACTTGGTCAGAAAAGAGTTTCTGATAGGAAAGTCTTATTAATCAAGAATTAGAATTAAAAGAGCACATATGATTCTAAGCAAAAGAGTTTGATATGAACCATGACTTTAGTTGGAATCGAGATTTTGTAGTAGAGAGATTCTAGTGTATGGTATGTATGATCAAGGTTCATGAAGTAGGGAAATAATTCATAACTAATTGGGTAGTCATGGTACATTATGCTAAATGTCAACCATGATTTTTGAGAACTTAAATGAAAAGAGAATTTCATTTTTAAGTTTGGAATGGTTCTAATTATATTAAGGAGTTAATATTATTCTCATTGCCAATTAGTAATGAACCTAGTAAGTCACACACATGAGAATAACTTGATCAAAGCAAGATTAGTTTAATTAATTAATTAAATGATTTAATTAATTAATTAATTGAATTAATGAATTTAGTTTGTAATTAGATTACAAAGTCCCTAGCATGACTTAAAACTAAATTTACTAATGGAAGTGTTCGAGTTAATATTTAAAGTGTTTAAATATAAACTTAAAAAATAAAGTTTATAGAAGATTATGAACTTGGTCAAAATTACAGGTTTGACTTGTCAAATTTTGACAATTTTGACCATGTTCACTTAGTAAAAAATGGGAGGAAAAATATTTATTAATTAATAGTTAATTAATAGTTAATTAGTATTTAGAACACTAATTAATCAAGTTTAATTTTCTTAATTAAGATTAAAGGCTTGACAAATGGACTAATGATATTTAGAAAACTCATTCAAAAGTTGAATGAGAATTGGACACTTGTCAAATTTAATTTTAGTTAAAGAAATTAAGATAATAAAAGAGAAAAGAAAGAAGACAAAAATCATCTTCTTCATTTTTCTCTTTTGGCCAAAGCACAATTCCTCTATAGCTAAGAAATTTTTTTCTTCTCCTTTACTTGTTTCAAGAGTCTTAATTGTTAATACACTTGAATTAAACCTAGAAAAAGTGTTTCTTTGCTCTTCTTTTCACTTGAAACAAAAGAAAACCCTAAAGCTCTCACTTTTCATCTTGGCCAAATTTTAAAGGAAGAGCAAGGAGGGTTTCAACTTGGATCAATTTACTTTGATCAAGGGGTTATGTAGACAAGCTAAAGAGCCAACACTTGATGGCTTCACTCTCCGAATTAGGTGGTTAGAATTTGATTCTATGCTTATTGGGGTAAGAATTTCCCTAAAACCTAACTTGTTAGAATTTAGGGGATTTTGTTTCCTAATGGCTAATTAGGCTTGTTAGTAATTGATACATGGTTTGTTATGAACAAATTATGTGTTTTTCAATTGTTAAAGTGAATTGCATGATGCATGAAACCCTAGGTTTGAAAATTTTCAAATTGCTAAACCTAGCACCCTAAGGCTTGTTATAGTGCATTTTTCTTTTAATTGGTATCAGAGCCATCCTTATTTTTCGTTAAGAATATTTAATCATGTTGTATGATGTTTGGGACAATCATAAGTTGCATGAGATGCAACTGAAAGCTAGAAATATTCAAAAGAAATTGATGGAAAATGGTTCGGCCATGATGAGATTATGGAGGGATACCATTCGGCCAAAATTTTGAATATGGCTAAACAATTTGCTTTTATGTATTTTCTTATTTCAATGGTGTTTAACATGTATGAGATGTAGTGTGGAACCATTAGAAATAAAGAATCACCATGAATTTTCAATGAAGCACCATTATGGCTAAGTTGGTGTGAACATTCGACCACTATGAGATGGGAGGGTGCTTAAGCAATTTTATGGCTTTCCTTGGTGATTAAAATGCTTAATGTATGTCCCAAACATAAGTATAACATGATTGTGAGTGTGATTCATGGTTGGTTTAATTTTGAATATGAGATATTTGGAATTAAATTGCATGTTCAAGTGTTGAATGTGTGAATTGGCATGGAGAATGGTCATGGACTTGAGGAGACCAATGTGGTTGAACTCTTATTCATTTCTATGGGATTGTAATAATTATTTTAATTTTTATAAGGGTTGTATCATAAAGTTATTATAATAGCCTTAGGTTGTAATTTATTTATTTGAGCTTGCATGCTCAATTTTGTTGTAATTTTCACTTTGGTATGCTAAAAATATGTGATGTAATTGGCTTGGTGGATTTTACAAGAAGAAATTGAGTCCTACACATTGATGGAGATCAATGGGGCACAAGCTTCAAGAGTTGAAGATTGTCAAAGCAAGCTGCAAATAGATGAATGATAACCTAGTATGCCCTTGAATTCAATCCTTGTGGCTAAGGTTGAACTCCCATAGAATAGTCCATGATCATGCCTTTCACTTTTTCATTTTGATGAATGTATGTATAAGATATGTGTATTCATGATGTGTATGAGATATGCATACAAAATGGTTAATGTGCAAAGTGAGACCGAATAGTAATTAGGTCGACCAAGGAAACCTTCTAATAAAATGATTAAGTTGGTAATGGTATAATTTTGGAAATTACATCATGGCCCTCCACTAAGGCATATTTAAGAAGTTTTAAATACTTACATTGTTGGCTATGATTACATAGGAATGATGTATTTGGTTTAAGAGATCTTTTTGAAATAATTGTTAAGCATGAGATGATGTGAGTATGTAAATACTTTGGTGTGCTTACTGAGTGGGCATAACTTAACTAATGCAAGATAAACTAAGAATGGATGTACCTAAGATTTTTAGAATTAGGGGCCAAATAATTGATTAAGCCTCACATGAGATGTGGTGAGTAAAGAGTTACACACTTATGAATTATTATGAATCCAAGACTAGATGTACTTGAAGATGATTAACAGTTTATAAGAATTCAATCACCCACTAGAAATCCACCCTAACTGGGATTTTCATTTCCTACTTTGAAAGTGTAAGATTCTCCAAATTAGTGGGAGGACCAATTTGATTAAAAGACTATAATCATTTTGGTAATATACTCGATACAATATGCTAATGGGAATCTTATTATCTTCTGCAGCATAATCTGATAAATGAGAACACAACCACAACCATCCAACACTAGTAGACATTCTTGACCATAACAGGCTAACTAGTCCAAACTTCTTGGATTGGTTAAGAAATCTGAGGATTGTGCTAAATTTGAAGTGTATTGGACATATTTTTGTCACACCTTACCCCTCCGTAAGGCATGACATGTTTCCGTAATATACTTAATGAATTACCAAACTTCGCCTACCGATAACCCATTAAATACACTATAAGGGATTTTAAAACAATTTTATCTTCTTTTGAAGATGGTGAGCACTTTTAACAGGTATTAAAAACTTTGATTTGCAGTTTAAATACTAGGTAAAAATTTTGATAAATTTTATTTTTCCGCAAATTTTGTAAAAATTTCGACAGAGTGGGAAAAACCAAAATTTAAAGACCTGTACAAAGCACTTCCAAATGATTTTCAATCACACTCCAACCTCCAATATCTCAACACTAACACAATTTAACCAAATTCCATTCAAAATTCACATCTCAAATATTTTTAAAAATAACCAGATAAATTCATGCACATTGCATAAAAAAATTAATTTAAAGACATAAAATCCAAAAATGATATTATTACAAGTTTACTGTACAACTTGTCACACCCTACCCCTCCATAAGGCATAACATGATCCCGTAGTATACCTAATGAATTACCAACTTCGTCTCCTGATAACCTATTAAATACACTACAAGGGATTTTAAAACTTTTCTTACTTCTTTTTACAGTGGTGAGCACTATTTACAGGTGTTAAAAAATTTGTTTTTGAACTGAAGTGAAACAGCTAACACATTTGAATTATTAGTAATTTCTGTAAAAATTTTGGTGGAGTGCCATTTGTATTTTGAATAAAATAGTTCTTCAAAAATCTGTAAAAAGCACTTCAAATATATTTCTCAATCTCAAACTCTAACATTAAATCAACACAATATGTTTCTCAACTCAAATCCACAATAATTTTTCAGTATTTTCAAAGGCTGAGATAAAAGAAATATATCACAATATTTACAAACCAAAATAATTTACAATTTATTTTACAACTTCAATGTACAATTTTAATTTACAACTGCTCAAAACCAAGAATACTATATACATATAGTGAACATACACTACAATACAAAATGCAAAATATGGTATACTCAATATAGCCGATGATCTCTTAGTGTAGTACTAGCAGCCTAGTCTGCTGCCCTGTCAGTCTGTCTACCTGCGATAGCAATGAAAAGCTATCGCTGAGCTAATGTCTCAATGGTGCACAACATTAACCAAATGCAACTTTAAATCACAAATCATAAGTCATATAAATAGTGGATACTTAAAACCATAGTTAAATTCAAAGACAATGAATGTTATAAAGAATTTAAACTCCATTTCACAATATCATAATAAATATCAATAAATCATACACACATAGCTTAATCATGTTGCCAAAGTTCAATTCATCCCAAAAAGCCGATGGCTAATGAGGAATAACATAGCTAGCTAGCAATAATATGAGTACTCATTCTATTCATCTTCAACAGGCACACACCTCAACACTTTAGCCAGAGGGGGAATTCAATTCATCCCACTAGACAAGCTAGCAAGGAATTCAATCAATATACATGATAACTGTGGTTTCAAACCATTTACAATGCTTTTCAATCAATAAGTATCCATCAAATATCATTCAAATAATTTTTCACAATTTAAAACAATGATATACAAATAGTCATAATTTATTTCAATTGAAAATTCAAAAGAAATAACTGTTGTGCACAAACCTCTGATAACTGTCTCTTGGCTCTGACTCAGTGTTTCCTTCCTCTTCCTTGAGTCTTTGCTAACTAAAGCATACAATTTGAAGTGTTTCAGTACTCATTTAAACCATCTCTAACAATAAGGCTTAATACTTAATTTATTGAATTCTATTATTTCCTTAGTCAACCTAAGATGTTGACCCTCGATGCAGTCTAGGTGAATTAGGTTTTAATGTTACCAATGTGTCATATTTAATAGCTTTTTAGTGTTGGTACATGTTACCAAATTTATTTCCAAGTATGTTGCATTTTATTTCAATTTGCCGGATTTCGGTATACTAATTTGACCTAGCCAGATGACCTAGTTTCCTCGATTTTCAGGTTTCGGTCAAAACTACAAACTTGTAGGTCTATGTCTTATTGCACTTGGGGCAAAATTTCAGGTCATTCTGAATTGTGTAGACCAAGTTATGATCAATTTACCAATGCTGGACAGAATTTACCAAAATGGTAGCTTTAGGTCATTTTTAGGTCACTTTTGGTTCGGCCAGTTTTTGGACCTGAACTTGTGCAAGCTATTTGGCTTGGTTCGGCCATTTCTGGCCTTTGGTGTCTTGATAGGAATTGTAGATATATGTCTAAACTATTCATGGTAAAAATTTCAGGTCAATTGGACCTATTTTGAGTGAGTTATGGCCAAAACACTAACTGCTGCCCAAATGGTCAATTTTAAGGTTTTCAAAGCACTAATCCGGATTTGGTCATTTTTCAAGTCACCTTTTAGGCAAAATTTTGGTAAGCTTCCTTCATGAAAGTTGGCACATTTTGTGCTTAGTTTCACCTCCAATTGGTCTCATACCAATTGGAGCCACACACTTAAGGTTCTAAGCCAAAACATACACTGCCCTATTGTACATTGTTCACCCTTTACCAATTACACATCCTATGCTTACCAAGTTATTTCCTTCATGCCAATTCTGGTTCATACCATAACATAAACACATTTAGCAACTCATTTTTGGTCATTTTGGCAGCTTATAACCATTCTCAATATGCACATTATAGTATAGAATTTTCCAAGTCCAATTATAAACAATTTAACCACATGACATAGCTTATTTACATGTCCATATTCAAACCTTTATATACATATACATGCTGCCATAACAAGCACCATAATTCAAAAATATAATTTCATAAACCAAACCATGAAACAACACATTTTGATCTACACTTCAAAGTTGCCGATTTGTACATCTCCTTCAATTAACTTCCAAGCTTCCAAAATCATACCTTACACATGGAATTCAAGTAGTATACAATCAAACCTATAAATCATCATTCAAACCACTATTTACACGCAAGAATAAACTGTTCTTATTGAAGTTTCATGGCTGCCAAAATGTACCTCTCCATTAACTCATCAAACTTCAAAAATCCTTCCACAAATCAACTACCCATAACATTCATTCAAGGTTTAATGAAACAAGAATAAAAAATACATACTTACTACTTTTGAAATTCTTCTAAACCTCACCAAAACTTAATTTTCTTGCTGCCTATCTACTGCCCAAGTTGTGTAGAACAACTTTAGTGAAGAAATTAAGTGGAAAAATGGGCTTACTTCATGCTTGCATGGAGCTTGTAGAATTTGGCCATGGAGGAACTTCTTTGGGAGATTTCGGCTGGTTTTGGGCAAGGTGAGGAAGATGAGTATTCTGCTATCATGTGATGTTTAATGGTCCACTTAATGGAGTGAGTGGAGCACTAAGTAAGGGTTTAATGTTTATTTATTCTAAAGTTTCCATATTCCCACATTTAACTCCTATCTTTTGCTATTTAAATTAGGTACCACCAATCTAATTTTTCATGACATTTTCCAAGTGTAACATCATTTATTTTTAATGGAAATTTAGGTCAAAAGACAACTCGGGGTGTCAAATGACCACAATGCCCCTGTTTGGGTTACATTCCCGATTTTTCGGTAACACTAAGTTTTGTCGTTTTCTAGATTTCTCGTTTTTCTTTGTACTAATTATTTAATTTTTTTTGATATTTCTAATGAAATTTATACTTCAATAGATGTTTATTTAAGTCCTAAAAATATTTTTTAGGGTCCCCCGCGGTCCAGGGCTAGTCAACTGTCCACGTCGCAACTTCCCGGTGCGGTCACTCATCGCTACAGTTCTTGGCTCGTTTAACTTGGTTACATTTCATTGCTATTATTTTTCCTTTTTTTTTTCTTGTATTTCATTATTTTATGTCTCCTCACTCATATCTAAGTGTAGTTATAGGTATCCTAGCTGTCCAGACAACACTGGTCACAAGAATAGTAGAACGCACTACCGAACATAGGGGTGTTACACAACTGCTCAATTTACATCAATACATATGAACAATTCTATATTACATCAAACTAAATACATTGGGTATAAAATAATACCTGTACCAAAAAGTCAGTGAAGTCCTCTTCAACTTAGCAGCTCACTCTACTGCTTTTTCTTTTCCCTTATCTGCGGCAGCATATAAAGCTATTGCTGAGTATGATTTACTCAGTGGTGCACAATAAAGATTTAAATTGTTGGAAATAAAACATTCACTGATAAATAATAATTCAAGCATTTCCCAATCTAATTTTAAAATTTTCAAACCAACATTTATAATACAATTTTGTCAAATAATTTAATAAACACAGTATTGCCAATCCATACACAACTTAATTCATGACACAAAATTTTTTATCAATGCCGTGTTGTACACCACGATAAAGCAATCTACAACCTCACTAATCAAAATCAATGAGGGAGGTGGCTAGCTAGCTATATGAGTACTCATCCGATCTCAACTTCAACTGGCAAGATAGAGAGGGAGGAATATAGTCAATCTCAACCCCGTAAACGGAGGAGGAATATAATGGTACCGTCATGCTAAGTGTGAATCCAAAACTAATTTAAAACAAGTTATTCAATATTTCATGCAAAACCCAATCAAATTCCAAAGTCAAATTTCCATTTACAAAGGAGCAAAACAATAGTTCTCGAAACCCAAAATTAACATAATAAATTCGCAATGCATAACACATCAAGTTTTCAATACGAAAACGATAAATTAAGGTTTATTGTGCACAAACCTGGACTGAGTCGCCTCTAGGCCTTCACTCACTTATCTTTATCCTTCTCAGTGTCTTTTTCAATTGAAACGCACAGTTTAGAGTGTTTCAGTATCACATCTCATAATAAATTCAACAATTTATTTCATGCTTATTTAATAGTACCCTTAAATGTGCTTAAAATGGTATTCTTTGAGTTTTGCATTTTGGGCTTACTATTCATGGTACTATTCAAGTCAAAATGTTGACTTTCTCATGCTTAATAGGCATGTGAATTCTAATTACACCCACATACCACATTTTAGGTATCTAATTTGTTGGCATTGGTTGCCATTTTCATTTCTAAGTCTCCTAAGAGAAATTGCAATTTTTGAATTTTAGTCCCCTATTTTCTACTATTTCATTGGTCTAGTTACTGTGGAAATTTGGCTAAGTGTCTTCATCAAAGTTGTTTCTTATTGTCTTAGCTTTAATTCCCTTTTTGAATCACTCCATTTGGAGTTTTATAGCCCAAGATATGCTCATTTTTCTAAGGCTGGCCGGATTAGTTCAAACCCAGAATTCTGAGCACTTTCATGGCTTTGGCACTTTTGGTGTGCTGACTGTAGCTCGCTTTTTGGATCGGTTATGGTCAGAATTTAGATTTGTGTTCCTCACAAAAGTTGTAGTTTTATGTCTTAGCTTTCCATCGGTAAAAAATTCAGGTCATTTGGACCTTCCTACGCCATGTTATGGATATTTGAACAAGTACTATTCATATGGTCAGTTTTGTACAGTGGCAGTGTGCATTACCCGGATTTTACCTAATTTTACACCACTTTGTGTTCAGTTTTAGGGTTGGGTTCCTACATGAAAATTGTGGCATTATGTGTCTATTTTCATTCCCAATTGATCTCATACCAATTGGGGTGGGAGAATTATAGTTTTGGTCCCTGAAAGGACCTAGGCCAAACTGGCCAGAAGTGAACCCTCACTAATCCGAGCTACCTTTCAATTCTCACCATTCTAACACACCCCAATTGGCCCCAATTGACCATTTCTAATCTCAATTAGGTCCAATTGCATCAAATTCCAATTTTCACTAAAATTTCCCCTAATTTCATTAACTCAAGAACCCTAATTTTTGCATCTTGTTCAATTAGTGCAATTAAAGTGTATAGCTATCTTCTACACACTAATTTACACTTTTAAATTCATCAAACTCAAGCAAGCCCTAGTTCACTACTTGATGGCTGAAAATTACACTTCTCAAATTCACCTATAATTTCCCTCAATTTCTTACTTATTTAATCATCTTTAAGCTAGTTTACAAGGAATATATGAACATAATAGATTAATGGGCACTAAACTCTCTTAGGAAAAATCTTCAAGCTTGTTACTTCCAATTCCTTTCTTCTTTATGCTTCCAAGTGATTCCTCAAGCGGTAAGGAGAATTTTTTATGAAGACTACTAGGTGTTTTAAGGTGAAGAGTTGGGGGAAATCTAGTGAGAAAGATGAAGAAATGTGTAGAGAGAGAGGGGGTGCTATTCGGCCATGGAGCTCCAAATGAAGAAGATGCCCTTTTTTTTTTCTTTATTTACTTTTAAGGTGTCCAATAGAAATTACTTAATTAAATAAAAATTAAATTCCTTTTATTAGATCATGCTTTCATATGGTTGATGATGTCATATCCTATTTTCTTTTCTTTTCTTTTCTTTTTCCCATATTTCTTTAATTTAAATCTATACTTCAAAATTTTCATTTCTTAGATTTTATTTGATAGTTAGGTCATAAGTCACTTCTAGAGGTGAATTGACCAATTCGCCCCTCGCCGATCTGATCCGGTTTGCTAATAATTCAGTATTTCTTCCGGAACCCTAATCTAATTATTTGATCTACTTATCAACTCTTTTTTGTAATTTTCTCTTTTCCACTAGTTTCCTAATAATTCCTAGGATTGCAGTGTCACAATGTGCCGTTAAAAATTAGAGTTACAGTTGCCCTTGTAGTCACTTCCCGATAAGGTCACCCATCGCTGTGACCCCCGGCTCATTTTAACCTTTTATGCTTTGTTTTTCTTATTTATACTTAACCTTCTGGTAATCACTTTTAATTTTCATTCAGGCCTTTTCTAAGTATCTTCAACATGGTTCTAATCCTCTTAATTATCCGGACCGATACCAGTCACCTGAATAGTGAAATATACCAGGCTATGCATATAGGGGTGTTATAATTTTAGATTTAAAGGTTCATGGTCCTTTATGTGAAGGGGCCTCACAAGAGGAACGGGACACGTTGGATAGATGGAAAGAACACGATATGCGGGCTAGGTGCTACGTGTTGGCTTCTATAAGTAATGAGTTATAAAAGTAGCATGAACAGATGCATTTAGCATTTGAGATCTTTGATCACCTGCAAGAGTTGTATAGTGAACACAGCCAAAATATAAGATATGAGATATCTAAGCAATTGTTTTGGATGAGGATGACTGAGGGATAGAAAGTGGGAGCCTATGTTCATAAGATGATCAGATTGATAAAGTAGTTGGAAGCCCTTGATTTCATTATGGACTTTCAGTTACAAACGGATTTGATCCTACAGTCCCTACCTGAGCAATTTGGATCTTTTATCACAAACTTTCATATGACTAAAAAGGAGTGCACCTTAGTAGGCTTGTTAAACTTACTAGTCATTACCCAAAAGAATATGCCTGGCAATAAAGGAAAAGAGGCAGCTTTGGTTGCTTCTTCTTCTTCTGGAAAGTCTAAAAAGAAGAAAGGTAACAAGAAGAAGAAACTTTCTGTTCCTAGTCTATCTGGCAAGATAGCCATGAACCAGTCCAAGAAGAAAAAATCTGAAGCTATTCCAAACAAGGGAAAGTGTTTCCATTGTCAGAAAGAAGGGCATTGGAAAAGGAATTACCCTAAGCATTTGGCGGGTCTAAAAGATAAGAAGGATAAACCTTCTGAAGTTATGTCCATATCTTGTTATTTAGATTCAAATAATACTCACAGTACATCTATAGCTTGGGTTTTAGGTAATGGAGTAAGTTCTCACATATGTTTTGATATGCAGGAACTAGCAAGCCATGAAAGCTTGATTACACAGGATTTTAGACTCAGAATTAGCAACGGAGCAACAGTTGTAGCCTTAGCCAAAGGGTCTAAATATTTGTATCTAAATGGACATGTTTTGTATTTAGATTGTGTACTGTCTGTACCTAATGCTTTTAAGAACATCATTTCTGTATCTAGTTTGACTAGTAATGGATATCAATTTTGATTCATAAATGATGTTTGCAATTTTTATTTTGAAAATAAAATTGTTGGCATGGGTAATTTACATGATGGTCTTTATTATTTGGATAATAATTACAAAGCAGTTCCAAGCAATCAAATTGAATTTAATACCATCATTGAAACCAAATCTAGTCCAAAGCATCTATGGCACTTAAGATCAGGTCATATTGCAGAAAATAGGATTACAAAATTGGAGAAAATGAGGATTTTATCTTCATTGGGTTCTAAACCTACTCCACCTTGTGAATCCTACCTTCAAGACAAAATGGCTAGATCTCCCTTTATTGGACAAGGGTTAAGAGCTAAAGATATTTGGAACTAGTACATAGTGATGTATGCGATCTATTTAAAGAAATGGCAAGAGACGGATATCACTACTTCATTACCTTTACTGATGATAAATCTAGGTATGGATATTTGTATTTAATGAAATACAAACATGAATCCTTTAAATATTAAAGGAATTCAAATCTAAAGTCGAGAAACAAATAGGAAAAAGTATTAAAACTCTAAGATTAGATTGAGAAGGTGAATACTTGAGTACTGAAATCAATAATTTCTTAAAAGAACAAGGCATTGTTTCTCAATTGACTGCTCCAGGATCACCATAATTGAATGGCGTATATGAAAGGAGAAATCGTACTTTAATAGATATGGTACGAAGTATGATGAGCTACATAGTATTAGTAGTATGCCCTAGAGCATATCATTTTATATGTATCTTGTACATATTTTATTAATAAGAGGCAATTTTACTTTTTCATTTACATAATATATTTATGTGTAATAGAAAAGGTGTTAGTAGTATGCCCTAGAGCATATCATTTAGTATGTATCTTATACATATTTTTATTAATAAAAGGCATTTTCACTTTTACGTTTACATAATATATTTTTGTGTAATAGAAAAGGTCCATTGATATTTTGTTAGAAATTCTATTCTTAAGTTGTTAAGAATATGAGTGACAGCATTTCTAGCACAAAGTATCATAAATAGGTTCACAATCGAGGATACTTCATAATAAGGACATGACTTATCCAGAAAGATTGTATTCATGTTTGTTCCCAAGTTATTTATATGAGATATAAATAAGATGGAATGGTGAGTCTCATGCCATATGACAAACATGATAGGCGCTTATAAATGATAAGTAGGCCGAACCAGTGACACTTATGACAAGCACATGGAGTTTACTCTTGTTAATGTTTTGTCATAAATCATATCAGTGCATATAATCTTTAGACCTGAGATAGCACAGTTATCTTGTATATAGGTAGTTTGAGTTTGATACTGCTTTCATACTTGTACTGTGTATGGGTATATGAGTATGTGTTGGCTCCTACTACTTATATATGGAAGTAGGTGTTGATCAAAATGGAATCTGTTCCTCTAAATAAATAGAGATAAAATCCTATGTTCATTTAATTGTTCTTGATGTTTCAAGTTCCTGGCCAAGACAGATAGATTTATTCATAAAAGAGTTTATGATGAGAAAATCTTTTAATCAAGAACTGGTATTAGAAGAGAACATAATATTCATAGCAAATGGAGTTTGACATAAACCATGACTCCAGCTTGAGTTGGGATTTTGTAACAGAGAGATTCTAGTGCATGGTAATATATGATTATAGGTTCATTTAAGGTAAACCTTATTACTAATTGGATGGCCATGGTATGCTATGCTAGGTGTTAACCATGGTCTATGAGGTGCATAAAATGATTTAGAGAAATCATTTATGGTAAGAAATAGTTCTGATGATATTAAGAGTTGATATCATGTCTCATTGCCAATTAGTGATGAGCCTAGTAAGTCACACACATACACAAGTTATCACCTAATTAAATATGATTTAATTAATTAATTAAAGAGTTTAATTGATTAATTAAATGGGTTTGGTTTGCAATTAGATTGTAAAGTCCCTTGCATGACTTGAAACCAAATCTAGATTATTGGATGTATAGTATAAGTTAAATTTATACTTAAAGTGTTTAAATATGAATTTAATTAATGAGAAATTAATTAATAGAGATTAATTAATTTATTTATATTTGATATAAATTGATTTGAAGAAGAGAAATAATTATTTTGGGTTAAGAACTCAAAATTAAGACACAGGGGCATTTTGATCATTTCACTGGGTGACATGTGGTACCATGAGATTGTGACATATGGCATTACACATAATCTTGCCAAATGTCTTTTAATCATGTAAGATGATAAAAAATAAGATTAAATATAGGTTTGACACTTGGCACAATGTGATTAGGTCAATTAAACCTAGAACCAATCAGAGGGTGACATGTGGCAAGGGTTTAATGTATTGACCTTGCTATATAAGTGTTGTTATGAAAAGAAAATAACATAATCAGCAGCTCCTCATCCTTGGTGCCGCCACCCAAGAGTCTCCCTTCTCTTCCTTTTCATCTCTCATCTATTCCAAGAGATTAGCAAGCAATCTCTTGAATTAAAAATACTAGAAATCGTTTCTAGTGTCCTGTTTACATCTTTAATCTCTTAAAAGCCAGAACTTGATTTTCTAAATAATAGAAAAAGCTTTAGAAGCTGTTCAAGGGCTGCCAAAGGTGTTTTTGGTGTAGACAAGCTAGAGGGACAGCATCTGGTGTCCTGAAGACACATCTCAAAGGCGCAAATACACTGCAGTGCATCAAGAGGTTAGTGTGTTTATTCTTAATTTAATCTAGGGTTCTAAAATTAATCTGATTAATTCTAAAATCTTAAATGGCAAATACAGATCCAAAAAAAATATTAAAAGAGTTTTTGTTGTTTATCATTGAAATCAAATAGATAAAAATAAATCTTGCATGATGTATGTGACCCTACGTGAAAATTTTTGAATTCAATGGTATAAACTTGTGTTTTTCATGCTTTCGCTCCTTCAATTGGTATCAGAGTCACTATATTGTCATTTAGATTGTTGATTATATGATTTAATTGTGTGTTTTGATCATGAGATGATTTATCCATTGCTCATTGCAATGGATGTGTGGCGGCATGCTTGAAGAACACCATCAATGGTGCGCATGGTTTGGCTTCATGGGTGGTGCAAAGGTTTGGCTTTTTAATTTGCAATTGTTGTATGATCTAAAAGCTCATCCTATGTCTAATTAAATTGTTTAATTAGAATTTTAATCACACAGTTAAATTTTGATTCAAATCAGAATTTCAAAAATTGTGTGAATGTGGTTCAAATCTGAATTTTAAAAGTTGATTGAATGTGATTCAAAACTGAATTTTTAAAGTTGTTTGAATCATATTTAAATCTGATTTTTAAAGTTGTTTGAATAATATTCAGATCTGAATTTTTAAAAAATTGTTTGAATGTGATTCAAATATAATTTTTTAAAAATTGTTTGAATGTGATTCAAATCTGAATTTTTTAAGGTTGTTTGAATGTGATTCAAATCTGAATTTTTAAATTTGTTTGAATTAGATTCAAATCTGAATTTTTTAAATTTATTTGAATCATATTCAAATCTGGATTTTTAAGTTGAATATAAGATATTCAATTTAATTTAAGTATGTATGTTTTATTTAATTGTTAAATAGTGATATGCAAGATGGATGATCATGGACTATAAAAGACCAATGTGATTGGATTTATTTCTTTTATGTTTCTTTGGGATTGTAAATTAATTAATTTATTTTAATTTATTTTGGGCATGTATTATTAAGGTTGTAATAATTTTTGGGCTGTAATTTCATTTATTTACTTCTTGTAAATTCGCCTCGGTATGCCAAGGATTACTATGTAATATTGGATTGCAAGAAGTTCAAGGAGGTTAAGAGCATTGGTGGGACCAGTGGGAGGAATTCAAGATCAAGTATTGATTATGTACTCCTTTAGCAACTCTTGTAAAATGAATGAATGAAATACACCTAGGAATGCCCTGATTCAATTCTTGGTGTCTCAGAATTGAATCCCTTAGAAAGTCCATGATCATACCATATTTATTTATTGTCCATGAATGCATGAGATGTATGTGAATGTATGCAGTATGTGATATATGCATGCTAAATGGATAATGTGCAAAGTGAGACCTTAATAGTAATTAGGATGACCATAAAATCTTCCAAATAAATGATTAAGTAGGAAATGCTATAATTAAAGTAATTATAACATGGGCCCTCTATTGAGGCAATTATTTTAAGAAATTTTAAATACTTGCATATGATGCAATTAATTTAAGAGATTTTCTTAAGAATAATTGTTAAGCGTGAGATGTTGTAAATATGTAAATGGTTCGGTGGCCAATATTGGATGTACCTGAGGACATTAAAATTATTTGCATAATTACTGGCTCAATGGGATCAACTTAACTAATGCAAGATAAGTCAATAATGGATGTACCTGAGATTTTGAGCATTAGGGGCTAGGTAAAGGATTGAACCTCACATGAGATGTGATGGGCAATGAGTTGCTCACTTATAGTTTATTGTAAATCCAATAATAGATGTACATGAGGATAATCAATAGAATTATAAGAATTCAATCACCCACTAGAAATCCATCCAACTAGGATTTCCGTTTTCTACTTTGGAAGTGTAGGATTCGCTAAGTTAATGGGAGGGCCAATTTGATTAAAAGACCATAATCATTTTGGTTATTTACATGATACATTTACTAATTAATCTAGTTATTTTCTACAGTTAATTTTCTGATAATAATGAGCACATAATAACCACCACCATCCAATATCCTTGCAAGCATATGTGATCGCAATAGGTTAACAGGACCTAATCTCTCTGATTGGCTATGAAATTTGAAACTTGTCCTAAATCTTGAACATATAGGATATGTTATAAACTCAAATGTTCCTGGTCCCTTACCTCCAGAGGCCACCCAAGCGGAACATGAAACTTTGGACTAGTGGAAGGAGCAAGATATGAGAGTTAAGTGTTACATGCTTGCTTCTATGAGTAATGAGTTATAGAAGCAGCATGAGAACATGCAGAGTGTAAGTGAGATCCTCCGTCACCTACAAGAGTTGTGTGGTGAGCACAGTAGGAATGCTAGGTATAAGATATCTAGACAGCTATCCCGCATGAGGATGTCTGAGGGACAGAATGTTGGGGATCATGTCCACAAGATGATTCGACTGATTGAGCAGTTGGAACATCTTGACTTCAACATGGATTTCCAACTACAGTCAGATTTGATCCTTCAGTCCCTTTCTGAGTCTTTTGGGAATTTTGTGATAAATTTCCATATGACTAAACAGGAATGCACCTTGGCTAGTTTACTCAACATGCTGGTTATTGCCCAAAAGAATATACCGGGCAATAAAGGAAAAAAGGTAGCTTTGATTGCATATTTTTCTGCTGGAAAGTCCAATAAGAAAAAGGGCAATTAGAAAAAGAAACCTCAAGTTCCAAAATCTTCCAAGAAGATAGCCAAACAGAAAAATAAAGATCAAAGTTGACAAAGGTAAAGGAAAGTGTTTCCACTACCAGCAGAAAAGTGTTTCCACTACTAGCAGGAAAGTGTTTCCACTGTTCAGAGTATAGCAATCTAAAAGAATGCAATGCCATGAAGAAAATCAACTCAAGTTCAAAATATATTTGGCACTTAAGATTAGGTCATGTTGCAGAAGATAGGATTGCAAAATTGGAGAAAATGGGGATTTTATCCTCATTGGGCTCTGAGCCTACTCTAACTTGTGAATCTTGCCTTCAGGGCAAAATGACTAGATCACCCTTTGTTAGACAAGAATTAAGAGCTGAAAATATTTTAGAACTAATACATAGTGATGTATGTGATCCATTTAAGGAAATGGTTAAAGGCGATTTTCATTACTTTATTACCTTTACTGATGATAAATCAAGGTTTGGGTATTTGTATTTGATGAAATACAAATATGAATCCTTTGAAAGGTTCAAAGAATTTAAATCTGAAGTAGAAAATCAAACAGGAAAGAGTATTAAAGCTCTTTGATCAGATCGTGGAGGAGAATATTTGAGTACTGAATTTGATGAATACTTGAGAGAGCATGGCATTGTTTCCCAGCTGACTCCTCCAGGAACACCACAGTTGAATGGTGTATTTGAAAGGAGAAATTGTACCCCTATTGGATATGGTACGTAGTATGATGAGCTATACTGATATGCCAATCTCCTTTTAGGGATTTGCATTAGAATCAGCTTTGTATATTCTGAATAGGATTCCATCAAAATCAGTTTCTTCCACACCTTATGAGATATGGCATGGAAGAAAACCAAGTCTTAAGCATGTTAAGATTTGGGGTTGTCCAGCTTATATCAAAAAGCTGAACACTGATAAATTGGAAACCAGATCAGAAAATAGTCGATTTGTTGGATATCCAAAAGATAGTTTTGGATATTATTTGCCTACATCACAAAAGGTTGTGGTGAGTAGAGATGCCACATTTCTTGAACAATAGTTTGTTTAAGAAGGAGGCAAAGGAAGGCAAATAGAGTTGGAATTAGAGAATTCTGACCAACCAACAGATCAGATCGATATAGATCCATCCAGTCAACCTACACCTATTAATGAAACATCTACAGCTGTTCCTCGTAGAACAACCAGGGTATCTCACCCACCAGTGAGATATGGTTTTCTTCATGAAGAAGAACAAGAGTTATCTACTCATGAAGAAGTAAATCATGGAGATGATCCACTTACCTATGAAGAAGCTATATTAGATATAGACTCTTCAACATAGATCGATACTATGAAATCTGAAATTGATACCATGTATAAGAATCAAGTTTGAGATCTTGTTGACCCACCTGAAGGTATTGTACCTATAGGGAACAAATGGGTTTTCAAGAAGAAAATTGGTTCTGATGGAAAGGTAGAGACCTATAAGGCAAGGCTAGTAGCGAAAGGGTTTCGCCAAAGGCAAGGAATCGACTATGAGGAGACTTTCTCGCTTATTTCCATGCTTAAATCAATTAGGATTCTAATAGTAATAGCTGCATACTATGATTATGACATTTGGCAGATGGATGTCAAAACAGCTTTTCTCAATGGATACATTGAAGAAAACATTTTCATGGAACAACTTAGGGGTTTTGAATCCCAAGATGGTTCCAAGGTATGCAAGCTAAAGCGATCCATTTATGGGTTAAAGCAAGCTTTGAGGAGTTGGAACATCCATTTTGATGAAGCCATTAAATACTTTGGTTTTATCAAAAATGATGATGAGCCATGTGTATATAAGAAGGTTAGTGACAGTGCTATCACTTTCCTTGTCTTATATGTGGATGACGTACTGTTGATGGGTAATGACACAGGTATGTTGACAAATGTAAAGGTATGGTTGTCAAATACATTCTCCATGAAAGACTTAGGGGAGGCAACCTATATTCTTGGGATTCTCATCTATAGAAATAGAGCGAAAAGAATAATTGGTTTATCCCAAAGTCTATACTTGGAAAAGGTGTTAAAGAGGTTTAACATGCTTAATTCAAAGAGAGGATTATTACCAGTGAGACATGGTATCCGTCTTTCTAAAGAGATATCTCTAAAGGCACCTGAAGAAAGAGATAAAATGGCTAGGATTCCATATGCTTCGGCTATTGGAAGTTTAATGTATGTAATGTTGTGTACTAGGCCAAATATCGCATATGCTGCTAGTTTGACTAGCAGGTATCAATCCAATCTAGGTTTGGAACACTGGATAGCTATCAAGAATATCCTTAAGTACTTGAGAAGAACTGAAGATTTATTCTTGATCTATGGAGGTGGAGACTTGCAATTGGATGGTAATACTGGTTCTGATTTCTAATCAGATATCGATGATAGAAAGTCTACCTTTGGGTATGTGTTCATTTGTAATGGAGGTGCAGTCAGTTGGAAGAGTTCCAAACAGAGCACGACTGCAGATTTCACTACCGTGGCTGAGTGTATTACTGCATCAGATGCTGCAAAGGAAGCTGTTTGGATAAAGAAGTTCGTGACAGAACTTACAGTAGTTCCTTCCATTGAGCCAGCGGTTCCACTACACTGTGACAATAGTGGAGCAGTCATACAGGCTAAGGAACCCTGGTCTCACCAGAAATCCAAACACATAGAAAGGCACAACCACATTATCAGAGAAATAGTTGGGCAAGGCGATACAGCCATGCAGAAAATAGCATCAGCTGAAAATCCAGCTGATCCATTCACTAAGCCTTTGTCACAAGCACAGTTAGACCGACATCTTGAGAAGATGGGTCTAAGATATTGTAATGAATGGCTCTAGTGCTAGTATGAGATTGTTTGTAGTATGCCTTGGAGCATATCATTTAGTATGTATCTTGTACATGTTTTTATTAATAAAAAGCATTTTCACTTTTCCGTTTACATAATATATTTATGTGTAATAGAAAAGGTCCATTGATATTTTGTTAGAAATTCTATTCTTAAGTTGTTAAGAATATGAGTGATAGTATTTCTATTACAAAGTATCATAAATAGGTTCACAATCGAGGATACTTCATAAAAAAGACATGACTTATCCAGAAAGATTGTATTCATGTTTGTTCCCAAGTTATTTATATGGATTATAAATAAGATGGAATGGTGAGTCTCATGCCATATGACAAACATGATAGGCACTTATAAATGATAAGTAGGCCGAACTATTGACACTTATGACAAGCACATGGAGTTTACTCTTGTCAATGTTTTGTCATAAATCATATCAGTGCATATAATCTTTAAACCTGAGATAGCACAGTTATCTTGTATATAGGTAGTTTGAGTTTGATACTGCTTTCGTACTTGTACTGTGTATGGGTATATGGGCATGTGTTGGCTTCTACTAGTTATATATGGAGGTAAGTGTTGATCAAGATGGAATCTGTTCCTCTAAGTAAATAGAGATAAAATCCTATGTTCATTTAATTGTTCTTAATGTTTCAAGTTCCTGGCAAGGACAGATAGATTTAATCAGAAAAGAGTTTCTGATGAGAAAATCTTTTAATCAAGAATTGGTATTAAAAGAGAACATAATATTCATAGCAAATGGAGTTTGACATAAACCATGACTCCAGCTTGAGTTGGTATTTTGTAACAGAGAGATTCTAGTGCATTGTAACATACGATTTTAGGTTCATTTAAGGTAAACCTTATTACTAATTGGGTGGCCATGCCATGATATGCTAGGTGTTAACCATGGTCTATAAGGTGCATAAAATGATTTAGAGATTTCATTTATAGTAAGAAAGAGTTCTGATGATATTAAGAGTTGATATCATGTCTCATTGCCAATTAGTGATAAGCCTAGTAAGTCACACACAAACTCAAGTTATCACCTAATGAAAAATGATTTAATTAATTAATTAAAGAGTTTAATTGATTAATTAAATAGGTTTGGTTTGCAATTAGATTGCAAAGTCTCTAGCATGACTTGAAACCAAATCTAGATTATTGGATGTATAGTATAAGTTAAATTTATATTTTAAGTGTTTAAATATGAATTTAATTAATTAGAAATTAATTAATAGAGATTAATTAATTAATTTATATTTGATATAAATTGATTAGAAGAAGAGAAATAATTATTTTGGGTTAAGAACTCAAAATTAAGACACGGGCATTTTGGTCATTTCACAGGGTGACATGTGGCACCATGAGATGGTGACACATGGCATTACACATAAGCTTGCCAAATATCTTTTAATCATGTAAGATGATTAAAATTAAGATTAAATATAGGTTTGACACTAGGCCCAATGTAATTGGGTCAATTAAACGTAGAACCAATCAGAGGGTGACATGTGGCAAGGGTTTAATGTGTTGACCTAGCTATATAAGTGTTGTTATGAAATGAAAATAACATAACCAGAAGCTCCTCATCCTTGGTTCCACCACCCAAGAGTCTCCCTTCTCTTCCTCTTCATCTCTCATCTATTCCAAGAGATTAGCAAGCAATCTCTTGAATTAAAAATACTAGAAATCATTTCTAGTGTCCTGTTTACATCTTTAATCTCTTGAAAGGTAGAACTTGATTTTCTAAATAATAGAAAAAGCTTTCGAAGCTTTTCAAGGGCTACCATAGGTGTTTTTGGTGTGGACAAGCTAGAGGGACAACATCTGATGTCCTGAAGACGCATCTCAAAGGCGCAAATACACTGCAGTGCATCAAGAGGTTAGTGTGTTTGTTCTTGATTTAATCTAGGGTTCTAAAATTAATCTGATTAATTCAAAAATTTTAAATGGCAAATACAGATCCAAAAAACATATTAAAAGAGTTTTAATATGCTGTTTATCATTGAAATCAAATAGATAAAAATAAATCTTGCATGATGTATGTGACCCTAGTGAAAATTTTTGAATTCAACAGTATAAACTTGTTGTGACACCCCTTACCCGTCTATAGTGTAGCCGAGCAAGTTATGCCACTCAGTGTGTCGGAACACCAATTCATGTTTCAATTTCAATTAATCCCTTTTTATTCATTTATTTATAATTTTTGATAAATCTAAATTTTTCTGCAAATTTTATAGAAAATTCGGCAGAGTGTCGGCTGTAAATTGGAAAAACAGTTCTTTTGAACCTGTTTAAAAACACTTCCAATATAATTATAATCTCAATCTCAGCCAACCACCAACATTTTTCAACAATTTCTCAAATCAATTTAGTATCTCAAAATTCACATTCATCTCATATCACACCCAATTCAATGAGAAATACTCATATTTATTTTTGAACACAGCTTATGGGTAATTATAGGAAAAAT
This sequence comes from Hevea brasiliensis, assembly GCF_030052815.1. Taxonomy (NCBI): domain Eukaryota; kingdom Viridiplantae; phylum Streptophyta; class Magnoliopsida; order Malpighiales; family Euphorbiaceae; genus Hevea; species Hevea brasiliensis. Next base: position 6,160,248 of record NC_079508.1, on the reverse strand, counting down.
ATGATTACATGAGTTTATAATATACATAACAAAAGTTTACAAATATAAAAGACTTAAGTAGCCCAATGTCTTACCAATGCACTGCAATTGTGAGGTGACTTTGAACTCTAAGTGCAGATCTGAAAACTCACCCTGTATGAGGTCTGCTGGACTCCCCAGCTATGTCTCCAGTACCTGCGCGTGGCAAAAGCGATGCGCTAAGCAATTCTGCTTAGTGGTGACAATATAAAATAAAATAAAATAAAATAAAAACATGTATGCAGAATGTATGTTTACATTTTTTGGTAGACTTAATTTCAAATATTTATTGCAATATTATTCGATTAAAGTTTTGTAAGATTTATTAACATTGCCCGAGCAACCTATACTAGTTGACTGGACTGGATAAACGAGTAAGCTGGTACTGGGTACTAAGTACCTCAGACCATCACACCATCGGTCACATTGTGTCTCCCTGTGTGCAACGGAACAGCTAATAAGCTGTAATAATTATAGGGGATTAAACCCGAGTATAACAACTCAATATCATAGCCAAAGGCTATTATGTCACAGAATGACATGAAAACCCATGAAATACAGAATGGCATGAAGCCATATGCAGTACTGCTAACAGAACCCTATTGGCCTGGCAACCTATCCAAACCAATCACATTAGGCCTACTAGGACATTTAACACTTTTCATTTATGTAATTCTTTGAAATTGAATTTTTATGATTACTATTCATTTCATTGGTCAACCAAAATGTTGACTTTTGCATTGGCAATAGGTAAATTAGTTTAAATATCATCAACATACCACATTTTGCATTTTAAACGTGTTGGTATTGGTTGCTAATACCATCTCTAAGCTTAATGTGAATTGGACAGAATTTTCAGTTTTCAAGCTTTGGGTTTACTATTCCATTAGTCACTTTTGTAGTGGGAATTTGGAAAAATGATCAACATGAAAGTTGTTTCTTATTTTGTCTAGTTGAATTGCCTTTATTGAATCACTCCATTTGGAGTTTTGTAGCTCAAGTTATGGTCCAAAAACCACAACTGGCCGGATTGGATAGAATCCAAAATTCTGGGCAAAACTGGTTCGGCCAGATTTGGTAACCTATGTTTGGTTGGCAATTTGACTAGGTTATGGTCATAATTTAGGTCAGGTTTCTACATGAAAGTTGTTGGTCTATATCTCAGCTTATTTTTGGTAAACTTTCAGGTCAATTGGACCTTTCTACCTTGAGTTATGGCCAAATGACCAAGCACTGTTCATTTGGTCATTTTGCCCAGGCAGACTACAGGTCACCTGGATTAGAGCAAGCTTTTGGTCCACTTGGTTTGGTTTTATGGGAATGGTTTCTTCACCAAATTTGTGCCATTATGTGTCTAGTTTCATGTCCAATTGGCCTTGCACCAATTGAACCTCTACAATTCAAGTTATGGGTGGCCAAACCTGCTAGACTCATGTCCAATTCTGCAGGTCACCTAGGGCAGCCACACCAAACCCAAATCCCATCACTCAACACACTTCATTTTTGGTTTAAACAAAACTAAATGGTCACTAATTGACCATTAATACCCATTTTCATCATCACATTGTCAAAGTCCCATTTCTCCACCCCAAACCCTAACTCAAACATTACTATTCATGCATTTTCATTGCATTTCTTCAATCCACTTACAAAATGCACATTAAGGGTAGCCATAATAACCTTTTAACTTCATTAAAATCATCACAAACAAACCCTAACCATGGCTGCCAAAAATTTAGGGATTACATACAATTGGTATTCAACAAATTTTCTTTGTAATTTACACTTATTTATACTTACTCAACATAAATTTGAAGAAAAATATAAGTTTAAGTCACTTACCTCTTAGGGAGCTAATCCAAAGCTTATAAGAAGTCTTTCTTTTTAATTCTTTTTTCTCCCAAAAGAATCTCCAAGATGCAAGAATACTTTTTTGTGTTGGGAGTTTAGGGTTTAGTTGGGTAGAAGTTGGTGAAATCAAGCTTGAAAAAGCTTGAAAATGGTGGCTATGGTGGAGGCTTACGGCAAGGAAGAAAGGAGAAATGAGAAATCTGGTTTTTCTCTCATTTTTCAGCCCATTTGTCTCTTTTAAATAAAGTTATTCCATGTGTCAACATTGGGTTGGGTGCGAGAACTTTAATGACATCATTATGATGTCAGAAGTCCATTTTCCTTTATTTTCTCTTCATTTCTTGTCTATTTAATTGCAATTAAATTTTGAACAACATTTATTCATATTTTATGCTATATAAATTGTTTATTTAGCTGAACAAGTTGGTCAAAAATCATCTCTGAAGACGAAATGACCAAAATGCCCTCCGTTTGGCTTAACGGGCCAAAATTGTCTGTACCGATTAAAAAATTTTTCTAAGTATTTTCTTAGCATTCTAATGCCATAAGAACCTCAATAATCCTCCTCTGGAGTCCCAGAAATTATTTTATAATTTTTCCCTCGAGTCTAGGGCTCCTAGTTGCGAGAACCGTAACTTCTCACTAGGTTACCCATCGCTAAGGCACTGGCTCATTTAACTTGGTTGTATCTTATTTCTAAAATTTTTGCTAAATTTTTCTTATTAATATTTGAGTTAATTATGGTTCCTCACTTTATTTTAAATATTTTTCCAGACGTTCTAGCTGTCCGGACCGACACTGGTCACTAGAACAGTAAACTGTACGGACTAACTAAAGTGAGTATGTTACAACTCTTCCCCTCTAATAAAAATTTCGTCCTTGAAATTTACTTGATGCAAACAGTTGAGGGAACTATTGCCTCATCATCTCTTCACTTTCCCAAGTTGCCTCTTCAGTGTTGTGATGCTTCCAAAGCACTTTCACCAGTGGAATTTGTTTATTTCTTAGTTCCTTCACTTCTCGAGCTAGGATCCGTATAGGTTCTTCTGTATTTGTCAAGTCCGGTTGGATTTCAATCTCTTCCATGGAAATGACATGTGAAGGGTCTGAGCGATATCTTCTCAACATAGAAACATGGAATACATTGTGTATTTTATCCAGTTCTGGTGGTAAAGCTAGCCGATAGGCCACTGGTCCCACACGTTCAATGACTTCATATGGGCCAATGAACCTAGGGCTTAACTTACCCTTTTCCTCCAAACCTCAGTACCTTCTTCCACGGTGAGACTTTGAGAAACACTTTATCGCCAACCGCATATTCTATTTCTTTTCTCTTTAAGTCGGCATAGGATTTCTGTCTGTCTGAGGCAACCTTCAGATTGGCTTTGATTAGTTTTACCTTTTCCTCAGTCTGTTTCACCAGGTCTGACCCTACTAGTTTATCTTCACCCAATTCAGTCTAGCACACTGGAGTTCTACATTTCCTCCCATACAGTGCTTCATACGGGGCCATTTGGATACTAGCTTGGTATCTATTGTTGTATGCAAATTCTGCCAGTGGGAGGTATCTATCCCAACTTCCCTCAAACTCAATGACACAACTCCTTAGCATATCCTCCAGGATCTATCACATAATTCACAGTGTTACTATCATTTCAATTTATTAATTGCAAAAATTCAATTAGTTCTTAGGTTTACCTGGATTACTCGTTCTGACTGTCCATCCGTCTGGGGATGAAAAGCCGTGCTAAAATGGAGTTGTGTGCCCAAGGCTTCTTGCAACTTTTTCCAGAATCTCGATGTAAACCTTGGGTCTCGATCAGATATTATGGAAAGTGGGATTCCATGCAGTCTAACTATCTCACTGATATACAATTCTGCTAGCTTCTCCAGTGAGTAGTCAGTCCTAACTGGTAGAAAATGTGCTGAATTCGTCAATCTATCCATTATCACCCACACTGCATCATGCTTCCTTTGGGTGAGAGGTAGACCACTAACAAAATCCATAGTGACCCGGTCCCATTTCCATTCAGGTATGCTTATAGGCTGCAACAATCCTGATGGAACTTGATGTTCTGCTTTAACTTGCTGACATGTCAAACACTTAGTCACATAGTCAGCTATATCACTCTTCATACCAGGCCACCAATAATGAGGCTTCAAATCATTATACATTTTTGTGCTCCCCGAGTGCATAGCATAAACACTAGTATGTGCTTCTTTCAGAATATTAGTCTTCAGTTCCCCATCGTCTGGTACACACACTCTTCCTCTGTAGTATAGACACCCATCTTCTTTCACCGCATATTCAATTTCCTTCCCCTCGGGAATTTTTCCCACAATGGCCATTAGTTTTTCATCTGCCTTCTGCCCATCTTGTATTTGCTGTAGTAGGGTTGGCCTCACTTGCAACTCGGCCAAAATAGCTCCATCTTGAGCTAAGGACAGACAGGCATTTAGTGATCTTAAAGCTGTGAAGGACTTCCTGCTCAAAGCATCAGCCACTACATTTGCCTTCCCAGGATGATAATCTATCACACAATCATAATCCTTTAGGAACTCAATCCATCGCCTCTGTCTAAGATTGAGCTCCTTCTGGGTTGGCAAAAATTTTAGACTCTTGTGGTCTGTATTGATGTAGCATTTTTCACCATATAAATAATGCCTCCATATCTTCAGTGCAAAGATAATTGCTGCTAACTTCAGGTCATGAGTAGGGTAGTTCTGTTCATGTGGCCTTAACTGTCTGGAAGCATAGGTGACCACTTTCCCCTCTTGCATCAATACACACCTTAGCCCATTATGCGAGGCATCACTATAGACCACAAAGTCTTTTCCCGACACTAGCTGTGTTAACAGTGGTGCTTCTGTCAACATAGCCTTTAGCCTCTCAAAACTAGCTTGGCACTTGTCATTCCAGCCAAATTTCACATTCTCGTGCAACAACTTGGTCATTGGAGCAGTTATAAGAGAGAACCCCTTCACAAATCTTCTGCAATACCCAGCTAGCCCCAAGAAACTTCTGACCTCAGTTGTATTTCTGGGAGGCTTCCATTCCATCACTGCTTTTATCTTTTTGGGATCCACTCTAATCCCCTCAGCTGACACTATGTGTCCAAGAAAAGAGATCTCACTCATCCAGAAGTCACACTTGGACAACTTAGCATACAGCTTCTTTTCTCGCAGGGTTTGCAGAACAAACCTCAAATGTTCATCATATTCTTCCTTGGTCTTGGAATATACCAAAATATCATCAATAAAGACCACTACGAACCAATCTAGGTATGGATGGAAGATACGGTTCATAAGGTCCATGAATGATGCTGGTGCATTTGTTAAGCCAAAGGGCATCACCAGAAACTCATAATACCCATATCGGGTCCTGAATGCAGTCTTTGGCACATCTGCATCCTTCACCCTCAACTGATGATACCCTGATCTGAGATCAATTTTTGAAAATACTCATGCTCCCTTCAATTGATCAAACAGATCATCAATTCTAGGCAATGAATACTTATTCTTCACTGTCACTTTATTCAACTGCCGGTAATCAATGCATAACCTCAAAGTCCCATCTGTCTTATTTAAAAACAGCACTGGAGCTCCCCATGGTGACACACTGGGGCGTATGAACCCCTTATCCAGTAACTCAGAATCGGATTTTGATTCCTTCAATTACGTGGCGCCATCCTATAAGGAGCAATAGAGATTGGTGCTATACCCGGCAGTACCTCAATAGCAAATTCAACTTCCCTTTCTGGTGGCAAACTAGGCAATTCTTCAGGGAACATATCTGGGAAGTCTCTTACTGTGGGTATATCACTCAGGTTTGGCTTAGCTTGCCTAGTATCAATCACGTGTGCTAGGTAAGCTTCACAGCCTTTTCTCATCATTCTTCTTGCAACTGTGGCTGAGATAACATTGGACAGGAAATCTCTCCTTTCACCCACAACAGCGATCTCATTACCCTCAGAAGTTTTCAGAGAAATTCTCTTCAATTTACAATCAACTATTGCCTGATGACGTGACAACCAGTCCATTCCCAAAATCACGTCAAACTCATGAAAGGACAACTCAATTAGATCTGTCGAGAATTCATACCCTTGAATCCTGAACGGGCAACCCTTATACACTTTATTCACTAACACACTGTGGCCTAGTGGATTTGTGACCATAATGTCTTGATCACTCTCCTCTACTGGAACTCCCCTTTCTATGGGTAGTTTGATGCAAATGTAGGAATGAGTGGATCCTGGATCCACCAATGCATGCACAGAAGTGTTGTAAAGGGAAAACATACCCCTGATGACATCTGGGGCATCTTGCTCCTCCTGAGCTCTGATGGCATAGGCCCTGGCTGGTATTCTAGCGTCTGGTCTCTCAGCTGACTCAGATGCAGGCTTCAGTGATGGACCAGCTGCCTCAGGTTTACCGGGCTTCCTACCCCTTTGTGGTACAAGAACAGGTATGTCAGTTTGTGTTGGAGCAACTGTAGTAGTCCTCTTCAGACAATTCTTGATCTGATGTTCTGTTGATCCACACCGTAAGCATGCACCGGTCACTCGCTAACATTCCCCCTTATGCCACTTTTGACAGTACTGACAAGCAGAAAATGTAGTGGCTAGTCCCCTAAACATTGTCCCTGGAGAGCTGCCCATTGATGGTGTGGACTGGCCTCTCCTAGGTGTGAACTATGGTCTGGGCCCCTGAGACTGACCCTGACCCTGTGGTGGTCCTGAACTCTGAGCAGGAGGACCCTTACTCTTCTTACTGGGAGCAGAAAATGTACTGGACTGACCCGAACCCCTCTTCTGTTGTCTTTCCCTTCTATTTTGTTCATTAATTCTAACTCTTTCCACTTTTGATGCAACATCCACCAGTCTAGAAAAATCCGTGATCTCCAGTGCTGTGATCATGACTTTGATGTTGTCATTGACGCCTTCCTCAAACCATCTGCACCTTTTCTGCCTCGGTAGGCACTATCTCCCTCCCATACCTGCTCAGTCTGACAAACTCACGCTCATACTCAGCCACTGACAATTGTCTCTGTCTCAAACTGATAAATTCCATTCTTCGCTCTTCTAAATACACTTTGCCAATATATTTCTTCCTGAACTCTGTAAGGAAGAATTCCCAGGTGATCCGTTCAGGTTGCACCTCACTGGTTACTGTGTCCCACCACTGATATGCGTCATCCTGAAGTAGGGACACAACAGCCACTAGATTCTGGTCACAATTTCTAAATGTGACACCCCTTACCCGTCTACAGTATAGCCGAGCAAGTTATGCCACTCAGTGTGTCAGAACACCAATTCATGTTTCAATTTCAATTAATCCCTTTTTATTCATTTATTTGTAATTTTTGATAAATCTAAATTTTTCCGCAAATTTTATAGAAAATCCAGCAGAGTGCCGGCTGTAAATTGGAAAAACAGTTCTTCTGAAGCTGTTTAAAAACACTTCCAATATAATTATAATCTCAATCTCAGTCAACCACCAGCATTTTTCAACAATTTCTCAAATCAATTCAGTATCTCAAAATTCACATTCATCTCATTTCACACCCAATTCAATGAGAAATACTCATATTTATTTCTGAACACAGCTCATGGGTAATTACAGGAAAAATATGATTACATGAGTTTATAATATACATAACAAAAGTTTACAAATACAAAAGACTTAGGTAGCCCAATGTCCTACCAATGCACTGCCATTGTGAGGTGACTTTGAACTCTGAGTGCAGATCTGAAAACTCACCCTGTATGAGGTCTGCTGGACTCCCCAGCTATGTCTCCAATACCTGCGCGTGGCAAAAGCAACGCGCTAAGCAATTCTGCTTAGTGGTGACAATATAAAATAAAATAAAATAAAATAAAATAAAAACATGTATGCAGAATGTATGTTTACATTTTTTGGTAGACTTAATTTCAAATATTTATTGCAATATTATTCGATTAAAGTTTGGTAAGATTTATTAACATTGCCCGAGCAACCTATACTAGTTGACTGGACTGGATAAACGGGTAAACTGGTACTGGGTACTAAGTACCTCAGACCATCACACCATCGGTCACATTGTGTCTCCCTGTGTGCAACGGAACAGCTAATAAGCTGTAATAATTATCGGGGATTAAACCCGAGTATAATAACTCAATATCATAGCCAAAGGCTATTATGTCATAGAATGGCATGAAAAGCCATAAAATATAGAATGGCATAAAGCCATATGCAGTACTGCTAACAGAACCCTATTGGCATGCCAACCTATCCAAACCAATCACATTAGGCCTACTAGGGCATTTAACACTTTTCATTTATGTAATTCTTTGAAATTGAATTTTTATGATTACTATTCATTTCATTGGTCAACTAAAATGTTGACTTTTGCATTGGAAATAGGTAAATTAGTATAAATATCATTAACATACCACATTTTGCATTTTAAACGTGTTGGTATTGGTTGCCAATACCATCTATAAGCTTAATGTGAATTGGATAGAATTTTCAATTTTCAAGCTTTGGGTTTACTGTTCCATTAGTCACTTTTGTAGTGGGAATTCGGAAAAATGATCAACATAAAAGTTGTTCCTTATTTTGTCTAGTTGAATTTCCTTTTTTGAATCACTCCATTTGGAGTTTTTTAGCTCAAGTTATGGTCCAAAAACCACAACTGGCCGGATTCGACAGAATCCAAAATTCTGGGCAAAACTGGTTCGGCCAGATTTAGTAACCTATGTTTGGTTGGAAATTTGACTAGGTTATGGTCATAATTTGGGTCAGGTTTCTTCATGAAAGTTGTTGGTATATATCTCAGCTTGTTGCTGATAAAAGTTCAGGTCAATTAGACCTTTCTACCTTGAGTTATGGCCAAATGACCAAACACTGTTCATTTGGTCATTTTGCCCAGTTAGACTGCAGGTCACCTGGATTAGGGCAAGCTTTTGGTCCACTTGGTTTGGTTTTATGGGCATGGTTTCTTCACCAAAGTTGTACCACTATGTGTCTAGTTTCATGTCCAATTGGCCTTGCACCAATTGAACCTCTACAATTCAAGTTATGGGTGCCCAAACCTGCTGGACTCATGTCCAATTCTGCAGGTCACCTAAGGCAGCCACACCAAACCCAAATCCCATCACTCAACACACTTCATTTTTGGTTTAAACAGGACTAAATGGTCACTAATTGACCATTAATACCCATTTTCATCATTACATGGTCAAATTCCCATTTCTCCACCCCAAACCCTAACTCAAACATTACCATTCATGCATTTTCATTGCATTTCTTCAATCCACTTACAGAATGCACATTAAGGGCAGCCATAATAACCTTTTAACTTCATTAAAATCATCACAAACAAACCCTAACCATGGCTGCCAAAAATTTAAGGTTTACATGGAATTGGTATTCAACAATTTTTCTTTGTAATTTACACTTTTTTATACTTACTCAGCATAAATTTGAAGAGAAATATAAGTTTAAGTCACTTACCTCTTAGGGAGCTAATCCAAAGCTTATAAGAAGTCTTTCTTTTTAATTCTTTTTGCTCCCAAAAGAATCTCCAAGATGCAAGAATACTTTTTTGTGTTGGGAGTTTAGGGTTTAATTGGGTAGAAGTTGGTGAAATTAAGCTTGAAAAAGCTTGAAAATGGTGGCTATGGTGGAGGCTTATGGCAAGGAAGAAAGGAGAAATGAGAAATCTGGTTTTTCTCTCATTTTTCAGCCCATTTGTCTTTTTTAAATAAAGTTATGCCATGTGTCAACATTGGGTTGGGTGGGAGAACTTTAATGACATCATTATGATGTCATAAGTCTATTTTCCTTTATTTTCTCTTCATTTCTTGTCCATTTAATTGCAATTAAATTTTTAACAACATTTATTCATATTTTATGTTATATAAATTGTTTATTTAACTGAACAAGTTGGTCAAAAATCATCTTTGAAGACGAAATGACCAAAATGCCCTCCATTTGGCTTAACAGGCCAAAATTGTCTGTACCGATTAAAAATTTTTTCTAAGTATTTTCTTAGCATTTTAATGCCATAAGAACCTCAATAACCCTTCTCTGGAGTCCCAGAAATTATTTTATAATTTTTCTCCCGGATCTAGGGCTCCTAGTTGCGAGAACCGTAACTTCTCACTAGGTTACCCATCGCTAGGGCACCGGCTCATTTAACTTGGTTGTATCTTATTTCTAAAATTTTTGCTAAATTTTTCTTATTAATATTTGAGTTAATTATGGTTCCTCACTTTATTTTAAATATTTTTCTGGACGTTCTAGCTGTCCGGACCGACACTGGTCACTAGAACAGTAGACTGTACGGACTAGCTAAAGTGAGGATGTTACACTTGTGTTTTTCATGCTTCCGCTCCTTCAAAAGGTCCCTTGATATTTTGTTAGAAATTCTATTCTTAAGTTGTTAAGAATATAAGTGACAGTATTTCTAGCACAGAGTATCATAAATTGGTTCACAATCAAGGATACTTCACAGAGGACATGACTTATCTAGAAAGATTATAATCATGTTTGTTCCCAGGGTATTTATATGAGATATAAATAAGATGGAGTGCCACATAACAAATATGATAGGCACTTATAAATGATAAGAAGGCCGAACCAGTGACACTTATGGCAAGCACATGGAGTTTACTCTTGTTAATGCATTGTCATATATCATATCAGTTCATATAATCTTTAGACCTAAGATAACACAGTTATCTTGTATATAGGTGGTTTGAGTTTGATACTGCTTTCATACATGTACTATATATGGGTATCTAGGCATGTGTTGGCTCCTACTAGTTATATATGGAGATAGGTGTTGATCAAGATGGAATCCATTACCCTAAGTAAATAGGGATAAAATCCTATGTTCATTTAATTATTCTTGATGTTTCAAGTTCTTGGCCAGGACAAACAGATTTAGTCAGAAAAGAGTTTTTGACAAGAAAATCTAATTAATCAAGAACTGAAATTAAAAGAGAACATAATGTTCATAGCAAATGGGGTTTGATATTAACCATGACTCCAGCTCGAATTGGGATTTTGTAACGAAGAGATTCTAATGCATGGTAACATATGATTAAAGGTTCATTTAAGGTATTCCTTATTACTGATTGCGTGGCCATGGCATACTATGCTAGGTATCAACCATGGTCTATGAGATGCCTGAAATGATTTAGAGAAGTCATTTACGGTAAGAAAGAGTTCTTATAATATTAAGAGTTAATATCATTTCTCATTACCAATAAGTAATGAGCCTAGTAAGTCACACATCTACACAAGCTAATCACCATTTAAAATGTGATTTAATTGATTAATTAAAGAGTTTAATTAATTAATTAAAGAGGTTTGGTTTGCAATAAGATTGCAAAGTCCTTAGCATGACTTGAAATCAAATCTAGGTTATTGGATGTACAGTATAAATTAAATTTATATTTAATTTGATTAAGTATGAATTTAATTATGAGAAATTAATTAATGGAGATTAATTAATTTATATTTGATATAAATTGATTTAAAGAGGAGAAATTATAATTTTGGGTTGAGAACTCAAATTAAAGAGTAAGGGCAAATTGGTCTTTTCACATGGTGACATGTGGCATCATGAGATGATGACACATGGCACCATATGATCTTGCCACTTGTCTTCCTATGATGGAAGACCACATGTTATGATTTAAATGAAGCTTGACACTTGGCTTCATAGGATTAAATCAAATAATAACAAGATGGGATCTTGTGATGACACGTGGCAAGGGAGTTAGGGTTTGACCTAAGTATATAAAGAGAGGTTATAAAGAAAAATCAGCCACACTCTCTTTTTTCTCTCATATGGGATGGCAACATGGTGTCTCATTCTCTTCTTCTATTTCTCAAATAATTCAAAGGAAAAAACTTAGATTTCCTCTTAAATTAAATTATTAGAAAGTGTTTCTAACACCCAATACATTCATATAACCTTTACAAAGCATAAACCCTATCTTATAATTGGTTGACAAGGCTTGAGAAGCCAATCTAGAGGCTGCCATTGCTACTTTGATGTGTGCTTGTGGTGGACAAACTAAAGAGACAACATTTGGTGTCCTAAGAACATCCTAAGAAGGCATCAATTATGCATCAAGAGGTTAGTACCTAAAAATCCCTCTTTTAGTTAGGGTTTGATTGAATTAAATGTTAATTCATAATCTTTAATGGCAAATGAAATTTTAATGCATGCTAAAATATGTTTTGGTACGAAATTGGGCATTAGAAATTGATTAGGTTCATAAGAAACTTGATATGGTGCATGTAACCTTAGAAATAATTTTTGAAATTCAAGGTTCTAATGTTTAATAATCACGCTTCCACTCTTTCAATTGGTATCAAAGCCACTATATTTGTCATTAAGATTGTCTATGAGGTTTAATTGTGTAATTGGATCAAATTTGGATTGATCTAAAGCTGTTTGGATCTCACCATGGTGGTGGCATGAATGTGATGAAGGAGCGGAAGCAAGAAAAACATAAGTTTAGATTATTGAATTCAAAAATTTTTTATCTAGGGTCACATGCATCATGCAAGATTCATTTTTATCTATTTGATTTCAATGATAAACAACATATTAAAACTCTTTTAATATGTTTTTAAATCTATATTTGCCATTTAAGATTTTAGAATTAACATATTAATTCATTAGAACCCTAGATTAGATCAACAACAAGTGCACTAACCTTTTCATTGCACTGCAGTGTATTTGGCACCTTTGGGATGCGCCTAGGACACCAGATGTTGTCCCTTTAGCTTATTCACACCAAGATCACCAATGGCAGCCCCTTGAACAGCTTCCAAAGCTTTTCCAATCAATTAGAAAATTAGGTTTTGCTTTTTGAGAGATTACAGATGTAAACAGAACACTATAAACAATTTCTAGTATTTTTTTTAATTTAAGAGATTGTTGGCTAATCTCTTTGAATTGATGAGTGATGAATAAGAAGAGAGGATGAGGCACTCAAAGGTGGTGGCACCAAAGAGATAACAGCAGCTTATGTTTTTTGTTCTTTCATCCTTACATTTATATAGCTAGGTCACCACTTAAAACCCTTGCCACATGTCACCTTCTAATTGGCTTTAGGTTTAATTGACCCAATCACATTGTGCTAAGTGTCAAACCTATATTTAATATTGACTTTGATCATCTTACATGATTAAAAGACATATGGCAAGCTTATGTGCAGTGCCATGTGTCACCATCTCATGGTGCCATATGTCACCCAGTGAAATGACCAAAATACCCCTGTGTCTTAATTTTGAGTTCTCAACCCAAAATAATTATTTCTCTTCTTCTAATCAATTTATATCAAATATAATTTAATTAATTAATCTCTATTAATTAATTTCTCATTAATTAAATTCATATTTAAACACTTTAAATATAAATTTAACTTATACTATACATCCAATAACCTAGATTTGGTTTCAAGCTATGCTAGGAACTTTGCAATCTAATTACAAACCAAACCTATTTAATTAATCAATTAAACTCTTTAATTAATTAATTAATTAAATTATATTTAATTTGGTGATTACTTGTGTATGTGTGTGACTTACTAGGCTCATCACTAATTGGCAATGAGACATGATATCAACTCCTAATATCATTAGAACTCTTTCTTACCATAAATAATTTATCTAAATCATTTTATGCACCTCATAGACTATGGTTAACACCTAGCATAGCATGCCATGGCCACCCAATTAGTAATAAGGTTTACCTTAAATGAATCTATAATCATATGTTACCATGCACTAGAATCTCTCTGTTACAAAATCCCAATTCGAACTGGACTTATGGTTTATGTCAAACCCCATTTGCTATGAATATTATGTTCTCTTTTAATTCTGGTTCTTATTTAAAAAGATTTTCTCATCAGAAACTCTTTTTAGATTAAATCTATCTGTCTTGGCTAGGAACTTGAAACATCAAGAACAATTAAATGAAAATAAGATTTTATCCTTATTTACTTAGGGTAACAGATTCCATCTTGATCAAGACCTACCTCCATATATAACTAGTAGAAGCCAACACATGCCCATATACCTATACACAGTATAAGTATGAAAGCAATATCAAACTCAAACCACTTATATAAAAGATAACCGTGCTATTTCAGGTCTAAAGATTATATGCACTGATATGATTTATGACAATACATTGACAAGAGTAAACTCCATGTGCTTGTCATAAATGTCACTGGTTCGAACTACTTATCATGTATAAGTGCCTATCATGTTTGTTATATGGCATGAGACTCACCATTCCATTTTGTTTACATCTCATATAAATAACTTGGGAACAAACATGATTACAATCTTTCTGGATAAGTCATGTCCTTATTATGAACTATCCTTGATTGTGAACGTATTTATGATACTTTGTGCTAGAAATACTGTCACTCATATTCTTAACAACTTAAGAATAGAATTTCTAACAAAATATCAATGGACCTTTTCTATTACACATAAATATATTATGCAAACGAAAAAGTGAAAATGCCTTTTATTAATAAAAATATGTACAAAATACATGCTAAATGATATGCTCTAGGGCATACTGCTAACAATCTCCCACTAGCACTAGAGCAATTCATTACAATATCTTAGACCCATCTTGTCAAGATGTCGGTCTAGCTGAGTTTGTGACATAGGCTTAGTGAATGGATCAGCTGGATTTTCAGCTGATGCTATTTTTTGCATGGCTAAAATTTTAAATGCAAATTTCAATTGCTAAAATTTTGGTTAAACATAATTAGGATAAATATTGAAATATCTTAATTGTGTGCTTCAATGGAAAAAGGGCCTTCCGAGGAAGGGAGTCGATAGGAGTGAAATAAGGAAAGACTAATTACGAGGTTTGTGCACAAAATTTCTTTTAAATTATAGTTTTCACATTGAAAATTGATTTGTTATACATTGTGAATGTGTTTTGTTCATTATGAATTTCGAGAAGTATTGCCTATTTTACAACGGAAATTTGGAATGAAAATTATTTATTGATTTGTATGAAATATTTGAACAATATGGTTTTGAATTTGGTTTTGGCCTTGGGAATTTTATTTGAAAATTTATGTGTTGCCTACTTTAGAAATGGAGATTTGAAATGTATTTTGTTTGATTGTTGTATCAATTATAATTGAACATTCTAGTTTTAAATTGTTTTTTACTCACACTTAGCATGGCAATATTACTATGTTCCTCCTCCACTTGTGGGGCTGAGTTTGATATTTGATCATTTTCCTCCCTTTCTGGCTTGCCAGTCTAAGGTGAGTTTGGATGAGTACTCATTAGCTAGCTAGCCACCTCCCTCATTGATTTTGATTAGTGGAGTGAGTTTACCATGTCATGGTGTATAACACGGCATGTTTGGAAATTTTGTGTCATGGCCTAAGTTGTGTTATTGATTGGTAATACTGTGTTTATTAAATTGTTTGATCAAATTTGTATTATATTGAGCTTTGAAAATTGTGAAATATTTAAATTGTGAATTGTTATAAATGTGATTTGAAAATTGTGAAATGTGATTGTGTAATGTTTAAATTATGATTTGGCAATAAATGGTTTATGTTCAGCTTTTTAAATTTTTATTGCACACCATTGAGTAAAATTTACTTAGTGATAGCTTAATTTTGCTGTTGCAGATAGGGAAAAGGACATAGCGGTAGAGTGAGCTGCTACAGTAATAGAGGAGTAGAGTTTGGAGATTTTTGTACTGGTATTTGTTGATACCCTTGTAGTTTATTTTGATGTAAATAGTTTAGTGTCATGTATATTAATGTAAAATTGAGCAGTTGTATAGTAAATTGTAATAATATTATCTTTTCAATTTTTATGTCTGTAAATTAAATTGTGTATGCAAATTTAATTTAATGCAATGTTTATCAGTCTATCGAATTATTTTGAAAAAAAAAATTTTGAGTTGTGAATTTTGAATTGAAAATTGGTTGAATTGCATTGATTTGAGAATATATTGGCAGTTGGGATTGAGAAATGAAATTATTGGGAGTGTTTTCACAGGTTTTGAAGAACTGGTTTTTTCAAATTATAGACGGCACTCTACCAAAATTTTTATAAAATTTGTGGAAACTTTAAATTGATTGAAAATTTGATATGTGGTTTAACTTCAAATAAAAGTTTTTAATTCCTACCAAAAGTGCTCGCCACCTTCAAAATAAGTAAAATTGTTTTAAAATCCCTTGTAGTGTATTTAATGGATTATCAGTAGGTGAAGTTCGGTACTTCATTAAGTATACTACGGGATCATGTTATGCCTTACAGAGGGGTAAGGTGTGATAGGGATCAATTTGATTAAAAGACCATAATCATGTTGGTTAATTACTTGATACATTTACTAATTAATCTAGTTATTTTTTGCAGTTAATTTTCTAATAATAATGAGGGCACAACAACCACCACCATCCAATATCCTTGCGAGCATACTTGATCACAATAGGTTGACGGGACCTAATCTTTCTGATTGGTTAAGAAATTTAAAACTTTTCCTAAACCTAGAATGTATTGGATATGTTTTAGACTCAAAAGTTCTTGGTCCCTTACCTCCAGAGGCCACTCAAGAGGAACTAGACACTTTGGACAAGTGGAAGGAGCATAATATGAGAGCTAAATGTTACATGCTTGCTTCTATGACTAATGAGTTACAAAAGCAGCATGAAAATATGCAAAATGCAAGTGAGATCCTCCTTCACCTGCAAGAGTTGTATGGTGAGCATAGCAGGAATGCTAGCATAGCAGCTATTCCGCATGAGGATGTTTGAGGGACAGAATGTAGGAGGTCATGTCCACAAGATGATTCGGCTTATTGAGCAGTTGGAACATCTTGATTTTCACATGGATTTCCAACTGCAGATGAATCTGATCCTTCAGTCCCTGCCTGAGTCAATTGGAAATTTTATGACAAATTTCCATATGACAAAGTAAGAGTGTACTCTGACTGGGTTGCTTAATATGCTGGTTATTGCCCAAAAGAATATGTCGGGCAATAAAGGAAAAGAGGTGGCTTTGATTACATCTTCATCTTCTGTTGGAAAGTCCTTTCCAGCAGAAGAAGGGCAATAAGAATAAGAAACCTCAAATTCCTGGACCTTCCAAGAAGATAGCCAAATAGAAGGGCAAGACCAAAGCTGACAAAGGCAAGGGAAAGTGTTTCCACTGCCTGAAGGATGGGCACTGAAAAAGGAACTGTCCATAGTATCTTGCTTCTCTAAAGGACAAGAAGGATAGACCTTCAGAAGGTTTGTCTATGTCTTGTTATTTAGATTCTGATGATACTCATAGTTCATCTGCAGCTTGGGTTTTAGATACTAGTGCTAGTTCTCACATTACTTTTGATATGCAAAAACTAGTAAGTAGCAGCGGCTTGCAATCACGAGATATTAGACTCCAGGTTGGTAATGGGTCAACTATTGAAGCTTTAGCCTTAGGATCTAAATCTTTATACATGTATGGATATGTTTTGTATTTAAATAATATTTTGCATGTACCTGATGCTTTTAAGAACATTATTTCTATATTTAGTTTGACTAGAAATGGCTATGAATTTCAGTTCACAAATGATTTTTGCAATATTTATTTTGGAAATAAATATGTTGGCTCGGGTTATATGCATGATGGACTTTATTATTTAGATAATAATGTTAAATACAAATCTAATGCAAGCAATCTAAATGAATGTAATGCCATAATGAAAATCAACTCAAGTTCAAAATATATTTGGCACTTAAGATTAGGTCATAATGTAGAAGATAGGATTGCAAAGCTAGAGAAAATGGGGATTTTATCCTCATTGGGTTCTGAACCTACTCCAACTTGTGAATCCTGCCTTCAAGGCAAACTGACTAAATCACTTTTTGTTGGACAAGGGTTAAGAGCTGAAAATATTTTGGAATTGATACATAGTGATGTATATGGTCCATTTAAGGAAATGGGTAGAGGAGGTTTTCATTACTTTATTACCTTTACTGATGATAAATCAAGGTTTGGGTATTTATATTTGATGAAATACAAATATGAATCCTTTGAAAAGTTCAAAGAGTTTAAATGTAAAGTAGAAAATCAAACAGAAAAAGTATTAAAACTCTTCGATCAAATCGTGGAGGTGAATACTTAAGTACTGAATTTGATGAATACTTGAAAGAGCATGGTAATGTCTCCCAACTGACTCCTCCAGGAACACCACAACTAAATGGTGTGTCTGAAAGGAGAAATCGTACCCTATTAGATATGGTACGCAGCATGATTAGCTATACTGATATGCCAGTCTCCTTTTAGGTATTTGCATTAGAATCAGCTTTGCATATTCTGAATAGGATTCCATCAAAATTAGTTTCTTCCACACCTTATGAGATATGGCATGGAAGAAAACCGAGTCTTAAGCATGTTAAGATTTGGAGTTGTCCAGCTTATATTAAAAAGCTGAACACTGATAAATTGAAAACTAGATCAGAAAAAGGTCGATTTGTTGGATATCCAAAAGAAAGTTTTGGATATTATTTTTATTTGCCTACATCATAAATGGTTGTGGTAAGCAGAGATACCATATTTCTTGAATAACAATTTATTCAAGAAGGTGGCAAAGGAAGGTAAATAGAGTTAGAATTGGAGAATTCTGACCAACCAATAGATCAAATGGATATAAATCTATCTAGTCAACCTACACCTATTGATGAAACATCTATAGTAATTCCTCGCAGATCGACTAGGATATCTCACCCATTAGTGAGATATGGTTTTCTTCATGAAGATGAACACGTGTTGTTTACTCATGAAGAAATAAATCATGGGGATGATCTTCTTACCTATGAAGAAGCTATATCAGATATAGATTCTTCAAAATGGATTAAAGCCATGAAATTCAAAATTTGTCACACCCTACCCCTCCGCAAGGCATAACATGATCTCGTAGTATACCTAATAAATTACCAACTTCGTCTACTGATAACCCATTAAATACACTACAAGGGATTTTAAAACTTTTTTTACTTCTTTTTACAGTGGTGAGCACTATTTATAGGTGTTAAAAATTTTTTGAATTGAAGTGAAACAGTTAACACATTTGAATTATTAGTAATTTCTGTAAAAAATTTGGCGGAGTGCCATCTGTATTTTGAATAAAACAGTTCTTCAAAAACATATAAAAAGCACTTCAAATATATTTCTCAATCTCAAACTCCAACCTTTAATCAACACAATATGTTTCTCAACTCAAATCCACAATAATTTTTCAGTTTTTTCAAGGGCTGAGATAAAAGAAATATATATCACAACATTTACAAACTAAAATAATTTACAATTTATTTTACAACTTCAATGTACAATTTTAATTTATAACTGCTCAAAACCAAGAACACTATATACATACAGTGAACATACATTACAATACAAAATGCAAAATATGGTATACTCAATATACCCGATGATCTCTCAGTGTAGCCCTAGCAGCCTAGTCTGCTGCCCTGTCAGTAAGTCTACCTGCGATAGCAATAAAAAGCTATCGCTAAGCCATTGTCTCAGTGGTGCACAACATTAACCAAATACAACTTTAAATCACAAATTATAAGTCATATAAATAGTGGATACTTAAAAACATAGTTAAATTCAAAGACAATGAATGTCATAAAGAATTTAAACTCCATTTCACAATATCACAATGAATATCAGTAAATCATACACACAGCTTAATCATGTTCCAAAGTTCAATTCGTCCCAAAAGCCGATGGCTAACGAGGAATTCAATTCATCCCAAAAGTCGATGGCTAGTGAGGAATAACATAGCTAGCTAGCAATAATATTAGTACTCATTCTATTCATCCTCAATAGGCACACACCTCAACACTTCAGCCAGAGAGAGAATTCAATTCATCCCACTAGACAAGCTAGCGAGGAATTCAATCAATATACATGATAGTTGTGGTTTCAAACCATTTACAATGCTTTTCAATCAATAAGTATCCATCAAATATCATTCAAATCATTTTTCACAATTGAAAACAATAATATACAAATAGTCATAATTTATTTCAATTGAAAAATTCAAAAGAAATAACTGTTGTGCACAAACCTCTAGTAACTGTCTTTTGGCTCTGACTCAGTGTTTCCTTCCCTTTCCCTGAGTCTTTGCTAACTAAAACACACAATTTGAAGTGTTTCAGTACTCATTTAAACTGTCTCTAAGGATAAAGCTTAATAATTAACTTATTGAATTCTATTATTTCCTTAGTCAACCTAAGATGTTGACCCTCGATGCTGTCTAGGTGAATTAGGTTTTAATGTTACCAATGTGTCATATTTAATAGCCTTTTAGTGTTGGTACATATTACCCAATTCATTTTCATGTATATTGCATTTTATTGCAATTTATCGGATTCCGGTATACTAATTTGACCTAGCCGGATGACCTAGTTCCCTCGATTTTCGGGTTTCGGTTAAAACTACAAACTTGTAGGTCTATGTCTTATTGCACTCGGAGCAATATTTCAGGTCATTTTGAGTTATGTAGACCAAGTTATGGTCAATCTACCAATGCTGGACAGAATGTACCGAAATGGTAGCTTTAGGTCATTTTTAGGTCACTTTTGGTTCGGCCAGTTTTTGGATCTGAAATTATGCAAGAGATTTGACTTGCTTATGGTCATTTTTAGGCTTTGATGTCTTCATAAGAATTGTAGATATATGTCTAAACTATTCATGTTAAAACTTTCATGTCAATTGGACCTATTTTGTGTGAGTTATGGCCAAAACACTAACTGCTGCCCAAATGGTCAATTTTCAGGTTTTCAAAGCACTAATCCGGATTTAGTCATTTTTCAAGTCACCTTTCAAGCAGAATTTTAGTAAGCTTCCTTCATGAAACTTGGCACTTTTTTGCCTCGTTTCACCTCCAATTGGTCTCATACCAATTGAAACCACACACTTAAGTTTCTAAGCCAAAACATATACTGCCCTATTGTACATTGTTCACCCTTTACCAATTACACATCCTATGCTTACCAAGTCACTCTTTCATGTCATTTCTAGTTTGTACCATAACATAAACACATTTAGCAACTCATTTTTGGTAATTTTGGCAGCTTATAACCATTCTCAATATGCAAATTATAGTACAGAATTTTCCAAGTCCAATTACAAACAATTTAACCACATGACATAGCTCATTTACATGTCCATATTCAAACGTCTATACACATATACATGCTGCCATAACATGCACCATAATTCAACAATATAATTCGATAAACCAAACCATGAAACAACACATTTGATCTACACTTCAAAGTTGCCGATTGTACATCTCTTTCAATTAGCTTTCAAGCTTCCAAAATCATACCTTACACATGGAAGTCAAGTACCATACAATCAAACCTATAAATCATCATTCAAACCACTATTTACATGCAAGTATAAACTGTTCTTATTGAAGTTTCATGGCTGCCAAAATGTACCTCTCCATTAACTCATCAAACTTCAAAAATCCTTCCACAAATCAACTACCCATAACATCCATTCAACGTTTAATGAAACAAGAATAAAAAATACATACTTACCACTTTTGAAATTCTTTAAAATCTCACCAAAACTTGATTTTCTTGCTGCCTATCTACTGCCCAAGTTGTGTAGAATAACTTTAGTGAAGGATAATGGAAGAAAATTGGCTTGGATCATGGAAGAATGAAGCTTGCATGGAGCTTATAAAATGCGGCCATGGAGGTTTTCTTTCAAGGGAAATTTCGGCTGGTTTTGGCAAGGTGAGAAAGATGAGTGATCTACTGTCCACATGGTGATTAAATGTTCACTTTAGGGGTGTTAGTGGAGCACTAAGTAAGGATGTAATATTTGTTTTATTCTCAATTTCCAAATTCCCACATTTAACTCCTATTTTTTGCTATTTAAACTATGTACCACCAATTTAATTTTTCATGACATTTTTCAAGTGTAATATCATTTATTTTTAATGGTCATTTAGGTCAAAAGACAACTCGGGGTGTCAACTGACCACAATGTCCCTGTTTGGGTTGCATTCCCTATTTTTCAGCAACACCGAGTTTTATCGTTTTCTCGATTTCCCATTTTTCTTTGTACTAATTAATTAATTTTTCTTTGATATTTCTAATGATATTTATACTTCAATAGGTCTTTAATTATGTCTTAAAAATATTTTCCTGGGTTCCCCACGATCCAGGACTAGTCAACGGTCCACGCCGCAACTTCCCAGTGCGGTCACCCATCGCTAGGGTTCTCGACTCGTTTAACTTGGTTACATTTCATTTCTGTTATTTTTCCTTTGTTTTTCTTGTATTTTCTTTTCTTGTATTTCGTTATTTTGTGTCTCCTCATCCATACTAAGTATAGTTCTAGGCATCCTAGCTGTCCGGACAACACTGGTCACCAGAACAGTAGAACGCACTACCGAACATAGGGGTGTTACAATTCTCCCCCCCTTAAAATAAATTTCATCTCGAAATTTTACCTGGCATTAGTCTTTGAACAACTATGGGTGCTATCTCCTCATATCCTCTTCACATTCCCAAGTAGCTTCCTGGCTTGAATGATGGTTCCACAGCACTTTAACCAGGTGTATCTGTTTCACCTCATATGCCAGAATTTCTATGGGTTCTTCCTCATATGAGAGGTCTGGATTTGCCTCAATCTCTTCAACTGATAGTACATGAGATGGGTCAGATCTGTACCTCCTTAACGTAGACACATAAAAGACATTGTGTATCCTTTCTAGCTCCGGAGGTAATGCCAACTGATATGCCAAAGGACCCACTCTTTCCAGAACCTCATATGGTCCGATGAAACAAGTACTCAGTTTCCCCTTTCTGCCAAATCTCATAATCCTCTACCAAGGAGAAACTTTGAGGAATACCTTATCACCTACTGCATATTCAATATCTCTTCTCTTCAGATCAACATAGGACTTCTGATGCAGCCTTGAGTCTATTTCTGATTAATCTGATTTTTTCCTCTGTCTGCTGAATAATTTCTGGCCCAATCATCTTTCTTTCACCAACTTCATCCCAACATAGGGGAGTTCTGCACTTCCTTCCATACAAAGCTTCATATGGAGGCATCCCAATGCTTGATTAGTAGCTGTTGTTATAAGCAAACTCAATCAAAGGCAAGTGTGTATCCCAACTACCTTCAAACTCAATCACATAAGCCCGTAGCATATCCTCCAATATTTGAATTACCCTTTCAGATTGGCCATCTGTCTGTGGGTGGAATGCTGTGCTGAAGTTCAATCTAGTTCCGAGGGCTCCCTGAAGACTACCCCAGATAGAAGTGAACCTAGGATCTCTGTCAGATACAATTGATGCTGGCACTCCATGCAGTTTTACAATTTCATATATGTACAATCTGGCCAATCTTTCCAGGCTATAGTCCATCCGAATTAGCAAAAAGTGAGCAGACTTGGTCAGTCTATCAACTATAACCCATACTGCATCATGACTATTCTGTGTCCTGTAAGTCCAGTCATAAAATCCATAGTTATCTGTTCCCATTTCCACTCTAGTACTAGCAATGGATGTAACAAATCAGCTACAACTTGATGTTCTGCCTTTACTTGCTGACAAGTTAGGCATTTGAAAACAAATTCAGCTATATCCCTCTTCATGCCCTTCCACCAGTAATGCTCTTTCAGACCTCTGTTCATTTTAGTTCCACCAGGGTGCATAGCAAAAGGAGACTCATGTGCTTCCTTCATAATGATCTGTCTCAATTCCACATCATTAGGAATGAACATTCTGCCCTGATGTAGCAATAAACCATCATCTCTCACAGAGAATTCAGGTTTCTTTGCCTTACTGGACTTCTTTCAGTAGCTTCTAATATTTTTCATCACTCTGAGCAGCCATTCTGATCTGATCAATCAACACTGGCTGTACATGCCATGTAGTCTGTCCCTCATCATCAATCTCTAAACTAGCATGCTGTGCTTTCAACTCATGTACCATGGACAAAGGAGAAACTCTGAGACTTGCCATAGTCTTGCGACTTAAGGCGTCAGCCACCACATTTTCTTTCCCTGGCTGATAGTCTATTAAGCAATCATAGTCTTTAATCAGTTTTAACCATCTCCTCTGCCTCAAATTCAATTCCTTCTGGGTGCCTAAGTACTTCAAGCTCTTGTGATCTATGTAAATGTAGCATTTCTCCCCATACAAATAGTGTCTCCAGATCTTCAGAGCAAAAAAAATAGCTGCTAGCTCCAAATCATGTGTCGGATAGTTTCTCTCATGCGGTTTCAGCTGGCGTGATGCATAAGCAATGACATTCCGATCTTGCATCAGTACATAGCCTAACCCATTGTGAGAAGCATCACTATAAACTGTGTATTCTTTACCCAGTGTAGGCAAAGTAAGGACTGGAGCTTTAGTCAAACACCCTTTCAACTCATCAAAACTCTGTTGGGATTTATCTGTCCACTGAAATTTTACATCTTTCCGAAGTAGCTTGGTTAGTGGAGAAGATAACATAGAAAACCCTTTCACAAATCGGTGGTAATATCTAGCTAAACCTAGAAAACTGCAAATTTCTGTGATATTCCTGGGCAGCTTCCAATTAAGGATAGCTTCTACCTTGCTGGAATCTACCTTGATCCCTTCAGCTGACACAACATGTCCCAATAAGGAGATTTCTTTCAGCCAAAATTCACATTTCGACAATTTGGCGTATAGCTATTTCTCCCTTAAAGTCTACAGTACAATCTGCAAATGCCTGTCATGCTCCTCTGCATTCCTCGAATATATCAAAATATCATCAATAAACACCACCACAAATTGGTCGAGATATGGTCTGAAAATAGTGTTCATCAGATCCATAAAAGCAGCTGGAGGATTTGTTAACCCGAATGGCATTACCAGAAACTCATAGTGGCCATACCGAGTTCTGAAAGCAGCTTTTGGAATACTTTGCTCTTGCACTTTCAACTGATAATAACCAGATTGCAAATCAATTTTGGAGAATACAGCTACACCCTTCAACTGATCAAACAGATCATCAATGGATATCTGTTCTTTATTGTCACCTTATTCAACTGCTGGTAGTTAATACATAAGCGAAGAGTGCCATCCTTCTTCTTAACAAACAATACTGGCGCTCCCCAAGGTGACAAACTAGGGCGGATGAAGCCCTTTTCAAGTAGTTCTTGCAACTGTACCTTCAACTCCTTCAACTCTGCTGGTGCCATTCTGTTTGGTGTTATGGAGATTGGATCCACACCAGGCATAACATTAATTTCAAACTGTACCTCTCTTTCTGGAGGTAATCCTGGCAATTCATCAGGAAACACATCTGGAAAGTCATATACTGTAGGGATGTCGCTCAATGCTGGACTCCCTGCTTGGGTGTCTACCATATGTGCCAAGTATGCTTCACACCCTTTTCTGATCATTTTTCTGGCTAGTGCAGCCGAAATGACGTTTGATGGCAATAGCTGCCTTTCCCCATGTATTACTACATCACTGTACTGAGGGAGACCAAAAGTGATTGTCTTCAGTCTATAGTCAATCATGGCGTGATGCCTGGCTAGCCAATCCATGCCTAAGATGATATCATAATCTCTGAAGGGCATTTCAATGAGATCAGACAGAAAAGTGTGTCCTTGGATCACCAAAGGACAATCTTTATACATTCTATCAACCCTGACCTCTTGTCCTAGTAGACTTGTTACTAGCACCTCAAAGTCCATTTTTGTACATGGAACAGTAATGCAATCAATGATGCTAGCACTCACATAAGAATGGGTAGAACCTGGATCAAATAACACAAACACATCTTGATTAAAAGTTAAGAAGGTACCAGCCACACATCAGATGTCTCAGCCTCTTCTCTCTGTCTCATTGCATAGACTCTGACTGGAGCACTTCCTTGCTCTGATTGATTCATTGTGCCTTGGCTGCCTGCTGGGTTACCTCTACCCCTGGCTCTACCTCTGCTGGGTGGTTGTGAACTTCTGGTGACAGGGCTATGAACTGACCCTTTAGCAGTAGTAGGAGGTGGTCCAATTCTACGAGTACTGGTGCAGTCCTTGGCAAAGTGCCCTGTGCTTCCACAGTTATAACAGGCTCCAATAGCCTTGTAGCATACCCCACCATAATTTCTTCCAAAAGTTTCACATTGGTGGGGAGGGTAGGAATTTCTGGTACTCTGCTGACCAGATAGAGGAGGTTTCTGTTCTGAATATCTTCTCCTACTGGACTTCTTACCACCTCTGCTGTGTCGCCCATGGTTCTTCCTCTTTCCAGTAGGACCACTGGAACTCTGATCTACTAACTTCCCCTCTTTCTCTTTTTCTGTCTTCTCTGATTTCTTTTTTTCTGGGGCTGCTTCAGATTCAATTCTTTCTAACTCTAGTGCTTGAGAAATAAGTTCAGAGAAGTTGTTATGTTTGAATCCGACCACTTTTAATCTGATACTGGGCTTCAAACCGGTTTCAAACCTCTTACATCTCTCCCTACTGGTAGAAAGTAGACTTACTGCATAATGGCTTAGGAGGGAAAATTCCCTTTTATATTCAGCTACCGATCTACTCCCCTGTTTCAGACTTAGGAACTCTTGCAGCTTCTGGTCTACATAAGCATCAGGGACATATTTTTGTCTGAACTCCCGTAGAAAATCATTCTATGTTAGCACTGAAGGTTCTACCAAACTATGGGGAATGGTTTTCCACCAGTCATATTCATCCCCCTGTAGCAGAGATACTGAATATTCAAACCTGAGCTCCTCTGTACAATGTAACTTCTTAAACACCCTATCCATTCTCTCTAACCACTATTCTGCCTCTAAAGGATCTACTATCCCCTTAAACTTTGTAGCCCCATATTTTTATTAATTTGTCATACTGCCCAGCAGAAGACTATGGTTGTACACTGGTGTTTATAGTGGGACTTGAGTAGGCATATTATTAGCCATTTGTTGAAACATTGCAGCCATCTGCTGAGCGAACTGAGCAAGAAACTGCGGTACTGAGGGGGCTGGTGCTATTGAACCACTAACATTGTGTAGGGCTGGGGCATCCCCTTGTACCTCAGCCTCTATAGATTGATCGACTGAACGATCACCCTCTTCCATAGTCAATTCGAGGATCTTAGACCTCCTGAACAAATAACACAAGGAGATTTCCTCCTGTTAGTGCATATTTATAATGTAATGTAATGTACTGTATGTATCAAACAATGACATTGAGCAGTTGTACTATGAAGAAAGAATATTCAAATTACAGGTGAAAACAGAATTTAAAAACTAGCTCTGATACCACTTAAACATGTCACACCCTACCCCTCTGTAAGGCATAACATGATCCCGTAGTTTACCTAATGAATTTCCAACTTCTGAAGGAACGAAAGTGTGAAATACACAAGTTTATGCCAGTGAATTCAAAATTTTCACCTAGGATCACATGGATCATGCAAGATTTATTTTTATTTATTTGATTTCAATGATAAACAACATATTAAAACTCTTTTAATATGTTTTTGGATATGTATTTGCTATTTAACATTTTAAAATTAATCAGATTAATTTTAGAACACTAGATTAAATCAAGAATAAACACACTAACCTCTTGATGCACTGCAGTGTATTTACGCCTTTGAGATGCGTCTTCAGGACACCAGATGTTGGTCCTCTAGCTTGTCCACACTAATAACACCTATGGCAGCCCTTGAACAGCTTCTAAAGCTTTTTCTATTATTTAGAAAATCAAGTTCTGCCTTTTAAGAGATTAAAGATGTAAAAAGGACACTAGAAACGATTTCTAGTATTTTTAATTCAAGAGATTGATGACTAATCTCTTTGAATTTATAAGAGATGAAGAAGAAGAGATGGAGAGCCTCAAAATGGCATGACCAAGGAGGAGTGGCTGCTGGTTGTCTTATTTTTAATTCATAACAACACTTATATAGCTAGGTCAACACATTAAACCCTTGTCACATGTCACCCTCTGATTGGTTCTAGGTTTAATTGACCCAATCACATTGTGCCCAGTGTCAAACCTATATTTAATCTTAATTTTAATCATCTTACATGATTAAAAGACATTTGGCAAGCTTATGTGTAATGCCATGTGTCACCATCTCATGGTGCCACATGTCACCCTGTGAAATGACCAAAATGCCCCTGTGTCTTAATTTTGAGTTCTTAACCCAAAATAATTATTTCTCTTCCTCTAATCAATTTATATCAAATATAAATTAATTAATTAATCTCTATTAATTAATTTCTCATTAATTAAATTCATATTTAAACACTTTAAATATAAATTTAACTTATACTATACATCCAATAACCTAGATTTGGTTTCAAGTCATGCTAGGAACTTTGCAATTTAATTGCAAACCAAACCTATTTAATTAATCAATTAAACTCTTTAATTAATTAATTAAATCATATTTAATTAGGTGATAACTTTTGTATGTGTGTGACTTACTAGGCTCATCACTAATTGGCAATGAGATATGATATCAACTCCTAATATCATCAGAACTCTTTCTTACCATAAGTGATTTCTCTAAATCATTTTATGCACCTCATAGACCATGGTTAACACCCAGCATAGCATGCCATGGCCACCCAATTAGTAATAAGGTTTACCTTAAATGAACCTATAATCATATGTTACCATGCACTGGAATCTCTCTGTTACAAAATCCCAACTCAAGCTAAAGTCATAGATTATGTCAAACTCCATTTGTTATAAATATTATGTTCTTTTTTAATTCCAGTTCTTGATTAAAAATATTTTCTCATCAGAAACTCTTTTCTGAATAAATCTATCTGTCCTGGCCAGGAACTTGATACATCAAAAACAATTAAATGAACATAGGATTTTATCTCTATTTATTTAGAGGAACAGATTCCATCTTGATCAACGCCTACCTCCATATATAACTAGTAGGAGCCAACACATGCCCATATAACCCATACACAGTACAAGTATGAAAGCAGTATCAAAGTACCTATATACAAGATAACTGTGCTATCTCAGGTCTAAAGATTATATGCACTAATATAATTTATGACAAAATATTGACAAGAGTAAACTCCATGTGTTTGTCATAAGTGTCACTGGTTCGGCCTACTTATCATTTATAAGTGCCTATCATGTTTACTATATGGCATGAGACTCACCATTCCATCTTATTTATATCTCATATAAATAACTTGGTAACAAACATTAATACAATCTTTCTGGATAAGTCATGTCCTTATTATGAAGTATCCTCAATTGTGAACCTATTTATGATACTTTGTACTAGAAATACTGTCACTCATATTCTTAACAACTTAAGAATAGAATTTCTAACAAAATATCAATGGACCTTTTCTATTACACATAAATATATTATGTAAGGAAAAGTGGAAATGCCTTTTATTAATAAAAATATGTACAAAATACATACTAAATGATATGCTCTAAGGCATACTGCTAACAATCTCCCACTAGCACTAGAGCCATTCATTACAATATCTTAGACCCATCTTCTTAAGATGACGGTCTAGCTGAGTCTGTGACATAGGCTTAGTGAATGGATCAGCTGGATTTTCAGCTGATGCTATTTTCTGCATGGCTACATCGCCTTGCCCAACTATTTCTCTGATAATGTGGTTGCGCCTTTCTATGTGTTTGGATTTTTGGTGAGACCTGGGTTCCTTAGCCTGTATGACTGCTCCATTATTGTCATAGTGTAGTGGAACTGCTGACTCAATGGAAGGAACTACTCTAAGTTCTGTCACGAACTTCTTTATCCAAACAGCTTCCTTTGCAGCATCTGATGCAACAATATACTCAGCCTCTGTAGTGGAATTTGTAGTCATGCTCAGTTTAGAAGTCTTCCAACTGACTGCACCTCCATTACAAATGAACACATATCCAGATGTAGACTTTCTATCATCGATATCTGATTGGAAATCAGAATCAGTATAACCATCCAATTGCAAGTCTCCACCTCCATAGATCAAGAATAAATCCTTAGTTCTTCTCAAGTACTTAAGGATATTCTTGACAGCTATCCAGTATTCCAAACCTGGATTGGATTGATACCTGCTAATCAAACTAACAGCATATGCGAAATCCGGCCTAGTACACAACATTGTATACACTAAACTTCCAATAGCTGAGCATATGGAATCCTGGCCATCTTATCTCTTTCTTCAGGTGTCTTTGGAGACATCTCTTTAGAAAGATGGATACCATGTCTCACTGGTAACAATCCTCTATTGGAATCAAGCATGTTAAACCTCTTTAACACCTTTTCCAAGTATAGACTTTGGGATAAACCAATTATTCTTTTTTCTCTATCTCTAAAGATGCGAATCCCAAGAATATAGGTTGCCTCTCCTAAGTCTTTCATGGAGAATGTATTTGACAACCATACCTTTACAGTTGTCAACATACCTGTGTCATTACCCATCAACAGTATGTCATCCACATATAAGACAAGGAAAGTGATAGCACTGTCACTAACCTTCTTATATACACATGGCTCATCCTCATTTTTTATAAAAACAAAAGATTTAATGGCTTCATCAAAACAGATGTTCCAACTCCTCGAAGCTTGTTTCAACCCATAAATGGATCGCTTTAGCTTGCATACCTTAGAACCATCTTGGGATTCAAAACCCCTAGGTTGTTCCATGAAAATGTTTTCTTCAATGTATCCATTGAGAAAAGCTATTTTGACATCCATCTGCCAAATCTCATAATCATAGTATGTAACTATTGCTAATAGAATCCTAATTGATTTAAGCATGGCAATAGGCAAGAAAGTCTTCTCATGGTCGATTTCTTGCCTTTGGTGAAATCCTTTTGCTACTAGCCTTGCCTTATAGGTCTCTACCTTTTCATCAGAACCAATTTTCTTCTTGAAAACCCATTTGTTCCCTATAGGTACAATACCTTCAGGTGGGTCAACAAGATCCCAAACTTGATTCTTATACATGGAATCAATCTCAGATTTCATAGCATCAATCCATTTTGAAGAATCTTTATCTGATATAGCTTCTTCATAGGTAAGTGGATCATCTCCATGATCTACTTCTTCATGAGTAGACAACTTTAGTTCTTCTTAATGAAAGAAACCATATCTCACTGGTGGGTGAGATACCCTGGTT
The DNA here is from genome assembly GCF_030052815.1 of Hevea brasiliensis. NCBI lineage: Eukaryota > Viridiplantae > Streptophyta > Magnoliopsida > Malpighiales > Euphorbiaceae > Hevea > Hevea brasiliensis. The sequence goes on along the minus strand of NC_079508.1, from coordinate 6,129,204 downwards.
GTTCTGCGAGGAATAGCTGTAGATGTTTCATCAACGGGTATAGGTTGACTAGATGGATCTATATCCATCTGATCTGTTAATTGGTCAGAATTCTCCAATTCCAACTCTATTTGACTTCCTTTGCCTCCTTCTTAGACAAACTGTTGTTTAAGAAATGTGGCATCTCTACTCACCACAACCTTTTGTGATGTAGGCAAATAAAAATAATATCCAAAACTATCTTTTGGATATCCAACAAATCGATCCTTTTCTAATCTGGTTTCCAATTTATCAGTGTTCAGCTTTTTGATATAAGCTGGACAACCCTAAATCTTAACATGCTTAAGACTTAGTTTTCTTCCATGCCATATCTCATAAGGTTTGGAAGAAACTGATTTTGATGGAATCCTATTCAGAATATACAAAGCTGATTCTAATGCAAATTCCTAAAAGGAGATTGGCATATCAGTATAGCTCATCATACCACGTACCATATCCAATAGGGTACGATTTCTCCTTTTAAATACACCATTCAACTGTGGTGTTACTGGAGGAGTCAGTTGGAAACAATGCCATGCTCTCTCAAGTATTCATCAAATTCAGTACTCAAATATTCTCCTCCACGATCTAATCGAAGAGCTTTAATACTCTTTCCTGTTTGATTTTCTACTTCAGATTTAACTTTTTTGAACTTTTCAAAAGATTCATGTTTGTATTTCATCAAATTCAAATACCCAAACCTTGATTTTATCATCAGTAAAGGTAATAAAGTAATGAAAATTGCCTTTAACCATTTCCTTAAATGGATTACATACATCACTATGTATTAGCTCCAAAATATTTTCAGCCCTTAGCCCTTGTCCAACAAAGGGTGATCTAGTCATTTTGCCCTGAAGGCAAGATTCACAAGTTGGAGTAGGCTCAGAGCCCAATGAGGATAAAATCCCCATTTTCTCTAATTTTGTAATCCTATCTTCTGCAACATGACCTAATCTTAAGTGCCAAATATATTTTGAATTTTGAGTTGATTTTCATCGTGGCATTGCATTCTTTTAGATTGCTATACTCTGGATAGTGGAAACACTTTCCTGCTGGCAGTGGAAACACTTTCCTTTACCTTTATCAACTTTGATCTTTGTTTTTCTGTTTGGCTATCTTCTTGGAAGGACCAGGAATATGAGGTTTCTTTTTCTTATTGCCCTTCTTCTTATTGGACTTTCCAGTAGAAGAAGATGCAATCAAAGCTACCTCTTTTCCTTTATTGCCCGACATATTCTTTTGGGCAATAACTAGCATGTTGAGTAAACCAGCTAAGGTGCATTCCTGTTGAGTCATATAGAAATTTGTCACAAAATTCCCAAAAGACTCAGGAAGGGACTGAAGGATAAAATCCGTCTGTAGTTGGAAATCCATGTTGAAGTCAAGATGTTCCAACTCCTCAATCAGCCAAATCATCTTGTGGACATGATCCCCACATTCTGTCCCTCAGACATCTTCATGCAGAACAGCTGCCTAGATATCTCATACCTAGTATTCCTACTGTGCTCACCATACAACTCTTGTAGGTGAAGGAGGATCTCACTCGCACTCTGCATGTTATCATGCTGCTTCTGTAACTCATTACTCATGAAAGTAAGCATTACCACTTAGCTCTCATATCATGCTCCTTCCACTTGTCCAAAGTTTCATGTTCCTCTTAAGTGGCCTCTGGAGGTAAGGGACCAGAAACATTTGAATCTAGAACATATCCTATATGTTCAAGGTTCAGGAGAAGTTTCAAATTTCTTAGCTAATCAGAGAGATTAGGTCCTGTCAACTTATTGCGATCAAGTATGCTTGCAAGGATATTGGATGGTGGTGGTTGTTCTGTGCTCATTATTATCAGAAAATTAATTGCAGAAAATAACCAGATTAATTAGTAAATATATCAAGTAATTAACCAAAATGATTATGGTCTTTTAATCAAATTGGTCCTCCCACTAACTTAGCGAATCCTACACTTCCAAAGTAGAAAATGGAAATCCTAGTTGGATGGATTTCTAGTGGGTGATTGAATTATTATAATTCTATTGATCATCCTCAGGTACATCCGTTATTAGAATTACAATAAACTATAAGTGAGCAACTCCTTGCCCATCACATCTCATGTGAGGTTCAATCCTTTACCTAGCCCCTAATACTCAAAATCTCAGGTACATCCATTATTGACTTATTTTGCATTAGTTAAGTTGATCCCCTTGAGCCAGTAATTATGCAAATAATTTTAATGTTCTCCGGTACATCCAATATTTACAACATCTCATGCTTAACAATTATTCTTAAGAAAATCTCTTAAATTAATTGCATCTTATGCAACTATTTAAAATTTCTTAAAATAATTGCCCCAATGGAGGGCCCATGTTATAATTACTTTAATTATAGCATTTCCAACTTAACCATTTGTTTGGAAGATTTTATAGTCATCCTAATTACTATTAAGGTCTCACTTTACACATTATCCATTTAGCATGCATATATCATATAATTGCATACTCCCATACATCTCATGCATTCATGGATAAGTAGTAAATATGGTATGATCATGGACTTTCTAAGGGATTCAATTCTGAGCCACCAAGAATTGAATCAGGGCATTCCTAGGTGCATTTCATTCATTCATTTTACAAGAGTTGCTGAAGGAGTACATAATCAACACTTGATCTTGAATTCCTCCCACTAGTCCCACCAATGCTCTTGACCTCCTTGAACTTCTTGCAATCCAATTACATAGTAATCCTTGGCATACCAAGGCCAATTTACAAGAACTTAATTAAATGAAATTACAATCCAAAAATTATTACAAACTTAATAATACATGACCAAAATAAATTAAAATAAATAAATTAATTTACAATCCCAAAGAAAACATAAAAGAAATAAATCCAATCACATTGGTCTTTTATAGTCCATGATCATCCATTATGCATATCCCTATTTAACAATTAAATAAAACATACATACTTAAATTAAATTTAATATCTCATATTCAACTTAAAAATCTAGATTTGAATATGATTCAAATAAATTTAAAAATTCAGATTTGAATCACATTCAAACAACCTTATAAATTCAGATTTGAATCACATTCAAACATTTTTAAAAAAATCAGATTTGAATCACATTCAAACATTTTTTAAAAAATCAAATCTGAATATTATTTAAACAACTTTAAAAATTCAGATTTGAATATGATTCAAACAACTTTAAAAATTCAGATTTGAATCACATTCAAATAACTTTTAAAATTCAGATTTAAATCTCATTGAAACAATTTTTAAAATTCTGATTTGAATCATAATTTAATTATGTGATTAAAACTACTAATTAAACACTTTAATTAGTCAAATAATAGGCCTTAGATCATACAATAATTGCAGAATTAAAAGCCAAACCTTGAACCACCCATGAAAGCCAAACCATGCGCACCAATGATGGTGTTTTTCAAGCATGCCGCCACACCTCCATTGCAACCAGCAATGGATAAATCATCTCATGATCAAAACACACAATTAAATCAGATAATCAACAAATCTAAATGGCAAATATAGTGGCTCTTATACCAATTGAAGGAACGAAAGCATGAAAAACACAAGTTTATGCCATTGAATTCAAAATTTTCACCTAGGATCACATGCATCATGCAAGATTTATTTTTATCTATTTGATTTCAATGACAAACAACATATTAAAACTCTTTTAATATGTTTTTTGATCTGTATTTGCCATTTAAGATTTTAAAATTAATCAGAATAATTTTACAACACTAGATTAAATCAAGAATAAACACACTAACCTCTTGATGCACTGCAGTGTATTTGCGCCTTTGAGATGCGTCTTCAGGACACCAGATGTTCTCCCTCTAGCTTGTCCACACCAAGAACACCTATGGCAGCCCTTGAACAGCTTCTAAAGCTTTTTCTATTATTTAGAAAATCAAGTTCTGCCTTTTAAGAGATTAAAGATGTAAACAGGACACTAGAAACGATTTCTAGTATTTTTAATTCAAGAGATTGTTGACTAATCTCTTTGAATTGATGAGAGATGAAGAAGAAGAGATGGAGAGCCTCAAAATGGCGTGACCAAGGAGGAGTGGCTGCTGGTTGCCTTATTTCATAATAACACTTATATAGCTAGGTCAACACATTAAACCCTTGCCACATGTCACCCTCTAATTGGTTCTGGGTTTAATTGACCCAATCACATTGTGCCATGTGTCAAACCTATATTTAATCTTAATTTTAATCATCTTACATGATTAAAAGACATTTGGCAAGCTTATGTGTAATGCCATGTGTCACCATCTCATGGTGCCACATGTTACCCTGTGAAATGACCAAAATGCCCCTATGTCTTAATTTTGAGTTCTTAACCCAAAATAATTATTTATCTTCTTCTAATCAATTTATATCAAATATAAATTAATTGATTAATCTCTATTAATTAATTTCTCATTAATTAAATTCACATTTAAACACTTTAAATATAAATTTAACTTATACTATACATCCAATAATCTAGATTTGGTTTCAAGTCATGCTAGGGACTTTGCAATCTAATTGCAAACCAAACCTATTTAATTAATCAATTGAACTCTTTAATTAATTAATTAAATCATATTTAATTAGTTGATAACTTTTGTATTTGTGTGACTTACTAGGCTCATCACTAATTGGCAATGAGATATGATATCAACTCCTAATATCATCAGAACTCTTTCTTACCATAAGTGATTTCTCAAAATCATTTTATGCACCTTATAGACCATGGTTAACACCTAGCATAGCATGCCATGGCCACCCAATTAGTAATAAGGTTTACCTTATATGAACCTATAATCATATGCTACCATGCACTGGAATCTCTCTGTTACAAAATCCCAACTCAAGCTGGAGTCATGGTTTATGTCAAACTCCATTTGCTATGAATATTATGTTCTCTTTTAATTCCAGTTCTAGATTAAAAAGACTTTCTAATCAAAAACTCTTTTCTGAATAAATCTATCTGTCCTGGCCAGGAACTTGAAACATCAAGAACAATTAAATGAACATAGGATTTTATCTCTATTTACATAGAGGAACAGATTCCATCTTGATCAACACCTACCTCCATATATAACTAGTAGGAGCCAACACATGCCCATATTACACAGTACAAGTATGAAAGCAGTATCAAACTCAAACTACCTATATACAAGATAACTGTGCTATCTCAGGTCTAAAGATTATATGAACTAATATGATTTATAACAAAACATTGACAAGAGTAAACTCCATGTGTTTGTCATAAGTGTCATTGGTTCGGCCTACTTATAATTTATAAGTGCCTATCATGTTTGCTATATGGCATGAGACTCACTATTCCATATTATTTGTATCTCATATAAATAACTTGGTAACAAACATGAATACAATCTTTCTGGATAAGTCATGTCCTTATTATGAAGTATCCTCGATTGTGAACCTATTTATGATACTTTGTACTAGAAATGCTGTCACTCATATTCTTAACAACTTAAGAATAGAATTTCTAACAAAATATCAATGGACCATTTCTATTACACATAAATATATTATGTAAACGGAAAAGTGGAAATGCCTTTTATTAATAAAAATATGTACAAGATACATGCTAAATGATATGCTAGAAGGCATACTACTAATAAGTTCGTCTATTGATAACCAATTAAATACACTACAAGGGATTTTAAAACTTTTCTTACTTCTTTTTATAGTGGTGAGCACTATTTACTGGTTTTAAAAATTTTTTGAATTAAAGTGAAATAGCTAACACATTTGAATTATTAGTAATTTCTGTAAAAATTTTGGCGGAGTGCCATTTGTATTTTGAATAAAACAGTTCTTTAAAAACCTGTAAAAAGCACTTCAAATATATATTCTCAATCTCAAACTCCAACCTTTAATCAACACAATATATTTCTCAACTTAAATCCACAATAATTTTTCAGTATTTTCAAGGGATGAGATAAAAGAAATATATATCACAATATTTACAAACCAAAATAATTTACAATTTATTTTACAACTTCAATGTACAATTTTAATTGACAACTGCTCAAAACCAAGAATACTATATACATACAGTGAACATACATTACAATACAAAATGCAAAATATGATATACTCAATATACCCGATGATCTCTCAGTGTAGCCTAGCAGCCTAGTTTGCTGCCCTGTCAGTCTGTCTACCTGCGACAGCAATAAAAAGCTATCGTTGAGCCATTGTCTCAGTGGTGCACAACATTAACCAAATACAACTTTAAATCACAAATCATAAGTCATATAAATAGTGGATACTTAAAAACATAGTTAAATTCAAAGACAATGAATGTCATAAAGAATTTAAACTCTATTTCACAATATCACAATGAATATCAATAAATCATACACACAGTTTAATCATGTTCCAAAGTTCAATTCGTCCCAAAAGCCAATGGCTAATGAGGAATTCAATTCATCCCAAAAGCCGATGGTTAGTGAGGAATAACATAGCTAGCTAGCAATAATATGAGTACTCATTCTATTCATCCTTAACAGGCACACACCTCAACACTTCAACCAGAGAGGGAATTCAATTCATCCCACTAGATAAGCTAGCGAGGAATTCAATCAATATACATGATAGTTGTGGTTGCAAACCATTTACAATGCTTTTCAATCAATAAGTATCCATCAAATATCATTCAAACAATTTTTCACAATTTAAAACAATAATATACAAATAATCATAATTTATTTCAATTGAAAAATTCAAAAGAAATAACTATTGTGCACAAACCTCTGGTAACTGTCTCTTGGCTCTGACTCAGTGTTTCCTTCCCTTTTCCTGAGTCTTTGCTAACTGAAACACACAATTTGAAGTGTTTCAGTACTCATTTAAACTGTCTTTAAGGATAAAGCTTAATAATTAACTTATTGAATTCTATTATTTCCTTAGTCAACCTAAGATGTTGACCCTCGATGCAGTCTAGGTGAATTAGGTTTTAATGTTACCAATGTTTCATATTTAATAGCCTTTTAGTGTTAGTACATGTTACCCAATTTATTTTCATGTATATTGCATTTTATTGCAATTTGTCGAATTCCGGTATACTAATTTGACCTAGCCGGATGACCTAGTTCCCTCTGTTTTTGAGTTTCGGTCAAAACTACAAACTTATAGGCCTATGTCTTATTGCTTGTGGGGCAAAATTTCAGGTCATTCTAATTTATGTAGACCAAGTTATGGTCAATCTACCAATGCTGGACAGAATCTACCAAAATGGTAACTTTAGGTCATTTTTAGTCACTTTTGGTTCCGCCAGTTTTTGGACCCGAACTTATGCAAGCTATTTGACTTGCTTATGGTCATTTCTGGGCTTTGGTGTAGATATATGTCTAAACTATTCATGGTAAAAATTTCAGGTCAATTGGACCTGTTTTGAGTGAGTTATGGCCAAAAAAATAACTGCTGTCCAAATGGTCGATTTTCAGGTTTTCAATTCACTAATCCAGATTTGGTCATTTTTCAAGTTACCTTCCAAGCAGAATTTTGGTAAGCTTCCTTCATGAAAGTTGGCAATTTTTGTGCCTAGTTTCACCTCCAATTGGTCTCATACCAATGGAGCCATAAACTTAAGGTTCTAAGCCAAAACATACACTACCCTATTGTATATTGTTCACCCTTTACCAATTACACATCCTATGCATACCAAGTCACTCTTCCATGTCATTTTTGGTTTGTACCATAACATAAACACATTTAGCAACTCATTTTTGGTCATTTTGGCAGCTTATAACCATTCTCAATATGCACATTATAGTACAAAATTTTCCAAGTCCAATTATAAATAATTTAACCACATGACATAGCTCATTTACATGTCCATATTCAAACCTCTATACACATATACATGCTGCCATAACAAGCACCATAATTCAACAATATAATTCCATAAACCAAACCATGAAACAACACATTTGATCTACACTTCAAAGTTGCCGATTGTACATCTCTTTCAATTAGCTTTCAAGCTTCCAAAATCATACCTTACACATGGAATTCAAGTACTATACAATCAAACCTATAAATCATCATTCAAACCACTATTAACATGTAAGTATAAATTGTTCTTATTGAAGTTTCATGGCTACCAAAATGTACCTCTCCATTAACTCATCAAACTTCAAAAATCCTTTCACAAATCAACTACCCATAACATCTATTAAAGGTTTAATGAAAAAAGAGTAAAAAATACATACTTACCACTTTTGAAATTCTTCAAAACCTCACCAAAACTTGATTTTCTTGCTGCCTGTCTACTGCCCAAGTTGTGTAGAACAACTTTAGTGAAGGATAATGGAAGAAAATTGGCTTGGATCATGGAAGAATGAAGCTTGCATGGAGCTTGTAAAATGCGGCCATGGAGGTTTTCTTTCAAGGGAAATTTAGGCTGGTTTTGGCAAGGTGAGGAAGATGAGTGATCTGCTGTCCACATGGTGATTAAATGTCCACTTAGGGGTGTTAGTGGAGCACTAAGTAAGGATGTAATATTTGTTTTATTCTCAATTTCCAAATTCCCACATTTAACTCCTATCTTTTGGTATTTAAATATGTACCACCAATTTAATTTTTCATGATATTTTTCAAGTGTAATATCATTTATTTTTAATGTACATTTAGATCAAAATACAACTCGGGGTGTCAACTGACCACAATGCCCTTTTTCAGGTTGCATTCCTGATTTTTCAGTAACACCGAGTTTTGTCATTTTTTCGATTTCCCCTTTTTCTTTGTACTAATTAATTAATTTTTCTTTGATATTTCTAATGATATTTATACTTCAATAGGTCTTTAATTATGTCTTAAAAATATTTTCTAGGGTTTCTCGCGGTCGAGGGCTAGTCAACGGTCTATGCCGTAACTTCCCGGTGCGGTCACCCATCGCTAGGGTTCTCAGCTTGTTTAACTTGGTTACATTTCATTGCTATTATTTTTCCTTTGTTTTTCCTGTATTTCATTATTTTATGTTTCCTCATCCATATCTAAGTGTAGTTCTAGGCATCCTAGCTGTTTGGACAACACTGGTCACCGGAACAGTAGAACGTACTATCGAACATAGAGGTGTTACAAAATTGATTCCATGCATAAAAACCAGGTTTGGGACTGTGACACTCCTTACTCGTTTACAGCGTAGCCGAGTAAGTTATGCCACTCAGTGTGCCAGAGCACCAATTTATGTTTCTATTACAATTTATCCCATTTAATTCATTTATTTTCAATTTTTGATAAATCGAAATTTTTCATCAAATTTTATAGAAAATTCGGCAGAGTGCCGGCTATAAATTGAAAAAAACAGTTCTTCTGAACCTGTTTAAAAACACTTCCAATATAATTTCCAAATCCAAACTCCATTATACACATTTCAAATCAATATCAAAATCTTAATCTCAAATCATAATACTATTTTCAAAACTTTTCTGTTCACTTCATCACTTGAAGCATATTCATAAATGTTTCTCAACATTTCATTTATCAACATACATTATGCAGAAAATTTCAATAATATGAAATTTCATATATTTACATTAATACATAATTACAAGAGTTTATAGTTGCAATCCAAACTAATACAAAATGCCAAAATATAAAATGCACCCAAAATCCTATGTCCTACCATATGCACTGCAGGTGTGAGGTGACTCGGGACTCCGGATGCAAATCTGAAGGCTCACCTGGTCTGATGTCTGTTGGGCTCACCAGCTAAGTCTCCAGTACCTGCGCGTGGAAAAAACGACGCGCTAAGCAATTCTGCTTAGTGGTGACAATATAAAATAAAATAAAACAAATATGCAGAATGTGTGTTTACATTTTTGGTAAACTTAACTTCTGATATTATTTGCATTATTATTCTATTAAAACGAATATGCAAAATGTGTGTTTACATTTTTGGTAAACTTAACTTCTGATATTATTTGCATTATTATTCTATTAAAATTTGGTAAGATTTATTATCATTGCTCGAGTAACCCATACTAATTGACTGGACTAGATAAACGGGTAAACTGGCACTGGGTACTAAGTACCTCGAACCATCACACCATTGGTCACATTGTGTCTCTCGGTGTGCAACAAAACAGCTAATAAACTGTAATAATTATCGGGGTTAAAACCCAAGTGTAATAATTCAAATAACATAGCCAAAGGCTATTATGTCACATAATGGCATGAGAAGCCATGAAACACAGAATGGCATAAAGCCATATGCAGTACTACTAACAGAACCTTATTGGCATGCCAAGCTATCCAAACCAATCTTGTTAGGTATACTATGGCATTTCACACTTTTAAGTTTCACAATTTTTGGAATTTAAGTTTTAGTGTTACTATTCCATTCATTGGTCAACAAAAATGTTGACTTTTGCATAGGCAATAGGTACATTGGTTTTAATATTATCAACATACCACATTTTGCATTCAAAATTTGTTGGTATTGGTTGCCAATACCATTTTTAAGCTTAATGTTAGTTGGGCAGAATTTTCACTTTTTATGCCTTGTCCTTACTGTTCCATTGGTCAATTTCGCAGTGGGAATTTGGCAAACTGATCAACATGAAAGTTGTTCCTTATTTTGTCTAGTTGCATTTCTTTTTTTGAATCACTCCATTCGGAGTTTTTTAGCTCAAGTTATGGTTCAAAAACCACAACTGGCCAGATTGAAATTCTATCCAGAATTTCTGGACTGACCATATCTGCAGTGCAATGAACAGTGAATGCAACTCACCTTTTGAATATGTTCTGGTCATAATTTGGGTTAGGTTTCTTCATGAAAGTTGTTGGTCTATATCTCAGCTTATTTCTGGTAAAATTTCAGGTCAATTGGACCTTTTTACACTGAGTTATGGCCAAATGACCAAACATTGTTCATTCGGTTATTTTGCCTAGGCAGACTGCAGATCACCCGGATTAGGGCAATCTTTTGGTCCACTTGGTTTGGTTTTATGGGCATGGTTTCTTCACCAAAGTTGTGCCATTATGTGTCTAGTTTCATGTCCAATTGGCCTTGCACCAATTGAACCTTTATAATTCAAGTTATGATTGCCCAAACCTGCTGGACTCAAGTCCAATTCTGCATGTCACTCTAATGGCAGCCACACCAAACCCAAATCCCATCACTCAACACACTTCATTTTTTATTTAAACAGAACTAAATGGTCACTAATTGACCATTAAAACCTATTTTCATTATCACATGGTCAAAATCCCATTTTTCCACCCCAAACCCTAACTCACACATTACCATTCATGCATTTTCATTGCATTTCTTCAATCCACTTACAAGATGCACATTAAGGGCAGCCATAATAACCTTTTAACTTCATTAAACTCATCACAAACAAACTCTAACCATGGCTGCCGAAAATCTAAGGTTTACATACAAATGGCATTCAACAATTTTTCTTTGTAATGTACACTCATTCAAAGTCCTTAACATGAATTTAAAGTAAAATTCATGGTTAGGTCACTAACCTCTATGGAGTGAGATTTTCCCACTTGCTAAAGCTCTTATTTTCCTCTTCTTTTTGCTCCCAAAAGAGTCACCAAAGGTGTAAAAGCAAGTTTTTATGTTGACAATTAGGGTTTTTGGTGGAAGAAAGCTAGGGAAAATCAAGCTTGAAAAAGCTTGTTCATGGTGGCCATGGAGGAGTGGTTGACGTCAAGGAGAAGAAGAGAAGAAGGTGTTCTAATTTTTTTTTTTCATTTTCAGCCCATTTAGTCTCTTTTATATAAAGTTATGCCATTTGTCAAGATTGGATTGGTTGGGAAATTTTTAATGACATCATTATGATGTCATAAGTCCATTTTCCTTCATTTACTCTTCATTTCTTGTCTATTTAATTGCAATTAAATTTTTAACAACATTTAATCATATTTTATGTTATATAAATTATTTATTTAACTGGTAAAGCTAGCCAAAAATCATCTCTGAAGACGAAATGACTAAAATGCCCTCCGTTTGGCTTAACGGGCCAAAATTGTCTGTACCAATTGAAAATTTTTTCTAAGAATTTTCTTGGCATTATAATGCCATAAGAACCTCTATGACCCTTATCTGGAGTCTCAAAAATTATTTTATAATTTTTCCCCATGGTCTAGGGCTCCTAGTTGTGAGAACCGTAACTTCTCACTAGGTTACCCATTGCTAGGGCACCGACTCATTTAACTTGGTTGTATTTTATTTCTAAAATTTTTCCTAAATTTTTCTTATTAATATTTGAGTTAATTATGATTCCTCACTTTAGTTTAAATATTTTTCCGGACGTTCTAGCTGTCCAGACAGACACTAGTCACCGGAACAGTAGATTGTACGGACTAGCTAAAGTGAGGATGTTACAACTCGTCCCCCCTAATAAAAATTTCATCCTCAAAATTTACCTGATACAAACAGTTGAGGGAACTGTTGCCTCATCGTCTCTTCACTTTCCCAAGTTGCCTCTTCAGTGTTGTAGTGCCTCTAAAGCACTTTCACCGGTGGAATTTGTTTATTTCTCATTTCCTTCACTTCCCGAGCTAGGATCTGGATAGGTTCTTCTGTATATGTCAAGTCCGGTTGGATTTCAATCTCTTCCATGGAAATGACATGTGAAAGGTCTGAGCGATAACTTCTCAGCATGGAAACATGGAATACATTATGAATTTTATCCAGTTCTGGTGGTAAAGCTAGCCGATAGGACATTGGTCCCACACGTTCAATGACTTCATATGGGCCAATGAACCTAGGGCTTAACTTACCCTTTCTCCCAAACCTCAGTACTTTCTTCCATGGTGAGACTTTGAGAAACACTTTATCGCCAACTGCATACTCTATCTCTTTTCTCTTCAAGTCGGCATAAGATTGCATTTATCCGAGGCAACCTTCAAAGTTAGCTTTGATTATATTTACTTTTTCCTCACTGTTTCACTGTGTCCGGTCCTACCAGCTTATCTTCGCCCAATTCAGTCCAACACACTGGGGTTCTACATTTCCTCCCATACAGTGCTTCATACGGAGCCATTTGAATGCTAGCTTGGTAGCTATTGTTATATGCGAATTCTGCCAATGGGAGGTATCTATCCCAGCTCCCCTCAAACTCAATAACACAACTCCTTAGCATATCCTCCAAGATCTGTCACATAATTCACATTGTTACTATAATTTCAATTTATTAGTTACAAAAATTCAATTTGTTCTTCGATTTACCTGGATTACTCGTTTTGACTGTCCATCCGTCTGGGGATGAAAAGCCGTGCTAAAACGTAGTTGTGTGCCCAAGGCTTCTTGCAACTTTTTCCAGAATCTCGATGTGAACCTTGGGTCTCGGTCAGATATGATGGAAAGTGGGATTCCATGCAGTCTATCTCACTGATATACAATTCTGCTAGCTTCTCCAGTGAGTAATCAGTCCTAACTGGCAGAAAACGTGCTGACTTCGTCAATCTATCCACTATCACCCACACTGCATCATGCTTCCTTTGGGTGAGAGGTAGACCACTAACAAAATCCATAGTGACCAGGTCCCATTTCCATTCAGGTATGCTTATAGGCTGTAGCAATCCTGATGGAACTTGATGTTCTGCTTTAACTTGTTGACATGTCAAACACTTAGTCACATAGTCAGCTATATCCCTCTTCATACTAGACCACTAATAATGATACTTCAAATCATTATACATTTTTGTGCGTCCTGGGTGCATAGCATAAACACTAGAATGTGCTTCTTTCAGAATACTAGTCTTCAGTTCCCCATCATCTGGTACACACACTCTTCCTCTGTAGTATAGACTCCCATCTGCTTTCACCTGATATTCAGTTTCCTTTCCCTCAGGAATTTTACCCACATTGGCCATTAATTTTTCATCTGTCCTCTGCCCATCTTGTATCTGCTGTAGCAGGGTTGGCCTCACTTGTAATTCAGCCAAAATAGCTCCATCTTGAGCTAAGGACAGACAGGCATTTAGTGATCTTAAAGCTGTGATGGACTTCCTGCTTAAAGCATCAGCAACTACATTTGCCTTCCCAGGATGATAATCAATCACACAATCATAGTCCTTCAGGAACTCAATCTATCGCCTCTGTCTGAGGTTGAGCTCCTTTTGGGTTGGCAAGTATTTTAAACTCTTGTGGTCTGTATAGATGTAGCATTTTTCACCATATAAATAATGCCTCCATATCTTCAGTGCGAACATAATTGCTGCTAATTCCAAGTCATGAGTAGGGTAGTTCTGTTCATGTGGCCTTAACTGCCTGGAAGCATAGGTGACCACCTTCCACTCTTGCATCAATACACACCCTAGCCCATTATGTGAGGCATCACTGTAGACCACAAAGTCTTTCCATGACACTGGCTGTGTTAACACTGGTGCTTCTATCAACATAGCCTTCAGCCTCTCAAAACTGGCTTGGCACTTATCGTTCCAGCCAAATTTCACATTCTTGTGCAACAACTTGGTCATTGGAGCAGCTATAAGAGAGAACCCCTTCACAAATCTTCTGTAATACCCAGCTAGCCCCAAGAAACTTCTGACCTCAGTTGTATTTCTGAGAGGCTTCCATTCCATCACTGCTTCTATCTTTTTGGGATCCACTATAATCCCTCAGCTGATACTATGTGTCCAAGGAAAGAGATTTCACTCATCCAGAAGTCACACTTGGACAACTTAGCATACAGCTTCTTTGCTCACAGGGTTTGCAGAACAATCCTCAAATGGTCATCATGTTCTTCCCTGGTCTTGGAATACACCAGAATATCATCAATAAAGACCACTACAAACCGATCTAAGTATGGATGGAAGATACGGTTCATAAGGTCCATTAATGCTGCTGGTGCATTTGTTAGCCCAAACGGCATCACTAAAAATTCATAATGCCCATACCGGGTTCTCAATGCAGTTTTTGACACATCTGCATCCTTTATCCTTAGCTGATGATACCCTGATCTGAGATCAATTTTTGAAAATACATCGACTCCTTTCAACTGATCAAACATATCATCGATTCTAGGTAATGGATATTTGTTCTTCACAGTTACTTTGTTCAACTGCCGGTAATCAATATACAATCTCAAGGTTCCATCCTTTTTCTTCACAAATAGCACCGGAGCTCCCCATGGTGACACACTGGGGCGTATGAACCCCTTATCAAGCAACTCTTGCAACTGAGTTTTCAGCTCCCTCAATTCAGTAGCTGCCATGCTATAAGGAGCAATGGAAATGGGTGCTGTACCCGGCATTACCTCAATAGCAAACTCGACTTCCCTTTCTCGTGGTAAACCAGACAACTCTTCAGAAAATACATCTGGGAAGTCTCTTGCTGTGGGTATATCACCTAAGTTTGGCTTAGCCTGCCTAGTATCAACCAGTGTGCTAGGTAAGCTTCACAGCCTTTTCTCATCAATCTTCTTGCAACTGTGGCTGAGATAACATTGCATAGGAAATATGTCCTTTCACCCTTAACAGTGATCTCATTACCCTCAGAAGTTTTCAGAGAAATCCTCTTCAATTTGCAATCAGCTATTGCCTGATGACGTGACAACCAGTCCATACCCAAAATCACGTCAAACTCATGGAAGGGCAACTCAATTAGGTCTGCCGAGAATTCATACCCCTGAATCCTCAACGGGTAACCTTTATACACTTTATTCACTACCACACTGTGGCCTAGTGGATTTGTGACCAGAATGTCTTGATCACTCTCCTCTACTGGAACTCCCCTCTCTATGGGTAGTTTGATGCAAATGTAGGAATGAGTGGATCCTGGATCCACCAATGCATGTACAGAAGTGTTGTAGAGGGAAAACGTACCCCTGATGACATCCGGGGCATCTTGCTCCTCCTGAGCTCTGATGGCATAGGCCCTGGCTGGTATTCTAGTGTCTGGCCTCTCAGCTGACTCGGATGCAGGCCTCAGTGATGGACCAGCTGCCTCAGGTTTACCAGGCTTCCTGCCCCTCTGTGGTGCAGGAGCAAGTCTATCAGATTGTGTTGGAGCAACTGTCGTAGTCCTCTTTGGACAATTATTGATCTGATGTTCTGTCGATCCACACTGTAAGCATGCACCGGTCACTCACCAACATTCCCCCTTATGCCACTTCTGACAATACTGATAAGCAGAAGATGCAGGGGCTGGTCCCCTAAACACCGTCCCTAGAGAGCTGCCCATTGATTGTGTGGACTGGCCTCTCCTAGGTGTGAACTATGGTCTAGGCCCCTGAGACTGGCCCTGACCCTGTGGTGGTCCTGAACTCTGAGCAGGAGGACCCTTACTCTTCTTGCTGGGAGCAGAAAATGTTCTGGACTGACCCGAACCCCTCTTTTATTGTCTTTCCCTTCTATTTTGTTCATTGATTCTGACCCTTTCCACTTTTGATGCTGCATCTACCAGTTTAGAAAAATCCGTGATCTCCAGTGCTGTGATCATGACTTTGATGTTGTCATTGGGCCCTTCTTCAAACTGTCTGCACCTCTCTGCCTCTGTAGGGACTATCTCCCTCCCATACCGGCTCAGTCTAACAAACTCACGCTCATACTCAGCCACTGACAACTGTCTCTGTCTCTGTCTCAAACTGATAAATTCCCTTCTTCGCTCTTTCTAAATACACTTTGCTAATACATTTCTTCCTAAACTCTGTGAGGAAGAATTCCCAGGTGATCCGTTCAGGTTGCACCTCACTGGTTACTGTATCCCACCACTGATAGGCATCATCCTGAAATAGGGACACAACACCCACCAGGTTCTGCTCAAGGGTGCAATTTAGCTGTTTCAGCACTCTGATGGTTCTATCCAACTAGTTTTCTGCGGCCATGGGATCATCCTCCCTTTTCCCAAAGAAGTCCACAGCCCCATGCTTTCTCAATTTCTCTAAATGAGATTTCTATGGTGCTGGTGGAGGTTGTGGCTATGGTTATGGTGGTGGAATTGCCCCTATCATTTGCTGGTAAAACTCGATCATTTATTGAAATAGTGCAAACTGAGATTGGGCAGGTGCCTCAGCTGCTGGTGGAGCAGATTCTACCCTGCCCCTAAATTCAGCCCTTGGTGGAGTAAGACTCTCCACCTCTTCCTCAACTGCTCTTTGTGAAGCAGGATCCATATCCTATTCAAAAAAAGAAAATAAACAGATATGCATCAGTGTCACCTCAACACTTACAAATGCAATGCAATGGTATGTACTCTATCTACAAAATTGATTCCATGCATAAGAACCAAGTTTGGGACTGTGACACCCCTTACTAGTCTACAGTGTAGCCAAGCAAGTTATGCCGCTCAGTGTGCCGGAGCACCAATTTATGTTTCTCTTACAATTTATCCCTTTTAATTCATTTATTTTCAATTTTGATAAATTGGAATTTTTTCGCAAATTTTATAGAAAATCCGGCAGAGTGCCGGCTATAAATTGGAAAAAATAGTTCTTCTGAACCTGTTTAAAAACACTTTCAATATAATTTCCAAATCCAAACTCCATTATACACATTTCAAATCAATATCAAAATCTCAATCTCAAATCACAATACTATTTTCAAAACTTTTCTGTTCACTTCATCACTTAAAGCATATTCATAAATATTTCTCAACATTTCATTTATCAACATACATTATGCAGAAAATTTCAATAATATGAAATTTCATATATTTACATTAATACATAATTACAAGAGTTTATAGTTGCAATCCAAACTAATACAAAATGCCAAAATACAAAATGCACCCAAAATCCTATGTCTTACCATATGCACTGCAGGTTTGAGGTGACTCAGGACTCCGGATGCAAATCTGAAGGCTCACCCGGTCTGATGTCTGCTGGGCTCACCAGCTAGGTCTCCAGTACCTGCGCGTGGTAAAAGCGACACGCTAAGCAATTTTGCTTAGTGGTGACAATATAAAATAAAATAAAACGAATATGCAGAATGTGTGTTTACATTTTTGGTAAACTTAACTTCTGATATTATTTGCATTATTATTCGATTAAAATTTGGTAAGATTTATTATCATTGCCCGAGTAACCCATACTAATTGATTGGACTGGATAAACGAGTAAACTGGCACTGGGTACTAAGTACCTCGAACCATCACACCATCGGTCACATTGTGTCTCCCGGTGTGCAACAAAACAGTTAATAAGCTGTAATAATTATCGGGGTTAAAACCCAAGTGTAATAATTCAAATAACATAGCCAAAGGCTATTATGTCATAGAATGGCATGGGAAGCCATGAAACACATAATGGTATAAAGTCATATGCAGTACTGCTAACAGAACCCTACTGGCATGCCAAGCTATCCAAACCAATCTTGTTAGGTATACTAGGGCATTTCACACTTTTAAGTTTCACAATTTTTGGAATTTAAGTTTTAGTGTTACTATTCCATTCATTGGTCAACAAAAATTTTGACTTTTACGTAGGCAATAGGTACGTTGGTTTTAATATCATCAACATACCACATTTTGTATTCAAAATTTGTTGGTATTGGTTGCTAATACCATTTCTAAGCTCAATGTTAGTTGGGCAGAATTTTCACTTTTTATGCCTTGTCCTTACTGTTCCATTGGTCAATTTTGCAGTGGGAATTTGGCAAACTGATCAACATGAAAGTTGTTCCTTATTTTGTCTAGTTGCATTTCCTTTTTTGCATCACTCCATTTGGAGTTTTTTAACTCAAGTTATGGTCAAAAAACCACAACTTGCCGGATTGAAATTCTGTCCAGAATTTCTGGACTGACCATATCTATAGTGCAATAAATAGTAAGTGAAACTCACTTTTGAATATGTTCTGGTCATAATTTGGGTTAGGTTTCTTCATTAAAGTTGTTGGTCTATATTCAGCTTGCTGCTGGTAAAATTTCAGGTCAATTGGACCTTTCTACATTGAGTTATGGCCAAATGATCAAACACTGTTCATTTGGCCATTTTGCCCAGGCAGACTGCAGATCACCCGGATTAGGGCAATCTTTTGGTCCACTTAGTTTGGTTTTATGTGCATGGTTTCTTCACCAAAGTTGTGCCATTATGTGTCTAGTTTCACGTCCAATTGGCCTTCCACCAATTGAACCTTTACAATTCAAGTTACGGCTGCCCAAACCTGCTGGACTCAAGTCCAATTCTGCTGGTCACTCCAATTCTGCAGGTCACTCTAATGGCAGCCACACCAAACCCAATCCCATCACTCAACACACTTCATTTTTTATTTAAACAGAACTAAATGGTAACTAATTGACTATTAAAACCTATTTTCATCATCACATGGTCAAAATCCCATTTTTCCACCCCAAACCCTAACTCACACGTTACCATTCATGCATTTTCATTGCATTTCTTCAATCCACTTACAAGATGCACATTAAGGGCAGACATAATAACCTTTTAACTTCATTAAACTCATCACAAACAAACCCCATGGCTGCCGAAAATCTAGGGTTTACATACAAATGGCATTCAACAATTTTTCTTTGTAATTTACACTCATTCAAAGTCCTTAACATGAATTTTAAAGTAAAATTCATGGTTAGGTCACTAACCTCTATGGAGTGAGATTTTCCCACTTGCTAAAGCTCTTATTTTCCTCTTCTTTTTGCTCCCAAAAGAGTCACCAAGGTGTAAAATCAAGTTTTTGTATTGACAATTAGGGTTTTTGGTGGAAGAAAGCTAGGGAGAATCAAGCTTGAAAAAGCTTGTTCATGGTGGCCATGGAGGAGTGGTTGATGTCAAGAAGAAGAAGAGAAGAAGGTGTTCTTATTTTTTTTTTTTTTCATTTTCAGCCCATTTAGTCTCTTTTATATAAAGTTATGCCATGTGTCAAGATTGGATTGGTTGGGAGATTTTTAATAACATCATTATGATGTCATAAGTCCATTTTCCTTCATTTACTCTTTATTTCTCGTCTATTTAATTGCAATTAAATTTTTAACAACATTTAATCATATTTTATGTTATATAAATTATTTATTTAACTGGAAAAGTTGGTCAAAAATCATTTCTGAAGACGAAATGACCGAAATGACCAACATGCCCTCCGTTTGGCTTAACGGGCCAAAATTGTCTGTACCGATTGAAAATTTTTTCTAAGTATTTTCTTAGCATTCTAATGCCATAAGAACCTCTATGACCCTTCTCTGGAGTCTCAAAAATTATTTTATAATTTTTCCCCTAGTCTAGGGCTCCTAGTTGCGAGAACCGCAACTTCTCACTAGGTTACCCATTGCTAGGGCACCGGCTCAGTTAACTTGGTTGTATTTTATTTCTAAATTTTTTTCTAAATTTTTCTTATTAATATTTGAGTTAATTATGGTTCCTCACTTTAGTTTAAATATTTTTCCGGACGTTCTAACTGTCCGAACTGACACTGGTCACCGGAACAGTAGACTGTACGGACTAGCTAAAGTGAGGATGTTACAGGGACCTTGTTGACCCACTTGAAGGTATTGTACCTATAGGGAATAAATGGATTTTCAAGAAGAAAATTGGTTTTGAAGGAAAGGTAGAGACCTATAAAGGAAGGCTAGTAGCAAAAGGGTTTCGCCAAAGGCAAGGAATTGACTATGAGGAGACTTTCTTGCCTGTTTCCATGCTCAAATCAATTAGGATTTTGTTAGCAATAGCTACATACTATGATTATGAGATTTGGCAGATGGATGTTAAAGCAGTTTTCTCAATGGATACATTGATGAAAACATTTTCATGGAACAACCTAGGGGTTTTGAATCCCAAGATAGTTCCAAGGTGTGCAAGCTAAAGCGATCCATTTATGGGTTAAAACAAGCTTCGAGAGAGTTGGAACATCCATTTTGATAAAGCCATTAAGTCATTTGGTTTTATAAAAAATGTGGATGAACCATGTGTATATAAGAAGGTTAGTGATAGTGCTGTCACTTTCCTTGTCTTTTATGTGGATGACATTCTGTTGATAGGCAATGATATAGGTATTTTGACAACTGTCAAGGTATGGTTGTCAAATACATTCTCCATGAAAGACTTAGGGGAGGCAACCTATATTATAGGGATAGAGCAAAAATAATAATTGATTTATCCCCAAGTCTATACTTGGGAAAGGTGTTAATGAGGTTTAACATGCTTGATTCCAAGAGAGGATTATTACCAGTGAGACATAGTATCCACCTTTCTAAAGGGATGTCTCCAAAGACACCAGAAGAAAGAGATAAAATGGCCAGGATTCCATATGCTTTAGCTATTGGAAGTTTGATGTATGCAATGATGTGTACTAAGCCAGATATCGCATATGCTGTTAGTTTGACTAGCAGGTTTCAATCCAATCTAGGTTTGGAACACTAGATAGTTGTTAAGAATATCCTTAAGTACTTGTGAAGAACTAAGGATTTATTCTTGATTTATGAAGGTGGTGACTTGCAATTGGATGGTTATACTGATTCTAATTTTCAATCAGATATCGATGATAGAAAGTCTACCTCTGGGTTTGTGTTCATTTATAATGGAGGTGAAGTTAGTTAGAAGAGTTCCAAACAGAGTACGACTGTTGATTCCACTACAGAGGCCGAGTATATTGCTGCATCAGATGCTGCAAAATAGGCTATTTGGATGAAGAAGTTCGTGATAGAACTTACAGTAGTTCCTTTCATTGAGTCAACAGTTCATCTCTACTATGACAACAATGGAGCGGTCATACAGGCTAAGGAACCCTAGTCTCACTAGAAATCCAAACACATAGAAAGGCGCTACCACATTATCAGAGAGATAGTTGGGCAAGGCGATGTAACCATGCAGAAAATAGCATCAGCTGAAAATCCAAGTGATCCATTCACAAAGCCTATGTCACAAATTCAGTTAGACCGACATCTTGAGAAGATGGGTGTAAGATATTGTAATGAATGGCTCTAGTGCTAGTGGGAGATTGTTAGTAGTATGCCCTAGAGCATATAATTTTATATGTATCTTGTACATATTTTATTAATAAAAGGCAATTTCACTTTTCCATTTACATAATATATTTATGTGTAATAGAAAAGGTCCATTGATATTTTGTTAGAAATTCTATTCTTAACTTGTTAAGAATATAAGTGACAGTATTTCTAGCACAGAGTATCATAAATTGGTTCACAATTGAGGATACTTCACAAAGGACATGACTTATCCAGAAAGATTGTAATCATGTTTGGTCCCAAGGTATTTACATAAGATATAAATAAGATGGAGTGGTGAGTCTCATGCTACATAACAAACATGATAGGCATTTATACATGATAAGTAGGCCGAACCAGTGACGCTTATGACAAGCACATGGAGTTTACTCTTGTCAATGCATTGTCATATGTCATATCAGTGCATATAATCCTTAGAACTGAAATAACACAATTATTTTGTATATAAGTGGTTTGAGTTTGATACTGTTTTCATACTTCTACTGTGTATAGGTATATGGGCATGTGTTGGCTCCTATTAGTTATATATGGAGATAGATGTTGATCAAGAAGGAATCCTTTACCCTAAGTAAATAGGGATAAAATCCTATGTTCATTTAATTGTTCTTGATGTTTCAAGTTCCTAGCCAGGATAGATAGATTTAGTCAGAAAAGAGTTTCTGACAAGAAAATCTAATTAATCAAGAACTAAAATTAAAAGAGAACATAATATTCATGGCAAATGGGGTTTGACATTAACCATGACTCCAGCTCGAATTGAGATTTTGTAACAGAGAGATTCTAGTGCATGGTAACATATGATTAAAGGTTCATTTAAGGTATTCCTTATTACAGATTACGTGGCCATGGCATACTATGCTAGGTGTCAACCATGGTCTATGAGATGCCTGAAGTGATTTAGAGAAATCATTTACGGTAAGAAAGAGTTCTAATGATATTAAGAGTTAATATCATTTCTCATTGCCAATAAGTAATGAGCCTAGTAAGTCACAAATATACACAAGCTAATCACCATTTAAAATGTGATTTAATTGATTAATTAAAGAGGTTTGGTTTGCAATAAGATTGCAAAGTCCTTAGCATGCCTTGAAACTAAATCTAAGTTATTGGATGTATAGTATAAATTAAATTTATATTTAATTTGATTAAATATTAATTTAATTATGAGAAATTAATTAATTAATTAATTAATTAATTAATTTATATTTGATATAAATTAATTAATTAATTTATTTATATTTTAGAGCAAATTGATCTTTTCACGTGGTGACTTGTGGCACCATGAGATGATGACACATGGCACCATATGATCTTGCCACTTGTCTTCCTATGATGGAAGACCACATGTTATGATTTAAATGGAGCTTGACACTTAGCTTCATAGGATTAAATTAAATAATAACAAGATGGGATCTTGTGATGACATGTGGCAAGGGAGTTAGGGTTTGACCTAAGTATATAAAAAGATGTTATGAAGAAAAATCAGCCACACTCTCTTTTTTCTCTCAAATGGGATGGAAACATGGTGTCTTATTCTCTTCTTCTATTTCTCAATTAATTTAAAGGAAAAAACTTAGATTTCCTCTTGAAATAAATTATTAGAAAGTGTTTCTAACACCCAATACATTCATACAACCTTCACAAAGCATAAACCTCATCTTATAATTGGTTGACAAGGCTTAAGAAGCCAATCTAGGGGTTGCCATTGCTACCTTGGTGTGTGCTTGTAGTGGACAAACTAGAGGGACAACATTTTGGTTCCTAAGAACTTCTAAAGAAGGCATCAATTGTGCATCAAGAGGTTAGACCTAAAAATCCCTCTTTTAGTTAGGGTTTGATTAAATTAAATGTTAATTCATAATCTTTAATGGCAAATGAAATTTTAATGCATGCTAAAATATATTTTGGAATGCAATTAGGCATTGGAAATTGATTAGGTTCATAAGAAACTTGATATGGTGCATGTAACCTTAGAAATAATTTTTGAAATTCAAGGTTCTAATGTCTAATAATCACGCTTCCACTCCTTCACATAGATCTTCCAATCTCCTTATGGGAATTTGCATTGGAGATAGTTTTATATATTCTTAACAGAGTCCCTTCCAAATTAGTCTCTTCCACCCCATATGAGATATGGCATAAAAGGTAACCAAGTCTTAAGTATGTTAAGATTTAGGATTGTCCAGCTTATATTAAAAAGCTAGAAACTGATAAATTGAAAACCAAATCAGAGAAGGGATGGTTTGTTAGGTATCCAAAAAATAGTTTTGGTTATTTTTTCTATCTTCCTTCATCACAAAGAGTTGTGATAAGCAAAGATGTTATCTTTCTTAAAAAAAAAGTTTATTCAATAAGGTGGTAAAGGAAGGCAGATAGAGCTGGAATTATAGAATTTTGACCTACAAATAGATAAAATGGATATAAATCCATCTAGTCAGTCTACATATATTGATGATGTATCCACAACACAACTTCGAAGGTCAACCAGAATATCTCGTCCACTAGAGAAATATGGATTTCTTCATGAGAATGAATAAGAGTTGTTTGTTCATGAAGAAATGGATCATGGTGATGATCCAATAACCTATGAAGAGGCTATATGAGATATAGAATCTTCAAAATGGATTGAAGCAATAAAATCTGAAATGGATTCCATGTACAAGAACCAAGTTTGGGATCTTATTGACCCACTTAGTGTTGTACCAACAGACAACAAATGGGTTTTCAAGAAGAAACTTAGTTCTGATGGAAAGGTAGAGATCTATAAAGCAAGGCTTATTATGAAAGGGTTTTGCCAAAGGCAAGGGATCGATTATGAAGAGACCCTCTCGCATATAGCCATGCTTAAATCCATTAGGGTTTTATTGGCAATAGCAGCACACTACGACTATGAGATTTGGCAAATGGATGTCAAAACTGCTTTTCTCAATGGACACATAGAGGAAAACATATTCATGGAACAACCTAGGGGTTTTAAATTCCAAGATTGTTCCAATGTATGCAAGATTAAAAGATCCATTTATGGTGTGAAGCAAGCTTCGAGGAGCTAGAACATCCATTTTAATGAGGCCATTAAGTCTTATAGTTTTATCAAGAATGAGGATGAGCCATGTGTATACAAGAAGGTCAGTGGGAGTGAAATCACTTTCCTTGTCTTGTTTATAGATAATATCTTACTAATAGATAATGATGTCGGTATGCTAACTACTACAAAAATCTGGTTGTCCAATACATTCTCCATGAAATACTTAGGGGAAGCTACCTATATTCTAGGAATTCACATTTATAGAAATAAATAAAAAAGAATGATAGGCTTATCCCAAAGTCTATACTTGGAATGTCACACCTTATCCTTAGATAAGGCATAACATGATCCCGTAATATATCCAATGAATTACCGAACTTTGCCTATTGATAATTCACTAAATATATTACAAGAGATTTTAAACAATTTCAATTTCCTTCAAGGTGAAAAGAGAAGATAATTATCATTAAAAAACTTTTATTGGGGTTTATATCATGGTAATAAATTTTAATCTTTTCAGAATTTCAAAAATTTTTATAGAAATTTTGACGGAATTCCATTTTTAAATGGAGAAAACAGTTCTTCAAAACCTGTTAAAACACTCTTAATATTTATTTAAACCACAACTCCATTTAAACTCATCACCATCCATTCCCAATCAACACAATTTCAAGCAATTCATTATATAAAAAAAATAATTCAAAAGAAACTCAAGGATTTCATTAATAAGAAATAACTGGCTTACATTACAAATATTTAAATTGATCAAAATAAAATCCTAAAAGTTTTATACCACTGCTCAAGTCAAGTATGTACATACACACAGATACATATATATTAAAAGAAATATTTACAAGGGTATATTCATATACCCAGTAATGACTCCAAAATAATAATTTCATCATGTCACCAGTTGTCTACTATATTGCTTTATCTGTCTCTTTACTTGCGACAGTAATAAAAGCTATCACTAAGCTAAAGATTCAGTGGTGCATAACTTAAAGAAAATAATAATTTACACACTAACATAATCACAAATTTTCAAATTAAATCAATTGAATTATTAACACATAGAATATCATGCTTTATTTCTAAAGTCAAAAAATTCCTTAAATAAATTAAATATCATTCCACAAATCATAAAACAAAATTTTGAAAAGTCACACAGCTTGATCATGACATAAATATCCAATTTGTCCCAATAAACAAAGGCTAATGGGGAATGTAAAGGCTAGCTAGCGAAATATATGAGTACTCATTCAATTTATCCTCAATTGGCACACACCTTAACACTTTAGCCAGAGAGAGAATATAAATTTAATTCATCCCACTAGGCATGTAACACCCCTATATTCGGTAGTGCGTTCTACTGTTCCGATGACCAGTGTTATCCGGACAGCTAGGATGCCTAGAACTACACTTAGATATGGGTGAGGAGACATAAAATAATGAAATACAAGAAAATAAAGTACAAGAAAAACAAAGAAAAAATAATAGCAATGAAATGTAACCAAGTTAAATGAGCCGAGAACCATAACGATGGGTGACCGCATTGGGAATTTGCGGCATAGACCGTTGACTAGCCCTGGACCGCGGGGAACCCTGAAAAATATTTTTAAGACTTAAATGAACATCTATTGAAGTATAAATTTTATTAGAAATATCAAAGAAAAATTAATTAATCAGTACAAAGAAAAATGAAAAATTGAGAAATCGATAAAAATTGATGTTACCAAAAAATCAGGAATACAATCCGAAGAGGGACATTTTGATTATTTGACATCTCGAGTTGCATTTTGACCTAAATGTCCATTAAAAATAAATGATATTACACTTTGGAAAATGTCATGAAAAATTAAAATAGTGGTACATAATCTAAATAGCAAAAGATTGGAGGAAAATGTGGAAAATTGAAAATTTTAACATTAAAATATACTTTTATTCAATTAGTGCTCCACTAACTTAATACATTTGACACATAATCAAACTTGGGATAGCCACCTCCACTAATAGCCTTCTTCCTCATCTATTCTTCTCTATTGCCGAACCCATTTCTCCCAAGCTTCCATCCATGGCCGTCCACCATGCAAGGGCAAAACCACCATCATCAAGCCATCAATCCTTCTAGGTCTCTTCACTAAAGTTGTTCTATACAAATTGGGCAGCAATTAGAGAGCAAGAAAGTTAAGTTTTGGTGAGGTTTTGAAGAACTTCAAAAGTGGTAAGTGTGTATTTTTTATTCTTGTTTCATTAAAAGTGTAACCAAGGTTGTGGGTAATTAATTTATGGAAGAATTTTTGAAGTTTGATGAATTAATGGAGATGTACATTTTGGTAGCCATGGAACTTCACTATGAACAGCTTGTTCTTGCATGTAAATAGTGGTTTGAATGATGATTTAAATGTTTGATTGTATTGTAGTTGAATTCCATGTGTAAGATTTGATTTGTAAGCTTGAAAATTGCAAATGGAGGTTGATGAGTATGTGTAAACTTGTGGCAACCTCATGAAGAAGATTGAAGTGTTCAAGTTTCATGGAATAGTTTGTTGAATTATGTTGCTTATGGTGGCAGCATGTGTGTGTGTTTAATTATTAGGGTTTAGACATGGAAATGAGGTATGTTCATGTGGTTGAATTGTTGTAAATGGGACTTTGGAAAATTCTGTATTATAGTGTGTATGTTGAGAGTGGTTACAAGCTGCCAAAATGACCAAAAATGTGAAGTAAAATATGTTAATGGTATGGCACAAACCAGAATTGGCATGAAAGGGTTAGCTTGGTAATATAGAATGTGTAATTGGTATGTGATGAAGAATGTGTAGCAGGGCAGTGTATGTTTTAGCTTAGAACCTTAAGTGTGTGACTTCAATTGGTATGAGACCAATTGGAGGTGAAACTAGGCACAAAATGTGCCAACTTTCATGAAGGAAGCTTACCTAAATTCTGCCTAGAAGGTGACTTGAAAAATGACCAAATCCGGATTGGTGACTTGAAAGCTTGAAAATTAACCATTTGGGCAGCAGTTAGTGTTTTGACCATAACTTACTCAAAACAGGTCCAAATGACCTGACATTTTTACCATGAATAGTATAGACATAGATGTACAATTCTTATGAAGACACCAAAGCCCAAAAATGGCCAGAACCAAACCAAATAGCTTGCACAAGTTCAGCTACCAAAACTGGCCGAACCAAAAGTGACCTAAAAATGACCTAAGCCTACCATTTTAGTGCATTCTGTCCAGCATTGGTAAATTGACCATATCTTGGTCTACACTATTAGTAGTATGCCCTAGAGCATATCATTTAGTATGTATCTTATACATATTTTTATTAATAAAAGGCATTTTTACTTTTTCATTTACATAATATATTTACGTGTAATAGAAAATGTCCATTGATATTTTGTTAGAAATTCTATTCTTAAGTTGTTAAGAATATAAGTGACAGTATTTCTAGTACAAAGTATCATAAATAGGTTCACAATCAAGGATACTTCATAATAAGGACATGACTTATCCATAAAGATTGTATTCATGTTTGTTACCAAGTTATTTATATGAGATATAAATAAGATGGAATGGTGAGTCTCATGCCATATAGCAAACATGATAGGCACTTATAAATGATAAGTAGGTTGAACTAGTGACACTTATGACAAGCACATAGAGTTTACTCTTATCAATGTTTTGTCATAAATCATATCAGTGCATATAATCTTTAGACCTGAGATAGCACAGTTATCTTTTATATAGGTAGTTTGAGTTTGATACTGCTTTCATACTTGTACTGTGTATGGGTATATGGGCATGTGTTGGCTCCTACTAGTTATATATGGAGGTAGGTGTTGATCAAGATGGAATATGTTCCTCTAAGTAAATAGAGATAAAATCCTATGTTCATTTAATTGTTCTTGATGTTTCAAGTTCCTGGCCAGGACAGATAGATTTATTCAGAAAAGAGTTTCTGATGAGAAAATCTGTTTAATCAAGAACTAGAATTAAAAGAGAACATAATATTCATAGTAAATGGAGTTTGACATAAATCATGGCTCTAGCTTGAGTTGGGATTTTGTAACAGAGAGATTCCAGTGCATGGTAACATATGATTATAGGTTCATTTAAGGTAAACCTTATTACTAATTGGGTGGCCATGGTGTGACACCCCTTACCCGACTACAGTGTAGCCGAGCAAATTATGCCACTCAGTGTGCCGGAGCACTCTATTTTATCTTAATTCATTTTTATCGTAGTTTTGAAAATAATTTGTGAAATATAATTCATTTATTGAAATTGTAATTTATTTGAGGTTCCGAAAATTTTAAAGAAAATCCGGCAGAGTACCGGTTAAAAATGGAGAAAACCGTTCTTCGGAACCTGTGAAAAACACTTCCTATATTCTTATTCATTCATCTCAACTCCATTTATCAAAATCTCAATATTTTTCAGTTCACATTCATTTCTCAATCATTCATTTCATGTGATAATCATATATATATCACAGATAAACATTCAC
Organism: Hevea brasiliensis; assembly: GCF_030052815.1. Taxonomy (NCBI): domain Eukaryota; kingdom Viridiplantae; phylum Streptophyta; class Magnoliopsida; order Malpighiales; family Euphorbiaceae; genus Hevea; species Hevea brasiliensis. Next base: position 6,099,720 of record NC_079508.1, on the reverse strand, counting down.
TTTTTCATTTACAAACATAATTCTCATTATTTACATGAGCATCAAATTACATTTCATAAGTTCATTTACACATGAGAAAATAAGATCAATTACAAAATACCAAAATGACACCTAGTGTCCTACCAATACATCAGAGCTTTGTGAGGTGACACGGACACTATGCGAATCGCAGGATGGACTTACCCAATCGTGGTCTCACGGCTCTCGATCAGTATCTTCAGTACCTACGCGTTGCAAAAGCGACGCGCTAAGCATAAAGCTTAGTGGTGCAAATAATAAAATAGAAAGAAATAATATGCAAATAAAAATCATAATTTCTTAGCCATTGTGTTCATAAGAACTGAATAATTACCAACTTAATATTTAGTCGAGGGCTAATTACGTTTTATGATATTAACTTCTTCATGCATTTTGTTTATTTATTTTCTTCATGATCTTGAGTTTCTTTGTATTCTATCGTAATCATTTCTGATATTTAATTTTCGTATTTTCTTTAACAATCAGTTCAATTACAGTTATACTTTTCCATGCCCAAGTAACCTATACAAATTGACCGGACTGGATAAACGGGTAAACTAGCACTGGGTACCAGGTGCCTCGGGCCATCACACCATCGGTCACAATATGTCTCCCGGTGTGCAAACAGAATGGCTAATAAGCCATATAAGCAATAAGGCATAAAGCCAAGTAAAACATCATAATCAGTGTAGCCATAGGCTATCACATCACAGAATGGCAATGAAGCCATACATCATACGCAGTACTGCTATCAGAACCCTATTGGCATACCAACCTATCCAAACCAATCACATTAGGCCTACTAGGGCATTTGATACTTTTGAATTCTTCAATTTTTGAATTTCAAGTTTTTATGTCACTATTCACTTCAATAGTCAACAAAAAGTTGACTTTTGCATAGATCATAGGTGCATTGGTTTTAACACTCCCAATGTACCACATTTTGCATTTAAAACTTGTTGGTTTTGGTCACTTTCTCAAAGCTTAGGTCATTTTGGCAAAATTGCCAATTTTGCTTTTGGTGCTCGTTGCACTGTTCTATTGGTCGATCTACTGTTGGAATTTGACAAAACTTCCTTCATAGAAAATGTTCCTTATTTTGTCTAGTTGAATTTCTTTTTTTGAATCACTCCATTTGGAGTTTTGTAGGTCAAGTTATGGCCAAAATAAGTTTACTGTTCACGTGTACTGTTCCTGCTGAAATTTTGGGTTTTGGCAGATTTTGGTCCAACTTTGGTCAGTAATTTGACCAAGTTAAGTTCATAATTTGGTCTAACTTTCTTCATATGAAATGTTCTACCATGCCTTAGGTTTCCATCGGTTCAAGAATCGCCTAAATCCGAGTTTTTTAGAGAGAGTTATAGCCATCCAAACATTACTGCTCAAATCAAAATCTGCAGAGTTGCAGGTTTGAACAGTGACTGTGACTCCCATTTGGGTTAGGTTCTGGTCATAATTTGGGGTAGGTTTCTTCATGAAAGTTGTTTTTCTATGTCTTAACTTGTAGCTGTAAAAATTTCAGGTCAATTGACCAAATCTACAGTGAGTTATGGCCATTCTGCAGGGGCTGTTTGCAGGGTATCTGGATTGGGGCCAAGTTTGGGTCCTCTTGCTTTGGTCTTTTGGACATGGTTTCTTCGGCAAAAATGTAACATTATAAGTCTAGTTTCATGTCCAATTGGCCAAACACCAATTGGACCTACACAGCCAAAGTTATGGCTGTCTAAGTGGGCTGGACTCACAGCCTCCCTGCTGCTGTCACTAGGCAGCCTACCACTTTGGTTTGTAACACTCTAGTACACTTCAATTTATGATTAACTTACCTCAAATGGTCACTAATTGACCATTAGAATGTTCTTTAACAATTTCATAAGCCAAATCAAAATTTCACTCCTCAAAACCCTAATTCCCACTATAAATGTTCACAACATACCTTAATTAATCACTTTCATTCCTTACATATATATATATACCTTAAAACATACTCTCTAGTTCACTCTAAGTCCATCAAAACAATCTAATTCATTCCTTCCTTAGGGCTGCCAAAAATTCATGGTATACATACACATGAATTTAGTCCATTTAATTTACCATTTCATATCAATTTCAAGTTCCTAACATGAAATAAAAGGAATACTTGCATAAATAAGCACTAACCTCACTTGTGACCTAACTTGGACTTGCCCAACTTCAAAATTTCCTCAAATTTCTGCTGCCTTATGCTTCCTCAAGGTTTAGGGATAATTTTTTGTGAAGGAAGTTTAGGGTTTTGGGGTGGAGAGCTTAGGGAAAATCAAGCTTTGAACAAGAGCTTTCATGGAGTTTTTTTCTTCTCTCTCTCTCTCTCAAGGTTTCTGCAACCCAAAGATGAAGATGGCTGTCCACTTTTTCCAATTTTTATCTCCTTTTATTCATGTTTAAGTAGTTTATAATGATGTGTCAAAATTTAGTTGGGTGAAAATATTTTAATTGCATCATGCTCATGTCATAAATATGACTTTTATTTCATTTTCTTTTCTTTTCTTTTCTACTCATTTTCAATTTAATTTTTAACAATATTTATTCATATTTTAGATCATAATAATTATTTACTCAACTGGACAAGTCGGCCAAAAATCGCCTCTAAAGGCGAAATGACCAAAATGCCCTCCGTTTGGCTTAACGGGTCAAAATTATGTCTCTGGATTGAAAAATTTTTCTAAATATTTTCTTGGCATTCTAATGCCATAGGAACCTCAATGACCCTTCTTTGGAGTCCCAAAAATTATTTTATGAATTTTTCCCCGGGTCTAGGGCTCCTCGTTGCGAGAACCGCAACTTCACTCTGGTTACCCATCGCTTGGGCACCGGCTCGTTTAACTTGGTTGTATTTTATTTTAAAAATTTTTACTAAATTTTTCTTATTAATATTTGAGTTAATTATGATTCCCGACTTTAGTTTAAATATTTTTCCGGACGTTCTAGGTATGGACCGACCTGATCACCGGAACAGTAGAATGTACGGAGTTGCTACGGGGAGGGTGTTACAACTCTTCCCCTCTAATTTAAATTTCGTCCTCGAAATTTACCTGACTTAAGTAATCGAGGAGTTGCTACCTCCTTGTTTCTTCACTTCCTTGTATCGCCTCATCAGTGTCTGGGTTTGGCTCTTCCTGAGCTTCCATAGCATATACTTGTGGTGCCACCCTGACTTTGGGCTTTCCAACTGTCTCAGAAACAATCTTCTGTTTAATGTCAGCCGTTTCTGCTCTACCCGATCTTTTACCCCTTTGAACTATAGGGGAAGGTCTATCAACTTGTACAGGAGCTATTGAACCACTCCTCTGAGGGCAATCTCTTATAAAATGATCCGTAGCCCCACATTTGAAACACTCTCCAGTTAACAGTCGACACTCCCCTCTGTGTCTTCTACCACAATGCATACATTCAGGCTTTGGGGTTGATCCCCTTGTTATTGTGCCCGGGGAACTAGCTATAGATATTCCAATCTGGCCTCTGTGGCCCTGTGTCTGATCTTGTGAACTAGAACCCTTAAACTTCTTACTATCAGTTGGTATACTTGACTGTCTTGGGCCCCTCTTCTGCTGTCTCTCCCTTCTGGTCTGCTCACTGTTTCTTACCTTTTCAACCTTTATTGCAGCTTCCACTAGCTTGGTAAATTCTGTGATTCCCAAGGCAGTGAGCTGGATCTTGATGTTGTCATTTAGTCCCTTTTCAAATCTCTTGCACCTTTTGGCTTCATTAGGGACTATCTCCCTTCCATAGCGGCTCAATCTTACGAATTCCTTCTCATATTCGACAAGCATCTACTGCCTCGAGTTAATAAACTCTCTTCTTCTTTCTTCTAGGTATACATTACCCACATATTTCTTCTTAAATTCGAAAGAAAGAAGTCCCAAGTTCTGACTTTTTTGCACTTCACTGAACCAGATGTCCCACCATTCGTAGGCATCGTCTTGTAACAAGGATACAACGACTTCTAAGTTACGCTGCAGGGTGCGGTGGAGTTGTTTTAAGACTCTGCCTGCCTGTTCAACCAATTTTCGGCTGCAACAGAGTCATCTTCTCTCTTGCCATAGAAATCCACTGCTCCAAACTTTCTTAGCCTTTCCAGATGTGATTTCTGCTGTGGAGCTGGTGGTGGTGGTGGTGTTGGCATTACCCCGGCCATTTGTCTAAAGAAATTGGCCATTTCTTTGAAACATGGCTGTGGAGGCCGAGCTGCTCGCTTGAGTGGCGGGCGCATTCTCTCATGCCCCAGCCTCACCGCTGGTGGAGCATGACTCTCCACTTCCTCCTCGATCGCTCTCGAGATGAAGGGTCCATATCCTATTCAAAATAAGAAAGATAAACAGATCTGCATTAGTGTCACCTCATCATTACAAATGCAATGCATGGTATGGACTCAATCTAGGCCCAGAAACGCCTAAACCGTGCTCTGATACCACTAAATGTGACACCCCTTACCCGACTACAGTGTAGCCGAGCAAGTTATGCCACTCAGTGTGCCGGAGCACTCTATTTTATCTTAATTCATTTTTATCGTAGTTTTGAAAATAATTTGTGAAATATAATTCATTTATTGAAATTGTAATTTATTTGAGGTTCCGAAAATTTTAAAGAAAATCCGGCAGAGTACCGGTTAAAAATGGAGAAAACCGTTCTTCGGAACCTGTGAAAAACACTTCCTATATTCTTATTCATTAATCTCAACTCCATTTATCAAAATCTCAATATTTTTCATTTCACATTCATTTCTCAATCATTCATTTCATGTGATAATCATATATATATCACAGATAAACATTCACTTTTTCATTTACAAACACAATTCTCATTATTTACATGAGCATCAAATTACATTTCATAAGTTCATTTACACATGAGAAAATAAGATCAATTACAAAATACCAAAATGACACCTAGTGTCCTACCAATACATCGTAACTTTGAGGTGACACGGACACTATGCGTAATCTGCAGATGGACTTACCCAATCGTGGTCTCGGCTCTCGATCAAGATCTTCAGTACCTACGCGTTGCAAAAGCGACGCGCTAAGCATAAAGCTTAGTGGTGCAAATAATAAAATAGAAAGAAATAATATGCAAATAAAAATCATAATTTCTTAGCCATTGTGTTCATAAGAACTGAATAATTACCAACTTAATGTTTAGTCGAGGGCTAATTACATTTTATGATATTAACTTCTTCATGCATTTTGTTTATTTATTTTCTTCATGATCTTGAGTTTCTTTGTATTCTATCGTAATCATTTCTGATAATTAATTTTCATATTTTCTTTAACAATCAGTTCAATTACAGTTATACTTTTCCATGCCCAAGTAACCTATACAAATTGACCGGACTGGATAAACGGGTAAACTAGCACTGGGTACCAGGTTCCTCGGGCCGTCACACCATCGGTCACAATGTGTCTCCCGGTGTGCAAACAGAATGGCTAATAAGCCATATAAGCAATAAGGCATAAAGCCAAGTAAAACATCATAATCAGTATAGCCATAGGCTATCACATCACAGAATGGCAATGAAGCCATACATCATACGCAGTACTGCTATCAGAACCCTATTGACATGCCAACCTATCCAAACCAATCACATTAGGCCTACTAGGGCATTTGATACTTTTGAATTCTTCAATTTTTGAATTTCAAGTTTTTATGTCACTATTCACTTCAATAGTCAACAAAAAGTTGACTTTTGCATAGATCATAGGTGCATTGGTTTTAACACTCCCAATGTACCACATTTTGCATTTAAAACTTGTTGGTTTTGGTCACTTTCTCAAAGCTTAGGTCATTTTGGCAAAATTGCCAATTTTCGGTTTTGGTGCTCCGAAGTTGCACTGTTCTATTGGTCGATCTACTGTTGGAATTTGATAAAACTTCCTCATAGAAAATGTTCCTTATTTTGTCTAGTTGAATTTATTTTTTTGAATCACTCCATTTGGAGTTTTGTAGCTCAAGTTATGGCCAAAATAAGTTTACTGTTCACGTGTACTGTTTCTGCTGAAATTTTGGGTTTTCACAGATTTTGGTCCAATTTTGGTCAGTAATTTGACCAAGTTAAGTTCATAATTTGGCCTAACTTTCTTCATATGAAATGTTCTACTATGCCTTAAGTTTCCATCGGTTCAAGAATCGCCTAAATCCGAGTTTTCTAGAGAGAGTTATAGCCATCCAAACATTACTGCTCAAATCAAAATCTGCAGAGTTGCAGGTTTGAACAGTGACTGTGACTCCCATTTGGGTTAGGTTCTGGTCATAATTTGGGGTAGGTTTCTTCATGAAAGTTGTTTTTCTATGTCTTAACTTGTTGCTGTAAAAATTTCAGGTCAATTGACCAAATCTACAGTGAGTTATGGCCAAATGAACAGTTACTGTTCATTTGGTCATTCTCACAGGCTGTTTGCAGGGTATCCGGATTGGGGCCAAGTTTTGGTCCTCTTGCTTTGGTCTTTTGGACATGGTTTCTTCAGAAAAAATGTGCCATTATAAGTCTAGTTTCATTTCCAATTGGCCAAACACCCAAAGTTATGGCTGTTTAAGTGGGCTGGACTCACAGCCTCCCTGCTGCTGTCACTAGGCAGCCTACCACTTTGGTTTGTAACACTCTAGTACACTTCAATTTATGATTAACTTACCTCAAATGGTCACTAATTGACCATTAGAATGTTCTTTAACAATTTCATCAGCCAAATCAAAATTTCACTCCTCAAAACTCTAATTCCCACTATAAATGTTCACAACATACCTTAATTAATCACTTTCATTCCTTACATATATATATATACCTTAAAACATACTCTCTAGTTCACTCTAAGTCCATCAAAACAATCTAATTCATTCCTTCCTTAGGGCTGCAAAAAATTCATGGTATACATACACATGAATTTAGTCCATTTAATTTACCATTTCATATCAATTTCAAGTTCCTAACATGAAATAAAAGGAATACTTGCATAAATAAGCACTAACCTCACTTGTGACCTAACTTGGACTTGCCCAACTTCAAAATTTCCTCAAATTTCTGCTGCCTTATGCTTCCTCAAGGTTTAGGGATAATTTTTTGTGAAGGAAGTTTAGGGTTTTGGGGTGGAGAGCTTAGGGAAAATCAAGCTTTGAACAAGAGCTTTCATGGAGTTTTTTTCTTCTCTCTCTCTCTCTCAACGTTTCTGCAGCCCAAAGATGAAGATGGTTGTCCACTTTTTCCAATTTTTATCTCCTTTTATTCATGTTTAAGTAGTTTATAATGATGTGTCAAAATTTGGTTGGGTGAAAATATTTTAATTGCATCATGCTCATGTCATAAATATGACTTTTATTTCATTTTCTTTTCTTTTCTTTTCTACTCATTTTCAATTTAATTTTTAACAATATTTATTCATATTTTAGATCATAATAATTATTTACTCAACTGGACAAGTCGGCCAAAAATCACCTCTGAAGGCGAAATGACCAAAATGCCCTCCGTTTGGCTTAACGGGTCAAAATTGTCTGTACCGATTGAAAAATTTTTCTAAATATTTTCTTGGCATTCTAATGCCATAGGAACCTCAATGACCCTTCTTTGGAGTCCCAAAAATTATTTTATGAATTTTTCCCCGGGTCTAGGGCTCCTCGTTGCGAGAACCACAACTTCACTCTGGTTACCCATCGCTTGGGCACCGGCTCGTTTAACTTGGTTGTATTTTATTTTAAAAATTTTTACTAAATTTTTCTTATTAATATTTGAGTTAATTATGATTCCCGACTTTAGTTTAAATATTTTTCCGGACGTTCTAGCTGTCCGGACCGACACCGGTCACCGGAACAGTAGAATGTACGGAGTTGCTACGGGGAGGGTGTTACACATGGCATGCTATGATAGGTGTTAACCATGGTCTATGAGGTGCATAAAATGATTTAGAGAAATCATTTATGGTAAGAAAGAGTTCTGATGATATTAATAGTTGATATCATATCTCATTGCCAATTAGTGATGAGCCTAGTAAGTCACACACATGCACAAGTTATCACCTAATTAAATATGATTTAATTAATTAATTAAAGAGTTTAATTGATTAATTAAATAGGTTTGGTTTGCAATTAGATTGCAAAGTTCCTAGCATGACTTGAAACCAAATCCAGATTATTGGATGTATAGTATAAGTTAAATTTATATTTAAAGTGTTTAAATATGAATTTAATTAATGAGAAATTAATTAATAGAGATTAATTAATTAATTTATATCAATTTATATTTGATATAAATTGATTAGAAGAAGAGAAATAATTATTTTGGGTTAAGAACTCAAAATTAAGACACAGGGGCATTTTGGTCATTTCACAGGGTGACATGTGGCACCATGAGATGGTGACACATGGCATTATACATAAGCTTGCCAAATGTCTTTTAATCATGTAAGATGATTAAAATTAAGATTAAATATAGGTTTGACACTTGGCACAATGTGATTGGGTCAATTAAACCTAGAACCAATCAGAGGGTGACATGTGGCAAGGGTTTAATGTGTTGACCTAGCTATATAAGTGTTGTTATGAATTAAAAAATAAGACAACCAGCAGCCACTCCTCCTTTGTCATGCCATTTTGAGGCTCTCCATCTCTTCTTCTTCACCTCTCATCAATTCAAAGAGATTAGCCATCAATCCCTTAAATTAAAAATACTAGAAATTGTTTCTAGTGTCCTGTTTGCATCTTTAATCTCTTAAAAGGCAGAACTTGATTTTTTAAATAGTAAAACAAGCTTTAGAAGCTATTCAAAGGCTGCCATAGGTGTTCTTGGTGTGGACAAGCTAGAGGGACAACATCTGGTGTCCTGAAGACGCATCTCAAAGGCGCAAATACACTGTAGTGCATCAAGAGGTTAGTGTGTTTGTTCTTGATTTAATCTAGGGTTCTAAAATTAATCTGATTAACTTTAAAATCTTAAATGGTAAATACAGATCCAAAAACATATTAAAAGAGTTTTAATATGTTGTTTATCAATGAAATCAAATAGATAAAAATAAATCTTGCATGATGCATGTAACCCTAGGTGAAAAATTTTGAATTCAATGGCATAAACTTGTGTTTTTCATGCTTCCGTTCCTTCAATTGATATCAGAGCCACAATATTTGCCATTTAGATTTTTGATTATATGATTTAAATGTGTGTTTGATCATGAGATGATTTATCCATTGCTGGTTGCAATGGATATGTGGCGGCATGCTTGAAGAACACCATCAATGGTGCACATGGTTTGGCTTCATGAGTGGTGCAAAGGTTTGGCTTTTTAATTTGCAATTGTTGTATGATCTAAAAGCTCATCCTATGTCTAATTAAATTATTTAATTAAAATTTTAATCACACAATTAAATTTTGATTCAAATCAGAATTTTAAAAAATTGTTTGAATGTGATTCAAATCTGAATTTTAAAAGTTGTTTGAATGTGATTCAAATCTGAATTTTAAAAGTTGTTTGAATGTGATTCAAATCTGAATTTTTAAAGTTGTTTGAATCATATTTAAATCTGATTTTTTTTAAAGTTGTTTGAATAATATTCAAATCTGAATTTTTAAAAATTGTTTGAATTTGATTCAAATCTGATTTTTAAAAATTGTTTGAATGTGATTCAAATATGAATTTTTAAGGTTGTTTGAATGTGTTTCAAATCTAAATTTTTAAATTTGTTTGAATGAGATTCAAATCTGAAATTTTAAATTTATTTGAATCATATTCAAATCTGGATTTTTAAGTTGAATATGAGATATTCAATTTAATTTAAGTATGTATGTTTTATTTAATTGTTAAATAGTGATATGCATGATGGATGATCATGGACTATAAAAGACCAATGTGATTGGATTTATTTCTTTTATGTTTCTTTGGGATTTTAAATTAATTAATTTGTTTGAAGTAATTTGGGTATGTATTATTAAGTTTATAATAACTTTTTGTTGTAATTTCATTTATTTAAGTTCTTGTAAATTTGCCTTGGTATGCCAAGAATTACTATGTAATATTGGATTGCAAGAAGTTCAAGGAGGTCAAGAGCATTGGTGGGACTAGTGGGAGGAATTCAAGATCAAGTGTTGATTATGTACTCCTTCAGCAACTCTTGTAAAATGAATGAATGAAATGCACCTAGGAATGCCCTGATTCAATTCTTGGTGGCTCAGAATTGAATCCCTTAGAAAGTCCAGGATCATATCATATTTAATACTTATCCATGAATGCATGAGATGTATGGGAATGTATGCAATTATATGATATATGCATGCTACATGGATAATGTGCAAAGTGAGACCTTAATAGTAATTAGGATGACTATAAAATCTTCTAAACAAATGATTAAGTTGGAAATACTATAATTAAAGTAATTATAACATGGGCCCTCCATTAGGGCAATTATTTTAAGAAATTTTAAATAGTTGCATAAGATACAATTAATTTAAAAGATTTTCTTAAGAATAATTGTTAAGCATGAGATGTTGTAAATATGTAAATGGTTTGGTGGCCAATATTAGATGTACCTGAGGACATTAAAATTATTTGCATAATTACTGGCTCAACGGGATCAACTTAACTAATGCAAGATAAGTCAATAATGAATGTACCTAAGATTTTGAGCATTAGGGGCTAGGTAAAAGATTGAACCTCACATGAGATGTGATGGGCAAGGAGTTGCTCACTTATAGTTTATTGTAATTCCAATAACGGATGTACCTGAGGATGATCAATAGAATTATAAGAATTCAATCACCCACTAGAAATCCATCTAACTAGGATTTCCGTTTTCTACTTTGGAAGTGTAGGATTCGCTAAGTTAGTGGGAGGACCAATTTGATTAAAAGACCATAATCATTTTGGTTAATTACTTGATACATTTACTAATTAATCTAGTTATTTTTTGCAATTAATTTTCTCATAATAAAGAGCACAGAACAACCACCACCATTCAATATCCTTGCAAGCATACTTGATCGCAATAAGTTGATAGGACCTAATCTCTCTGATTGGCTAAGAAATTTGAAACTTGTCCTGAACCTTGAACATATAGGATATGTTCTAGATTCAAATGTTCCTGGTCCCTTACCTCCAGAGGCCACTCAAGAGGAACATAAAACTTTGGACAAGTGGAAGGAGCATGATATGAGAGCTAAGTGTTACATGCTTGCTTCCATGCGTAATGAGTTACAGAAGCAGTATGAGAACATGCAGAGTGCGAGTGAGATCCTCCTTCACCTACAAGAGTTGTATGGTGAGCACAGTAGGAATGCTAAGTATGAGATATCTAGGCAGCTGTTCCGCATGAAGATGTCTGAGGGACAGAATGCTGGGGATTATGTCCACAAGATGATTCGGCTGATTGAGCAGTTGGAACATCTTGACCTCAACATGGATTTTCAACTACAGATGGATTTGATCCTTCAGTCCCTTCCTGAGTCTTTTGGGAATTTTGTGACAAATTTCCATATGACTAAATAAGAATGCACCTTAGCTGGTTTACTCAACATGCTGGTTATTGCCCAAAAGAATATGCCGGGCAATAAAGGAAAAGAGGTAGCTTTGATTGCATCTTCTTCTACTAGAAAGTCTAACAAGAAGAAGGGCAATAAGAAAAAGAAACCTCAGATTCCTGGTCCTTCCAAGAAGATAGCCAAACAGAAAAACAAAGATCAAAGTTGACAAAGGTAAAGGAAAGTGTTTCCACTATCAGCAGGAAAGTGTTTCCACTATCAGTAGGAAAGTGTTTCTGTAACATCCCTATTTGCATAGTCTGATAAATTATACTGTTTTGGTGACCAGAGTCGATTCGGACAATTAAGAGAATTAGAACCACACTTAAGACAACTAGATAAGCTATAAACACAAATAATTAGTAATTGCCAATTAGTTAAGTATAAATAAGAAAAACAGAACATAAGAAGTTAAATGAGCCGAGAGTCACAACAATGGATGACCTTCTCGGGAATGACTGCGAAGTCGATTTAAACTCAAATTTTGAACCGTAAAATGTGACGTCGCTGTCCTTAGGACTATTGCGAACACAGTGGAGAAGAGAAAATCATAAAAAAGAACTGTTAAGCCAGTTAAATAATTAGGTCAGGGAGCCGAAAGAAATATTGAATTTTTTGCAAACCGGGTTAAATCGACGAGAGGCAATTTTATAAATTGACCCCGAGAGCTGACTCCTGACCTAACTATCAAATAAAATCGGAGAAAAGAAAATTTTGGAGTCGAGAATTAAATTAAATAACTAATAGAAAAATAAATAAAAAAAAAGAAAATGAAAAAGTGAAGGGAGATGACATCATGCATGACATCATGCATGATGCCATAAATATAATAATTAATATATTTAATTAATTAGATATTTTGGTCTTCCATAAGATAAAAAAAAAAAAGAAAAGAAAGAAAAAAAAAAAAGAGATGCCGTCCAACTCTCTCTTTCATCTCTCCCTCACTTCATCCTCCATAAAAGCTCATCTTTGAGATTGAAAAACCAAAAATCTCACCATAGAAAAATATTCTACCATGGTTAAAGCTTGTTTTGGCAACTAGAAGAGGTGATTGAAGAATAAAGAAAGAAGAAAGGAAGAAGTTTTGAAGGAAAAAAAAATTCTGCATAAAAGGTTAGTTGAGTTCTCTTTTTTGTATCCTTAAATATATACTTAGGCAACTTGATGGAGTGATGATTTGTTGAAAAATGAAACAAAATGATATGTTTAAGAACTATATGAAATTTGATCAGCTATGAGTGGTTAGGGTTTGGTGTGCTTTAACCTAATTGAATATGAATTCTAAGGTTAGTGAAGTTATATGCATGTTTAAAGTATTGAAATTGCATGAATTGAAACAATTAGTGTAGTTAGGGTTTTGGCAATTAGGGTTTAGAGACAAAAATGTGAGAAATTGGTAAATGATGTCTTTGACCTAGTTTAAAGTAAGAAATGGTCATTTGTGACCAAATGAAGTGTGTTAGAAGTGTTGGAGTTGAGATCAAATTCGGATTCAATGTGGTCATGTTGCTGGTAGCAGGACCAAGGTCACTTTGAGGGACCAAAACTGAAAATTTACAAGTCCAATTGGTATGAGACCAATTGTGTGACACCCCTTACCCGTGTACAGTATACCCGAGTAAGTAATGCCACACGGTGTACTGGCACACTCTAATATTCCTCAATTCATTTATATCATGCTTTTGAAGTTAATTTATGAAATATGATTTATTTTAACCATTTATCAAAAGCATTATTCATTTGAGGTTCCGAAGATTTTAAAGAAAATCCGGCGGAGTACCGGCTAAAAATGGAGAAAACAGTTCTTCGGAACCTGTTAAAAACACTTCCAATATTTGTATTTCATCATCTCAAACTCCAATATCCAAAATCTCAACAATATTTCTCAATTTCAATTCTCAATAATCTTTTCATTTCTCAAACATCCATTTCTCATATACAAGCGATAAATACATGCTCAAATTTTTGCATTCATAGTCATAACTTTCATTATTTACATGAACATCAAAATATATTACATGAGTTCAAATACATATGAGAAAGTAAAAATCTGCTACAAAATATCAAAATGACAAAATGACACCTAGTGCCCTACCAATGCACTGCAGGTAGTGAGGTGACACGGACACTGTGCAGATCTACAGGATGAACTCACCCAGTCTGCGGTCTACTAGGCTCACGATCGGGATCTCCAGTACCTACGCGTGGCAAAAGCAACGCGCTAAGCAATAATGCTTAGTGGTACAATAATATAATAGAAGAAAATAGCAAGAAAATGAATGTGTATAGAATGTGTATGCTTTCTTTGTTTGTTATTGGTATATCCATTATTTCGTTAACGTTGTTCACTTTTATTCATTTGGTTGCCCCAAGTAACCTACACTAGACGACTAGACTGGATAACGGGTAAACTGGCACTGGGTACCTAGTACCTCGGGCCGTCACACCATCGGTCACATATGCATCTCCCGGCATGTAATAGCTAACAAGTCAGAATAATATCAGGCACAAGGCCAAGTCTCAATATAAAGTCAGAATGGCTAAAATCCATGAAATCACGGAATGGCATATTGCCATGTGCAGTACTGCTAACTGAACCCTATTGGCATGCCAAACTATCCAAACCAATCTTGTTAGGTATACTAGGGCATTTGAAACTTTTAAATTCTTCAATTTGTGAATTTCAAATTTTTAGTGTCACTATTCATCATTGGTCAACAAAAATGTTGACTTTTAGAATAAAAATGTGTACATTGACTTTGGCACTCCCAACATACCACATTTGGTGTTTAAAACTTGTTGGCATTAAGTGTTAATACCATTTCAAAGTGTAACTCAACACAAGCAGAATTTTCAGTTTTGGTGAGTCAACTTCACTGTTCCATTGGACACTGTTACTATGGGAATTTGAAGAAATGTAAAACATAAAAGTTGTTCCTTATTTTGTCTAGTTGAATTTCCTTTTTTGAATCACTCCATTTGGAGTTTTGTAGCTCCAGATATGACCCAAAAACCCAGGCTGGCCGGATTTGCATTCTGCAGAAAATACCATATCTACAGTAGCATGAACAGTGACTTCCATAGCCATTTGGGTTAGGTTCTGGCCATAATTTGGGGTAGGTTCCTTCATGAAAGTTGTTTGTCTATGTCTTAAATTGTTGCTGTAAAAATGTCAGGTCAATTGACCAAATCTACAGTGAGTTATAGCCAAATGAACAGTTACTGTTCATTTGGTCAATTCTGCAGAACCAGCTGCAGGGTATCCGGATTGGGGCCAAGTTTTGGTCCTCTTGCTTTGGTCTTTTGGGCATGGTTTCTTCAGCAAAAATGTGCCATTATAAGCCTAGTTTCATGTCCAATTGGCCAAACACCAATTGGACTAACACAGCCCAAGTTATGGCAGTGCAAAGGGACTGAATTTTCAGTCCCTATGCTGCTGTCCTAGGGCAGTTTATACCTTGACTTTGCCATACCATTTTTCAGTCCAAATTGTGTTCAACATACCTCAAATGGTCACTTATTGACCATTAGATTGTTCTTTAACAGTTTAATAAACCAAGTCACATTTTTACCTTTCCAAACCCTAATATCCAAATCAATTTACTCATAACCTTAATTAGCATACTTAGTTTAATGTCCATGTATATTAATACCTTAACCATTATTTCTAGCCACTCTAAATTTATTAAAACAATCAACCTCATACTTTCATAGGGCTGCTGAAAATTGAAGGTACCATGACACATATAATTTACTTCAATTTCTTAAAATTTCTTAGCTCAAAATGATGTTCTAACTAAGATTTAAAAGAAGGAGAATGAAAATGTAGCACTAACCTTGAATGGGTAGAATTTCCAAAGCCCCAACTTCACTTTCTTTCTTTCCCTTGGCTGCCAAAAGCTTTGTCTAGGTGTGGGATTAATTTTTGATGAAGGGACTTATGGGTTTTAGAGTGAAATAAAGGAGGGAATTGAGCTTTGATTAGGTTGTCAATGGTGGTTTGGGTACACTAGGGTTTCGGCTGGTAAGAGAATGAGGAGGGGCTGCTGAAATTTTTAGTTATTTAGTCTTCATTTAGTCTTTTTATTTGTTGGTCAAAGGATGGCTTAATTGTGATTGGTCCAAATTTCCTTAATGACATCACCATGATGCCATAATTAAGCTTTTTTCCTCATTTTCTTTCCTTTCCTCCACTACTCATTTTCAATTTGATTTCTAGTAATGTTTATTCATATTTTATGTCATATTAATTATTTACTCAACTGGACAAGTCGGCCAAAAATCACCTCTGAAGGCGAAATGACCAAAATGCCCTCCGTTTGGCTTAATGGGTCAAAATTGTCTGTACCGATTGAAAATTTTTTCTAGGTATTTTCTTGGCATTCTAATGCCATGGGAACCTCAATAACCCTTCTCTGGAGTCCCAAAAATTATTTTATAATTTTTCTCCCGGGTCTAGGGCTCCTCGTTGCGAGAACCGCAACTTCCCTCTGGTTACCCATCGCTTGGGCACCGGCTCGTTTAACTCGGTTGTATTTTATTTCTAAAATTTTTACTAAATTTTTCTTATTAGTATATGAGTTAATTATGGTTCCTGACTTTAGTTTAAATATTTTTCCGGGCATTCTAGCTGTCCGGACTGACACCGGTCACCGGAACAGTAGGATGTACGAAGTGGTTATCGGGAGGGTGTTACAAATTGGGAATGAAAATAGACACTAAATGACACAATTTTCATTTAGGAACCATGCCCAAAAAGTGAATAAAACCTAGTGAACAAATTGACCAAATCCGAAAAATCTCAGTCTGCCCTGTACAAAATGACCAAATGAACAGTGTTTGTTCATTTGGCCATAACTTGATCTAGGTAGGTCTAAATGACCTGAAATTTTACCAGTGGATATATGAGATATAGACCTAAAACTTTCATGAATAACATAAACCCAAATTGTGCTATTAACCAAGTCATTTGGCCACCCAAAGTTGGTGACCTAAAACTACCAGAACCAAAATTTGCCCAAAAATCTGGGTTAAGTCCAATCCGGCAGCCATGGTTCAAATGGCTATAACTTGAGTTACAAAACTCCAATTGGAGTGATTCAAAAAGCAGAATAAACTTAAGACAATAGGAAACATTTTCTATGCAGAAAGTTTTGCCAAATTCTAACAGTAAAATGACCAATGGAATAGTGCATGTAACACCCCTCACCCGACTACAGTGTAGCCGAGCTAGGCGTTCTACAATCGGTGCCGGAGCACCCTAACTTATCTTTATTTCTTTAATAATTTTGAATTCATTTAATTTAATATCAATTATTTTTTTGTTCGATGGAGAAATTAGTAGAGTTTCCCCTATTTTATTATCGTTTGGCGTATTTCAATATTCACCTGTTTGAAAGTTCAATTCAACAATATTTCTAAATTTTTCTTAGTAATATTTGAGTTAATTATGGTTCCTAACTTTAGTTTAAATATTTTTCCGGACGTTCTAGCTGTCCAGACCGACACCGGTCACCGGAACAGTAGATTGTGTGGAGTTGCTACAGGGAGGGTGTTACAACTCTTCCCCTCTTATTTAAATTTCGTCCTCGAAATTTACTGGGTATTTTGGATTCTGAGATAATTCTTTTACCTGTCTATTGCTCCATCTGTCTACTTCTTTTATATATATGGTACTATTTAGTTCTTTTTTTTTTTGAATCTATTATTATACACTTTGGCATATCATAAGGGAAGGATACTTTACCTCAAATTTACATTTGGGGCTTCTTGCTCCTCTCTGACTTGGGTGACATTACTATTGTACTTGGTCCTTCCACGACCTCTGTTTGGGTCTGTGGTAAATTCCTCTTGGGACAATCTTTCAGACGATGGTCTATGGCTCCACATCTATAACAGGCTCCAGTCAATCCCCTACATTCACCTTTATGCCACTTGTTACAATGGCCACATTTTCTTGCTAATCCTGGCGCACTCACTACTTGTGTTTCTAGTTGATCTCTTCTGGGTATAGGCCTGGGCCTGGATCTCCTACTTTGATCAAATGTCTGACTTAACTATTCTCTCAGCCTCTTATTACTAGACTGTCCAAATTTCCTCCTTTGCTGATCACCACTCCTCTTCTGTTTCTCTTCATGAACACAGCTAATATATTTCTTTCTGAACTCTATCAGAAAGAATTCCCAAGTTACGTCAGCTGGTGGCACTACCTTGGTTACGACATCCCACCATCGATATGCAGCTTCTTGTAACAATGAAACTGCACACTCCAAACTCTGTTCTGGTGTGCAATGGAGCTGCTGCAGGACTCTTTCAGTCCTTTCTAACCAATATTCAGCCGCTGTAGAATCGTCTTCCATTTTACCATTGAAATCTACAGCTCCATACTTCCTATTGGCATGCCAATCTATCCAATCTGACACACGTGTCTAGGTAATACAAGGGCATATAATATCATTAAATATTAATATATTGTGTTTTATGAATTCATTATTTCATGAGAAATTTCAATTATAATTCATACATTCATTTGATCATTTATATGATCACAATTCACATCAATTATCCTTTTATACCATTGTACTCAAAATACTTCTCCTTTCTATAATAATGAGAACTAATGTCCCATTCATTCATTAATATAGTTCATTTATTCATTAATTATGTTATTTATATTGATCTGAATTCTAAACAATGGTTCACATGTACTATTGTATTCAAAACATTTTTCCTTTCTTATTTATGCATTCAAGAATCTACTTATGTAATTACAAATTTTTATATTTCAAGTTGAGTTACTAATATTTTATGAATTCCATTTGTGATGGGCATATAAGCCCTAACTATCTATTCACATCAATTAGGTGACTTATTTTTCATGTTTCAAGTAATCCATGAATATTTCATGGATTTCAAATTTATGGCCTTAATTTCTTTTTAACAATTTTGACTAGGATGCATAGTCCACATTTGTCATACAATTCTAAGCATTTAAGCTTAGAATTGGTTCTAGGTCTTCATCTTAATTTACTAATCATTTTGATTACTATTCACCTTACTAGTCAACCAAAATGTTGACTTTTTATACTTAATGGATATATTAATTCTAATTACACCAAGATCCCACATTTTGAGTTTTACATTTGCTAGTATTAATTGCCAATTGCAATTTAAAGTCCCCTAGATGCATTTCTAAATTTTCAGTTTTTACTACCTAAGTTTACTATTCCATTGGACAATTTTAGAGTGGAAACTGGGCTAACCTTTCTCTCTTGATGGGAACCTAAATCACAAATGACACTTTTATCACATTTATTCATTCTACAATTTATTCATGTAAGTACATTTCATATTTCAAGTTTTGGTGTCACTATTCACTTTATTAGTCAACAAAAATGTTGACTTTTGGATAGAAAATAGGTGCATTGGTTTTAACACTCCCAATGTACCACATTTTGCATTTAAAACTTGTTGGAATAAGTCACCAAATCCATTTCCAAGCTTAGCACTAAGGGGCAGAAATTTCAGATTTTGTACCATAAGTTCACTGTTCCATTAGGGACTGTTACATTGTGAATTTGAGGAAATAATAAACATGAAAGTTGTTTCTTATTTTGTCTAGTTGAATTTCCTTTTTTGAATCACTCCATTTGGAGTATTGTAGCTCCAGATATGGTCCAAAAACCACAGCTGGCTGGATTTCAATTCTGCAGAATTTACCAAATCTACAGTACCATGAACAGTGACTGTGATTGCCATTTTGATTAAGTTATGGTCATAATTTGGGGTAGGTTTCTTCATAAAAGTTGTTTTTCTATGTCTTAACTTGTTGCTGTAAAAATTTCAGGTCAATTGACCATTTCTACAGTGAGTTATGGCCAAATGAAGTCATTCTGCAGAAGCTGATTGCAGGGTATCCGGATTGGGGCCAAATTTTGGTCCACTTGCTTTGGTCTTTTGGGCATGGTTTCTTCAGCAAAATTGTGCCATTATAAGTCTAGTTTCATGTACAATTGGCAAAACACCAATTGAACCTACACAGTCAAAGATATGGCAGTCCAAACAGGCTAGACTCACAGCCTCCCTGCTGCTGTCACTAGGCAGCCTACCAAAATACTTTGTAACACTCTAATGCACTTCAAATTATGGTCAACTTACCTCAAATGGTCACTAATTGACCATTAGAATGTTCTTTAACAATTTCATAAGCAAAGTCAAGTTTTCACTCCCAAACCCTAACTCAAATTTAAGATTTTGTACAAATTACCCTAGTTGACTAACTAATTCATTTCCTTATGTTTATATACTTTATACAAGATTTCTAGTTCATTCCAAGTCCATTCAAAAACACTCAATCCTATTTCTTCCTTAGGGCAGCTGAAATTTATGGAGTACATATACATAAATTTCATCCACTTAATTTACAAATTCTTGCTTATTTTAGGTCTCTAACATGGAATAAAAGGGATTTAAGTTTAAATAGGCACTAACCTCTTGTAGGGCAGAATTTTCCAAGCTCAAACTTCACTTTCTTTCCTTTTCTAGGCTGCCAAACACTTTCCCAAGATGAGTGGACAAGTTTTAATGAAGTGAAGAAGGGATTTTACGGTGGAACAAATAGAGAAATGGAGCTTGAATGGAGTGTTAATGGTGGAACCTCTTCTCTCTCTCTCTCTCAACGTTTTTTAGGCTGCCCAAGGTTGAAGATGCAGATTGGTTTTTCCTATTTTTGGTCTCTTTTATCTCTTTTAATGAGTTTAACAAATTGTGATTGGTGGAGGAAATTTAAATGACATCATATGATGTCAAAATTAGCATTTTCTTTCATTTTCTTTTCTTCTTTCCTCTACTCATTTCCAATTTAATTTTTAGCAATATTTATTCATATTTTATGTCATAATAATTATTTACTCAACTGCACAAGTCGGCCAAAAATTATCTCTAAAGGCAAAATGACCAAAATGCCCTCCGTTTGGCTTAACGGGTCAAAATTGTCTGTACCGATTGAAAAATTTTTCTAAATATTTTCTTGGCATTCTAATGCCATAGGAACCTCAATGACCCTTCTCTGGAGTCCCAAAAATTATTTTATGAATTTTTCCCTGGGTCTAGGGCTCCTCGTTGCGAGAACCGCAACTTCACTCTGGTTACCCATTGCTTGGGCACCGGCTCGTTTAACTTGATTGTATTTTATTTCAAAAACTTTTACTAAATTTTTCTTACTAATATTTGAGTTAATTATGGTTCCTGACTTTAGTTTAAATATTTTTCCGGACGTTCTAGCTGTCCGGACTGACACCGGTCACCGGAACAGTAGATTGTGCGGAGTTGCTACAGGGAGGGTGTTACAACTCTTCCCCTCTTATTTAAATTTCGTCCTCGAAATTTACTGGGTATTTTGGATTCTGAGATAATTCTTTTACCTGTCTATTGCTCCATCTGTCTACTTCTTTTATATATATGGTACTATTTAGTTTTTTTTTTTTTTTTGAATCTATTATTATACACTTTGGCATATCATAAGGGAAGGATACTCTACCTCAAATTTACATTTGGGGCTTCTTGCTCCTCTCTGACTTGGGTGACATTACTACTATACCTGGTCCTTCCACGACCTCTGTTTGGGTCCGTGGTAAATTCCTCTTGGGACAATCTTTCAGACGATGGTCTATGGCTCCACATCTATAACAGGCTCCAGTCAATCCCCTACATTCACCTTTATGCCACTTGTTGCAATGGCCACATTTTCTTGCTAATCCTAGCGCACTCACTACTTGTGTTTCTAGTTGATCTCTTCTGGGTATAGGCCTGGGTCTGGATCTCCTACTTTGATCAAATGTCTGACTTAACTATTCTCTCAGCCTCTTATTACTAGACTGTCCAAATTTCCTCTTTTGCTGATCACCACTCCTCTTCTGTTCCTCTTCATGAACACAGCTAATATATTTCTTTCTGAACTCTATCAGAAAGAATTCCCAAGTTACATCAGCTGGTGGCACTACCTTGGTTACGACATCCCACCATCGATATGCAGCTTCTTGTAACAATGAAACTGCACACTCCAAACTCTGTTCTGGTGTGCAATGGAGCTGCTGCAGGACTCTTTCAGTCCTTTCTAACCAATATTCAGCTGCTGTAGAATCGTCTTCCTTTTTACTATTGAAATCTACAGCTCCATACTTCCTAATTTTTCCTAGAGGTGATTTCTGCCGAGATAATGGTGGAACAACCCCAGTCATCTGTCGAAAGAATCCAGTCATCTGTTCAAACAAGGCCTGTTGGGGTTGTACAGGCACCTCTTGCACTGGTGGAGTAGGATCTCCCATATTTCCAATATCACTCTCAGTCGGGATACGGCTTACTACTTCTTCTTCTACTACCCTCTGCGATTCTGAGTCCATACCTTAACCTAAAATAACCAAGAAAATAGATCTGCATTAGTGTCACCTCGACTCATGTGAATGCAATGCATGTCATGCACACAATCTTATTCTATCTATCTATGCCTAGAAACGCCTAAACCGTGCTCTGATACCAATAAATGTAACACCCCTCACCCGACTACAATGTAGCCAAGCAAGGCGTTCTACAATCGGTGCCGGAGCACCCTAACTTATCTTTATTTCTTTAATAATTTTGAATTCATTTAATTTAATATCAATTATTTTTTTTGTTCGATGGAGAAACTAGTAGAGTTTCCCCTATTTTATTATCGTTTAGCGTATTTCAATATTCACCTGTTTGAAAGTTCAATTCAACAATATTTCTAAAATAAAATCTTATCCATGCTAATCATAATTATCTCATATTTCAAATCTCATCCATACATTTCAATTTCATAATCATTTCCATTCATTATCTATATATTTCAAATCTGTCTTCAAATCAATACAATCTCATTCATGCTCAAATCACATAAGTAAAATTTTCAAATTTCCTTAATTTACATAATTTACAAAATAATTACAAAATTTCATAATTTACATCATAATACAATATCTAGCATTTTATACAAAATACCAAATAGGATCTATATGGGCCCTATCTACATGCATTGCTGAGGAGGTGACAACCTTGAATACTTCAGACACTTCTGCAGATCTGGACTCCAAAAATCTTAGTCAAAGTACCTGCACGAGGAAACAAATCCATCGCGCTAAGCATTGCTGCTTAGTGGTGCAATAATATAACAAGAAAATAAAATATACAAATAAAGAAAGAAAGAAGCATAATTTGAATATTTAAGAATCAATTTAATTTAATACAATGTGTCTAATATTAATTATCTTTTGTTCTAATTTATTCCACTTTGGAAGCGTTTAATTCCTAAATTCACAGAGATAATGTACAATATACAGAATTAATAAAAATACTCAGTTTATATTCATATGGCAATAGAAGGTACATTTAAAACATTTAGTTAAGTTATACCTATTTTTGCAACTCCTTTATCATTTTACTTAATAATTTTTATGTGGTTTGGATCATTTCATAATTCTAACTAATTCTTTTGAAGTCTTATTAACTCATTTATTTCATTTCTAATATTTTTAATTACTAATAGTCTTAATTTATTTCAATAAATTACACTGCCCAAGTAACCTACGACAGGCTGACTAAACTGGATAACGGGTCGTTGGCACTGGACACCGCGGTGCCTCGGGCCGTCATACCATGGGACGCAGAACGTCAACCACGTATGCAGTCAGTATGGCTAAAAAGCCATGATATCACATAATCGGGCATAAAAGCCATGAATGTTGGCATAAAGCCATGAATACGGGCATAAAGCCATGAATACGGGCATAAAGCCTTAAATACGGGCATAAAGCCTTTCGCAGTACTGCTAAAACAATACCCTATTGGCATGCCAATCTATCCAATCTGACACACGTGTCTAGGTAATACAAGGGCATATAATATCATTAAATATTAATATATTGTGTTTTATGAATTCATTATTTCATGAGAAATTTCAATTATAATTCATACATTCATTTGATCATTTATATGATCACAATTCACATCAATTATCCTTTTATACCATTGTACTCAAAATACTTCTCCTTTCTATAATAATGAGAACTAATGTCTCATTCATTCATTAATATAGTTCATTTATTCATTAATTATGTTATTTATATTGATCTGAATTCTAAACAATGGTTCACATGTACCATTGTATTCAAAACATTTTTCCTTTCTTATTTATGCATTCAAGAATCTACTTATGTAATTACAAATTTTTATATTTCAAGTTGAGTTACTAATATTTTATGAATTCCATTTGTGATGGGCATATAAGCCCTAACTATCTATTCACATCAATTAGGTGACTTATTTTTCATATTTCAAGTAATCCATGAATATTTCATGGATTTCAAATTTATGGCCTTAATTTCTTTTTAACAATTTTGACTAGGATGCATAGTCCACATTTGTCATACAATTCTAAGCATTTAAGCTTAGAATTGGTTCTAGGTCTTCATCTTAATTTACTAATCATTTTGATTACTATTCACCTTACTAGTCAACCAAAATGTTGACTTTTTACACTTAATGGATATATTAATTCTAATTACACCAAGATCCCACATTTTGAGTTTTACATTTGCTAGTATTAATTGCCAATTGCAATTTAAAGTCCCCTAGATGCATTTCTAAATTTTCAGTTTTTACTACCTAAGTTTACTATTCCATTGGACAATTTTAGAGTGGAAACTGGGCTAACCTTTCTCTCTTGATGGGAACCTAAATCACAAATGACACTTTTATCACATTTATTCATTCTACAATTTATTCATGTAAGTACATTTCATATTTCAAGTTTTGGTGTCACTATTCACTTTATTAGTCAACAAAAATGTTGACTTTTGGATAGAAAATAGGTGCATTGGTTTTAACACTCCCAATGTACCACATTTTGCATTTAAAACTTGTTGGAATAAGTCACCAAATCCATTTCCAAGCTTAGCACTAAAGGGCAGAAATTTCAGATTTTGTACCATAAGTTCACTGTTCCATTAGGGACTGTTACATTGAGAATTTGAGGAAATAATAAACATGAAAGTTGTTTCTCATTTTGTCTAGTTGAATTTCCTTTTTTGAATCACTCCATTTGGAGTTTTGTAGCTCCAGATATGGTCCAAAAACCACAGCTGGCCGGATTTCAATTCTGCAGAATTTACCAAATCTACAGTACCATGAACAGTGACTGTGACTGCCATTTTGATTAAGTTATGGTCATAATTTGGGGTAGGTTTCTTCATGAAAGTTGTTTTTATATGTCTTAACTTGTTGCTGTAAAAAATTCAGGTCAATTGACCATTTCTACAGTGAGTTATTGCCAAATGAACAGTTACTGTTCATTTGGTCATTCTGCAGAAGCTGATTGCAGGGTATCCTGATTGGGGCCAACTTTTGGTCCACTTGCTTTGGTCTTTTGGGCATGGTTTCTTCAGCAAAATTGTGCCATTATAAGTCTAGTTTCATGTACAATTGGCCAAACACCAATTGAACCTACACAGCCAAAGATATGGCAGTCCAAATAGGCTGGACTCACAGCCTCCCTGCTGCTGTCACTAGGCAGCCTACCAAAACACTTTGTAACACTCTAATACACTTCAAATTATGGTCAACTTACCTCAAATGGTCACTAATTGACCATTAGAATGTTCTTTAACAATTTCATAAGCAAAGTCAAGTTTTTACTCCCAAACCCTAACTCAAATTCAAGATTTTGTACAAATTACCCTAGTTGACTAACTAATTCATTTCCTTATGTTTATATACTTTATACAAGATTTCTAGTTCATTCCAAGTCTATTCAAAAACACTCAATCCTATTTCTTCCTTAGGGCAGCTGAAATTTATGGAGTACATATACATAAATTTTATCCACTTAATTTATAAATTCTTGCTTATTTTAGGTCTCTAACATGGAATAAAAGGGATTTAAGTTTAAATAGGCACTAACCTCTTGTAGGGCAGAATTTTCCAAGCTCAAACTTCACTTTCTTTCCTTTTCTAGGCTGCCAAACACTTTCCCTGTTAGTAGTATGCCCTAGAGCATATCATTTAGTATGTATCTTGTACATATTTTATTAATAAAAGGCATTTCCACTTTTCCGTTTACATAATATATTAATGTGTAATAGAAAAGGTCCATTGATATTTTGTTAGAAATATTATTCTTAAGTTGTTAAGAATATGAGTGACAATATTTCTAGCACAAAGTATCATAAATAGGTTCACAATCGAGGATACTTCATAATAAGGACATGACTTAACCAGAAAGATTGTATTCGTGTTTGTTCCCAAGTTATTTATATGAGATATAAATAAGATGGAATGGTGAGTCTCATGCCATATAACAAACATGATAGGCACTTATAAATGATAAGTAGGCCGAACCAGTGACACTTATGACAAGCACATGGAGTTTACTCATGTCAATGTTTTGTCATAAATCATATCAGTGCATATAATCTTTAGACCTGAGATAGCACAGTTATCTTGTATATAGGTAGTTTGAGTTTGATACTGCTTTCATACTTGTACTGTGTATGGGTATATGGGCATGTGTTGGCTCCTACTAGTTATATATGGAGGTAGGTGTTGATCAAGATGGAATCTGTTCCTCTAAGTAAATAGAGATAAAATCCTATGTTCATTTAATTGTTCTTGATGTTTCAAGTTCCTGGCCAGGACAGATAGATTTATTCAGAAAAGAGTTTCTGATGAGAAAATCTTTTTAGTCAAGAACTGGAATTAAAAGAGAGCATAATATTCATAGCAAATGGAGTTTGACATAAACCATGACTCCAGCTTGAGTTGGGATTTTGTAACAGAGAGATTCTAGTGCATGGTAACATATGATTATAGGTTCATTTAAGGTAAACCTTATTACTAATTGGGTGGCCATGGCATGCTATGCTAGGTGTTAACCATGGTCTATGAGGTTCATAAAATGATTTAGAGAAATCATTTATGGTAAGAAAGAGTTCTGATGATATTAAGAGTTGATATCATGTCTCATTGCCAATTAATGATGAGCCTAGTAAGTCACACACATACACAAGTTATCACCTAATTAAATATGATTTAATTAATTAATTAAAGAGTTTAATTGATTAATTAAATAGGTTTGGTTTGCAATTAGTTTGCAAAGTCCCTAGCATGACTTGAAACCAAATCTAGATTATTGGATGTATAATATAAGTTAAATTTATATTTAAAGTGTTTAAATATGAATTTAATTAATGAGAAATTAATTAATAGAGATTAATTAATTAATTTATATTTGATATTAATTAGAAGAAGAAAAATAATTATTTTGGGTTGAGAACTCAAAATTAAGACACAGGGGCATTTTGGTCATTTTGCAGTGTGACACGTGGCACCATGAGATGGTGATACATGGCATAACACATAAGCTTGCCAAATGTTTTTTTTTTAATCATGTAAGATGATTAAAATCAAGATTACATATAGGTTTGACACTTGGCACAATGTGATTGGGTCACTTAAACCTAGAGTTAATCAAAAGGTGACATGTGGCAAGGGTTTAATGTGTTAACCTAGCTATTTAAGTGTTGTTATGAGAAAATAAAACACAACCAGCAGCCACACTCCTTTGTCACGCCATTTTGCAGCCCTCCCTCTATTCTTCTTCATCTCTCATCAATTCAAAGAGATTAGCCATCAATCTCTTGAATTAAGAACACTAGAAATTGTTTCTAGTGTCCTGTTTACATCTCTAATCTCTTAAAAGGCAGAACTTGAATTTCTAATTAATAGAAAAGGCTTTAGAAGCTGTTCAAGGGCTGCCATAGGTGTTCTTGGTGTGGACAAGCTAGAGGGACAACATCCGTGTCCGAAGACGAATCTCAAAGGCGCAGACACATTTGCGATTGCATCAAGAGGTTAGTGTAATCGTTCTTGATTTAATCTAGGGTTCTAAAATTAATCTGATTAATTTTAAAATCTTAAATGGCAAATACAGATCCAAAAACATATTAAAAGAGTTTTAATATGTTGTTTATTATTGAAATCAAATGGATAAAAATAAATCTTGCATGATGCATGTGACCCTAGGTGAAAATTTTTGAATTCAATGGTATAAACTTGTGTTTTTCACACTTCCGTTCCTTCAATTGGTATCAGAGCCACTATATTTGCCATTTAGATTGTTGATTATATAATTTAATTGTGTGTTTGATCATGAGATCAAAAGATTATTGCTGGTTGCAAAGCAAGTTGGCGGCATACTTGAAAAAAGACCATCAATGGTGCGCATGGTTTGGCTACCATGGGTGGTTCAAGGTTTGGCTTTTAATTCTGCAATTGTTGTATGATCTAAGGCCTATTCTTTGACTAATTAAAGTGTTTAATTAGTAGTTTTTATCACACAATTAAATTATGATTCAAATCAGAATTTTAAAAATTGTTTGAATGTGATTCAAATCTGAATTTTAAAAGTTGTTTGAATGTGATTCAAATCTGAATTTTTAAAGTTGTTTGAATCATATTTAAATCTGATTTTTTAAAATTGATTGAATAAAATTCAGATCTGATTTTTTAAAAAATGTTTGAATGTGATTCAAATCTGATTTTTTAAAAAATGTTTGAATGTGATTCAAATCTGAATTTTTAAAGTTGTTTGAATGTGATTCAAATCTGAATTTTTAAATTTGTTTGAATGAGATTCAAATCTGAATTTTTAAATTTATTTGAATCATATTCAAATCTGAATTTTTAAGTTGAATATGAGATATTCAATTTAATTTAAGTATGTATGTTTTATTTAATTGTTAAATAGTGATATGCATGATGGATGATCATGGACTATAAAAGACCAATGTGATTGGATTTATTTCTTTTATGTTTCTTTGGGATTGTAAATCAATTAATTTATTTTAATTTATTTTGGGCATGTATTATTAAGTTTGTAATAATTTTTTGGGTTGTAATTTCATTTATTTAATTTCTTATAAATTCGCCTTGGTATGCCAAGGATTACTATGTAATATTGGATTGCAAGAAGTTCAAGGAGGTCAAGAGCATTGGTGGGACCAGTGGGAGGAATTCAAGATCAAGTGTTGATTATGTACTCCTTCAGCAACTCCTGTAAAATGAATGAATGAAATACACCTAGGAATGCCCTGATTCAATTCTTGGTGGCTCAGAATTGATTCCCTTAGAAAGTCCATGATCATACCATATTTACTGCTTATCCATGAATGCATGAGATGTATGGGAATGTATGCAATTATATGATATATGCATGCTAAATGGATAATGTGCAAAGTGAGACCTTAATAGTAAATAGAATGACCATAAAATCTTCCAATCAAATGATTAAGTTGGAAATGCTATAATTAAAGTAATTATAACATAGGCCCTCCATTGGGGCAATTATTTTAAGAAATTTTAAATAGTTGCATAAGATGCAATTTATTTAAGAGATTTTCTTAAGAATAATTGTTAAGCATGAGATGTTGTAAATATGTAAATGGTTTAGTGGCCAATATTGGATGTACCTGAGGACATTAAAATTATTTGCATAATTACTGGCTCAATGGGATCAACTTAACTAATGCAAGATAAGTCAATAATGGATGTACCTGAGATTTTGAGCATTAGGGGCTAGGTAAAGGATTGAACCTCACATGAGATGTGATGGGCAAGGAGTTGCTCACTTATAGTTTATTGTAATTCCAATAACGGATGTACCTGAGGATGATCAATAGAATTATAAGAATTCAATCACCCACTAGAAATCCATCCAACTAGGATTTTCGTTTTCTACTTTGGAAGTGTAGGATTCGCTAAGTTAGTGGGAGGAGCAATTTGATTAAAAGACCATAATCATTTTGGTTAATTACATGATACATTTACTAATTAATCTGGTTATTTCTGCAATTAATTTTCTGATATTAATGAGCACAAAACAACCACCACCATCCAATATCCTTGCAAGCATACTTGATCGCAATAGGTTGACAGGACCTAATCATGCGATTGGCTAAGAAATTTGAAACTTGTCCTGAACCTTGAACATATAGGATATGTTCTAGATTCAAATGTTCCTGGTCCCTTACCTCCAGAGGCCACACAAGAGGAACATGATACTTTGGACAAGTGGAAGGAGCATGATATGAGAGTTAAGTGTTACATGCTTGCTTCCATGAGTAATGAGTTACAGAAGCAACATGAGAACATGCAGAGTGTCTGTGAGATCCTCCTTCACCTACAAGAGTTGTATGGTGAGCACAGCAGGAATGCTAGGTATGAGATATCTAGACAGCTATTCCGTATGAGGATGTCTAAGGGACAGAATGTTGGGGATCATGTCCACAAGATGATTCGGCTGATTGAGCAGTTGGAACATCTTGACTTCAACATGGATTTCCAACTACAGACGGATTTGATCCTTCAGTCCCTTCCTGAGTCTTTTGGGAATTTTGTGACAAATTTCCATATGACTAAACAAGAATGCACCTTAGCTGGTTTACTTAACATGCTGGTTATTGTCCAAAAGAATATGTCAGGTAAGCCCAAAAGAATATGTCAGGTAATAAAGGAAAAGAGGTAGCTTTGGTTGCATCTTCTTCTGCTGGAAAGTCCAACAAGAAGAAGGGCAATAAGAAAAAGAAACCTCAAATTCCTGGTCCTTCCAAGAAAATAGCTAAACAGAAAAGGAAGACTAAAGCTGATAAAGGCAAGGGAAAGTGTTTCCACTGCCAACAGGAAAGTGTTTCCATTGCCAGTAAGAAAGTGTTTCCACTGGCTAGAGTATAGTAATCTAAAAGAATGCAATGCCATGGTGAAAACCAACTCAAGTTCAAAATATATTTGGCACTTAAGGTTATGTCATGTTGCAGAAGATAGGATTGCAAAACTGGAGAAAATGGGGATTCTATCCTCATTGGGTTCTGAGCCTACTCCAACTTGTGAATCTTGCCTTCAAGGCAAAATGACTATATCACCCTTTGTTGGACAAGGGCTAAGAGCTGAAAATATTTTGGAGCTAATACATAGTGATGTATGTGGTCCATTTAAAGAAATGGCTAGAGGGGGTTTTCAATATTTTATTACCTTTACTGATGATAAATCAAGGTTTGGGTATTTATATTTGATGAAATACAAACATGAATCTTTTGAAAAGTTCAAAGAATTTAAATCTGAAGTAGAAAATCAAACAGGAAAGAATATTAAAGCTCTTCGATCAGATCGTGGAGGTGAATATTTGAGTACTGAACTTGATGAATACTTGAGAGAGCATGGAATTGTTTCTCAGCTGACTCCTCCAGGAACGCCACAGCTGAATGGTGTATCTGAAAGGAGAAATCGTACCCTATTGGATATGGTACATAGTATGATGAGCTATACTGATATGCCAATCTCCTTTTGGGGATTTGCATTAGAATCAACTTTGTATATTCTGAATAGGATTCCATCAAAATCAGTTTCTTCCACACCTTATGAGATATGGCATGGAAGAAAACCAAGTCTTAAGCATGTTAAGATTTGGGGTTGTCTAGCTTATATCAAAAAGCTGAACACTGATAAATTAGAGACCAGATCAGAAAAAGGTCGATTTGTTGGATATCCAAAAGATAGTTTTGGATATTATTTTTATTTGCCTACTTTACAAAAGGTTGTGATAAGTAGAGATGCCACATTTCTTGAACAACAGTTTGTTCAAGAAGGAGGCAAAGGAAGGCAAATAGAGTTAGAATTGGAGAATTCTGACCAACCAGCATCGGATGGATATAGATCCATCTAGTCAACCAATACCCGTTGATGAAACATCTACAAACTGTTCCTCGTAGAACAACCAGGTATCTCACCCACCAATGAGATATGGTTTTCTTCATGAAGAAGAACAAGAGTTGTCTACTCATGAAGAAGTAGATCATGGAGATGATCCACTTACCTATGAAGAAGCTATATCAGATATAGACTCTTCAAAATGGATTGATGCTATGAAATCCGAGATTGATTCCATGTATAAGAATCAAGTTTGGGATCTTGTTGACCCACCTGAAGGTATTATACCTATAGGGAACAAATGGGTTTTCAAGAAGAAAATTGGTTCTGATGGAAAGGTAGAGACCTATAAGGCAAGGCTAGTAGCGAAAGGGTTTCGCCAAAGGCAAGGAATTGACTATGAGGAGACTTTCTACTTTGTTGCCATGCTTAAATCAATTAGGATTTTATTAGCAATAGCTGCGTACTATGATTATGAGATTTGGCAGATGGATGTCAAAACAGTTTTTCTCAATGGATACATTGAAGAAAACATTTTCATGGAACAACCTAGGGGATTTGAATCCCAAGATGGTTCCTAGGTATGCAAGCTAAAGCAATCCATTTATGGGTTGAAACAAGCTTCGAGGAGTTGGAACATCCGTTTTTGATGAAGCCATTAAATCCTTTGGTTTTATCAAAAATGAGGATGAGCCATGTGTATATAAGAAAGTTAGTGACAGTGCTATCACTTTCCTTGTCTTATATGTGGATGACATACTGTTGATGGGTAATGACACAGGTATGTTGACGACTATAAAGGTATGGTTGTCAAATACATTCTCCATGAAAGACTTAGGGGAGGCAACCTATATTCTTGGGATTCGCATCTATAGAGATAGAGCGAAAAGAATAATTGGTTTATCCCAAAGTCTATACTTGGAAAAGGTGTTAAAGAGGTCTAACATGCTTGATTCCAAGAGAGGATTGTTACCAGTGAGACATGGTATCCATCTTTGTAAAGAGATGTCTCCAAAGACACCTGAAGAAAGAGATAAGATGGCCAAGATTCCATATGCTTCGGCTATTGGAAGTTTAATGTATGCAATGTTGTGTACTAGGCCGGATATCGCATATGCTGTTAGTTTGACCAGCAGGTATCAATCCAATCGGGTTTGGAACATCGATAGTCACAAGAATATCCTTAAGCACTTGAGAAGAACTAAGGATTTATTCTTGATTTATGGAGGTGGAGACTTGCATTGGATGGTTATACTGATTCTGATTTCCAATCAGATATCGATGATAGAAAGTCTACCTCTGGATATGTGTTCATTTGTAATGGAGGTGCAGTCAGTTGGAAGAGTTCCAAACAGAGCACGACTGCAGATTCCACTACGTGCCGAGTATATTGTTGCATCGAGATCTTTGCAAAGGAAGCTGTTTGGATAAAGAAGTTCGTGACAGAACTTACAGTAGTTCCTTCCATTGAGTCAGCAGTTCCACTACACTGTGACAATAATGGAGCAGTCATACAGGCTAAGGAACTAAGGTCTCACCAAAATCCAAACACATAGAAAGGCACTACCACATTATCAGATATATAGTTGGGCAAGGTGATGTAGCCATGCAGAAAAATAACATCAGCTGAAAAATCCAGCTGATCCATTCACTAAGCCTATGTCACAGACTCAGTTAGACCGACATCTTGAGAAGATAGGTCTAAGATATTGTAATGAATGGCTCTAGTGCTAGTGGGAGATTGTTAGTAGTATGCCCTAGAGCATATCATTTAGTATGTATCTTGTACATATTTTATTAATAAAAGGCATTTCCACTTTTCCGTTTACATAATATATTTATGTGTAATAGAAAAAGTCCATTGATATTTTGTTAGAAATATTATTCTTAAGTTGTTAAGAATATGAGTGACAATATTTCTAGCACAAAGTATCATAAATAGGTTCACAATCAAGGATACTTCATAATAAGGACATGACTTAACCAGAAAGATTGTATTCGTGTTTTTTCCCAAGTTATTTATATGAGATATAAATAAGATGGAATGGTGAGTCTCATGCCATATAACAAACATGATAGGCACTTATAAATGATAAGTAGGTCGAACCAGTGACACTTATGACAAGCACATGGAGTTTACTCATGTCAATGTTTTGTCATAAATCATATCAGTGCATATAATCTTTAGACCTGAGATAGCACATTTATCTTGTATATAGGTAGTTTGAGTTTGATACTGCTTTCATACTTGTACTGTGTATGGGTATATGGGCATGTGTTGGCTCCTACTAGTTATATATGGAGGTAGGTGTTGATCAAGATGGAATCTGTTCCTCTAAGTAAATAGAGATAAAATCCTATGTTCATTTAATTGTTCTTGATGTTTCAAGTTCCTGGCCAGGACAGATAGATTTATTCAGAAAAGAGTTTCTGATGAGAAAATCTTTTTAATCAAGAACTGGAATTAAAAGAGAACATAATATTCATAGCAAATTGAGTTTCACATAAACCATGACTCCAGCTTGAGTTGGCATTTTGTAACAGAGAGATTCTAGTGCATGGTAACATATGATTATAGGTTCATTTAAGGTAAACCTTATTACTAATTGGGTGGCCATGGCATGCTATGCTAGGTGTTAACCATGGTCTATGAGGTTCATAAAATGATTTAGAGAAATCATTTATGGTAAGAAAGAGTTCTGATGATATTAAGAGTTGATATCATGTCTCATTGCCAATTAATGATGAGCCTAGTAAGTCACACACATACACAAGTTATCACCTAATTAAATATGATTTAATTAATTAATTAAAGAGTTTAATTGATTAATTAAATAGGTTTGGTTTGCAATTAGTTTGCAAAGTCCCTAGCATGACTTGAAACCAAATCTAGATTATTGGATGTATAATATAAGTTAAATTTATATTTAAAGTGTTTAAATATGAATTTAATTAATGAGAAATTAATTAATAGAGATTAATTAATTAATTTATATTTGATATTAATTAGAAGAAGAAAAATAATTATTTTGGGTTGAGAATTCAAAATTAAGACACAGGGGCATTTTGGTCATTTTGCAGTGTGACACGTGGCACCATGAGATGGTGATACATGGCATAACACATAAGCTTGCCAAATGTTTTTTTTTAATCATGTAAGATGATTAAAATCAAGATTACATATAGGTTTGACACTTGGCACAATGTGATTGGGTCACTTAAACCTAGAGCTAATCAAAAGGTGACATGTGGCAAGGGTTTAATGTGTTAACCTAGTTATTTAAGTGTTGTTATGAGAAAATAAAACACAACCAGCAGCCACACTCCTTTGTCACGCCATTTTGCAGCCCTCCCTCTATTCTTCTTCATCTCTCATCAATTCAAAGAGATTAGCCATCAATCTCTTGAATTAAGAACACTAGAAATTGTTTCTAGTGTCACATTTATCTCTAATCTCTTAAAAGGCAGAACTTGAATTTCTAATTAATAGAAAAGGCTTTAGAAGCTGTTCAAGGGCTGCCATAGGTGTTCTTGGTGTGGACAAGCTAGAGGGACAACATCCGTGTCTCAAGACGAATCTCAAAGGCACAGACACGCTGCAGTGCATCAAGAGGTTAGTGTAATCGTTCTTGATTTAATCTAGGGTTCTAAAATTAATCTGATTAATTTTAAAATCTTAAATGGCAAATACAGATCCAAAAACATATTAAAAGAGTTTTAATATGTTGTTTATCATTGAAATCAAATGGATAAAAATAAATCTTGCATGATGCATGTCACACCTTACCCCTCTGTAAGGCATAACATGATCCCGTAGTATACCTAATGAATTACCAACTCCGTCTACTGATAACTCATTAAATACACTACAAGGGATTTTAAAAACTTTTCTTACTTCTTTTACAGTGGTGAGCACTAATTACAGGTGTTCAAAACCTTTGGTTAACTGAAGTGAAATAACTAACTCATTTGGTTTATTTGGAATTTCTGTAAAAATTTTGGCAGAGTGCCCTCTGTATTTTGGATAAAACAGTTCTTCAGAAAACCTGTAAAAAGCACTTCTATAATTTTTCAAATCTCAACTTCAATACATTTCTCAACACAACAATTCATCAACTCAATTCCATAGAAATTTTTTAAAGTCTGAGATAAGGAAATATGATACAACTTTTACAATCCAAAACACTCATAATTAATTTACAACTTCAAGTACAATTTAATTTACAACTGCTCAAAACCAAATACAATATGTACATACAGTGTCATACATTCTGATTACAAAAAGCAAAAGCGGTATACTCAATATACTGTAATCCCTCATTTGGATGTATATGCGGCCTAGTCTGCCTGTCTATCTCTCTACTGCGGCGACAATAAAAGCTATCGCTGAGACAATGTCTCAGTGGTGCACAACATTAACCAAATCCAATTTAAATCACAATTCATAAGTCATGTAAATAGTGGATACTTAAAATCATAATTAAATTCAAGACAATAATTGTCAACAAGAATTTAAACTCCATTTCTCAATATCACAATAATTTTCCATAAGTCAGATCAGGTTTGAATTCAAAAGACAGTATATGTCAATGAGAGTTTAAATCCATTTCACAATCTCACAATACACATCAATAAATCACACACAGCTTAATCATGATCCATAATTCAATTCATCCCAAAAGCCGATGGCTAATGAGGTATTCAATTCATCCCAAAAGTCGATGACTAATGAGGAATAACATGGCTAGCTAGCAAAAATATGAGTACTCATTCTATTCGTCCTCAACAGGCACACACCTCAACACTTCAGCCAGAGAGGGAATTCAATTCATCCCACTAGACAAGCTAGAGAGGAATACAATCAATATACATGATAGCTGTGGTTTCAAACCATTTCTAATGCTTTTTAATCAATAAGTATCCATCAATGTCATTCAAACCATTTTTCACAGTTTCAAACTATTCACAATATTTTTCAATCAATAAATATTCCTCAAACACATTTCCACAATTTAAAATAATGATATACAAATAATCAATATTTATTTCCATTGAAAATAATTCAAAAGAAACAGTTGTTGTGCACAAACCTCTGATATTTGTCTCCTGGTCTTGACTCAGTATTTCTTTCCCTTTTTCTGAGTCCTTGTTAATCGAGAAACACAATTTGAAGTGTTTCAGTACCAAATTAAACTGTCTCTATCGATGGGGTTTGGTAAATAATACACTGAACTCAATTATTCGCTTAATCACCTAATATACCGACCCTCGATGCGTTTTAGGTAAATTAGGTTTTAGTGTCGTTAATATGTCACACTTGATAAGGTTTTAGATTTGGTATGTTTTACCAAAGTCACTTCCTTGCTTAGTGCATTTTAATGCAAATTGCTGGATTCCGGAACACTGGTTTGACCTAACCGCACGATCTAGTTCCCTTGGTTTTCGGGTCTCGGTCGAAACTACAAACTTGTAGATCTAGGTCTTATTGCACGCGGTGCAAAATTTCAGGTCAATCCGAGTTAAGTAGACCAAGTTATGGTCATTACACTATTGCTGGTCAAGTGGTACCATTTTAGGTCAATTTTAGGTCAAATTGGTCAATTCTGGTTCGGCCAGTTTTTGGACCCGAACTTGTACAAGTTGTTTGACTTGCTTATGGTCATTTCTGGGCTTTGGTGTCTTCATAAGACTTGTAGGTATGGGTCTTAACTATTCATGGTTAAAAGTTCAGGTCAATTGGACCTAGTTTGAGTGAGTTATGGCCTAAACACTCACTGCTGCCCAATTGGTCATTTTTCAGGTCCTAATTGCACCTAATCCGAATTGGTCATTTTTTTAGGTCACCTTGCAAGCAGAATTTTGGCATGGTTTCTCAATGAAAGTTGGCACATTTTGTGCCTAGTTTCACCTCAAATTGGTCTCATACCAATTGAGGTTACACATTCAAGGTTATAGGCTAAAATATACACTGCCCTCAATATGCAATTCACATCCCAACTTCAAACACACACTTACCTTTGCAAGGTTTACTTCCATTCCCTACCAAACTGTTTTGGCACATTACCAACAACATTTTCTACATAACATTAGCATTATTTTGGGCAGATTCCAATCACCCTCAACACACCAAATATCATTCACAATTACAATTTCTAAGTACCATTACAAACACACCTAAACATTACAAACTTTACATACACTTTACAACATTCATTCACATACATATCATCAATCCTTCTAGGTCAATATTCTGCCCACACTTCCTTCAATATACACCATCACTCAAGTGTCCACAAGCTGCCACAAACCATTCTTCAACATCCCATTGCCGTACCAATATACAATTTCCCATCCAAGTGCATAAATCACCATATAAACATGAAGTAAATCACTAGGTTACTAAATTACCATGATCAACATTATTTCTCATCAATTATGTGCATATTAAATCATCAAAAACGTGACCCATGGCTGTCCAAAATGGAAACAATAATAACCCTTCAAACTCAAAATTTTCCTTCACCAAACTAACACCCATAACATAAACATGAACTTTAACAAAGGATTTCTCAAAAATGCAAACTTACCTTTATTTGTAACTTGCTAAACCTTCACCAAACTTCCCAAAATTGGTATCAATATCTTCCTTGTGGTGTTTAGACCATTTTTCATGAAAGAACCTAAGTGAATGGAGTTGAAATGGAGAGAGGAAATCAAGCTCAAAGAAAACGTTCATGGAGATTTCAAGGATTCTTCAATTCGGCCATTTGAGAGGATTTGAGGGAGATGGAATTTCAGATGGCATTTTTGAGTTACACCTGCCCCATTACATGTTTAATTTATTCATTAGTGGACCACTCACCCATTTAACAATATAATAAGCCAAATTCCCATTTATTCCACATTTAACCCATTATTTCCACTATTTATTTTAGGTACCACCAATTTAATTTTTCATTTTATTTTCTAAGTGTAATACTATTTATTTTTAATGGACATTTAGGTCAAAAGATACTTCGGGATGTCAAATGACCATAATGCCCTGCTCGTTGCATTCCCGATTTTTCGGTAAAACCGTATTTTGTCTGTTTTTCGATTTCTCACTTTTCTTTGTACTAATTATTTAATTTTTCTTTAATCTTTCTAATGAGATTTATACTTCAATAAGGTTCTATTTATGTCCTAAAAATGTTTTCCAAGGTTCCCGCAAATCCAGGCTAGTCAACGGTCCACGCCGTGACTTCCAGTCTGGCCACCCATCGCTAGGTTTTTCTACGCTTAACTTGGTTACATTTCTTTGCTATGATTTTTCCTTTGTTTTTCTTGTATTTCCTTTTCTTGTATTTCATTATTTTATGTCTCCTCACCCATTTTGAAGTACGGTTCTTGGCATCCTAGCTGTCCGGACAACACTAGTCACCGGAGCAGCAGAACGCACTACCAAACTTAGGGGTGTTACAATGCATGTGACCCTAGGTGAAAATTTTTGAATTCAATGGTATAAACTTGTGTTTTTCACGCTTCCGTTCCTTCATTCCCAAGATGAGTGGACAAGTTTTAATGAAGTGAAGAAGGGATTTTATGGTGGAACAAATAGAGAAATGGAGCTTGATTGGAGTGTTAATGGTGGAACCTCTTCTCTCTCTCTCTCTCAACGTTTTTTAGGCTGCCCAAGGTTGAAGATGCAGATTGGTTTTTCCTATTTTTGGTATCTTTTATCTCTTTTAATGAGTTTAACAAATTGTGATTGGTGGAGGAAATTTAAATGACATCATATGATGTCATAATTAGCATTTTCTTTCATTTTCTTTTCTTCTTTTCTCTACTCATTTCCAATTTAATTTTTAGCAATATTTATTCATATTTTATGTCAAAATAATTATTTACTCAACTGCACAAGTCGGCCAAAAATCGTCTCTGAAGGCGAAATGACCAAAATGCCCTCCGTTTGGCTTAACGGGTCAAAATTGTCTGTATCGATTGAAAAATTTTTCTAAATATTTTCTTGGAATTCTAATGCCATAGGAACCTCAATGACCCTTCTCTGGAGTCCCAAAAATTATTTTATGAATTTTTCCTGTCTAGGGCTCCTCGTTAGAACCGCAACTTCACTCGTTACCCATCGCTGGGCACCTACTGCTTAACTTGATTGTATTTTATTTCAAAAATTTTTACTACATTTTTCTTACTAATATTTGAGTTAATTATGGTTCCTAACTTTAGTTTAAATATTTTTCCGGACGTTCTAGCTGTCCAGACCGACACCGGTCACCGGAACAGTAGATTGTGTGGAGTTGCTACAGGGAGGGTGTTACAACTCTTCCCCTCTTATTTAAATTTCATCCTCGAAATTTACTGGGTATTTTGGATTCTGAGATAATTCTTTTACCTGTCTATTGCTCCATCTGTCTACTTCTTTTATATATATGGTACTATTTAGTTTTTTTTTTTTTTTTTTTTGAATCTATTATTATACACTTTGGCATATCATAAGGGAAGGATACTTTACCTCAAATTTACATTTGGGGCTTCTTGCTCCTCTCTGACTTGGGTGACATTACTATTGTACTTGGTCCTTCCACGACCTCTGTTTGGGTCCGTGGTAAATTCCTCTTGGGACAATCTTTCAGACGATGGTCTATGGCTCCACATCTATAACAGGCTCCAGTCAATCCCCTACATTCACCTTTATGCCACTTGTTACAATGGCCACATTTTCTTGCTAATCCTGGCGCACTCACTACTTGTGTTTCTAGTTGATCTCTTCTGGGTATAGGCCTGGGTCTGGATCTCCTACTTTGATCAAATGTCTGACTTAACTGTTCTCTCAGCCTCTTATTACTAGACTGTCCAAATTTCCTCTTTTGCTGATCACCACTCCTCTTCTATTCCTCTTCATGAACACAGCTAATATATTTCTTTCTGAACTCTATCAGAAAGAATTCCCAAGTTACGTCAGCTGGTGGCACTACCTTGGTTACGACATCCCACCATCGATATGCAGCTTCTTGTAACAATGAAACTGCACACTCCAAACTCTGTTCTGGTGTGCAATGGAGCTGCTGCAGGACTCTTTCAGTCCTTTCTAACCAATATTCAGCCGCTGTAGAATCGTCTTCCTTTTTACCATTGAAATCTACAGCTCCATACTTCCTAATTTTTCCTAGAGGTGATTTTTACCGAGTTAATGGTGGAACAACCCCAGTCATCGATCGAAAGAATCCAGTCATCTGTTCAAACAAGGCCTGTTGGGGTTGTACAGGCACCTCTTGCACTGGTGGAGTAGGATCTCCCATATTTCCAATATCACTCTCAGTCGGGATACGGCTTACTACTTCTTCTTCTACTGCCCTCTACGATTCTGAGTCCATACCTTAACCTAAAATAACCAAGAAAATAGATCTGCATTAGTGTCACCTCGACTCATGTGAATGCAATGCATGTCATGCACACAATCTTATTCTATCTATCTATGCCTAGAAACGCCTAAACCGTGCTCTGATACCAATAAATGTAACACCCCTCACCCGACTACAGTGTAGCCGAGCAAGGCGTTCTACAATCGGTGCCGGAGCACCCTAACTTATCTTTATTTCTTTAATAATTTTGAATTCATTTAATTTAATATCAATTATTTTTTTTGTTCGATGGAGAAACTAGTAGAGTTTCCCCTATTTTATTATCGTTTGGCGTATTTCAATATTCACCTGTTTGAAAGTTCAATTCAACAATATTTCTAAAATAAAATCTTATCCATGCTAATCATAATTATCTCATATTTCAAATCTCATCCATACATTTCAATTTCATAATCATTTCCATTCATTATCTATATATTTCAAATCTGTCTTCAAATCAATACAATCTCATTCATGCTCAAATCACATAA
The DNA here is from genome assembly GCF_030052815.1 of Hevea brasiliensis. Classification (NCBI taxonomy): domain Eukaryota; kingdom Viridiplantae; phylum Streptophyta; class Magnoliopsida; order Malpighiales; family Euphorbiaceae; genus Hevea; species Hevea brasiliensis. The sequence continues at coordinate 6,058,513 of NC_079508.1, read as the reverse complement.
GTAAAATTTTCAAATTTCCTTAATTTACATAATTTACAAAATAATTACAAAATTTCATAATTTACATCATAATACAATATCTAGCATTTTATACAAAATACCAAATAGGATCTATATGGGCCCTATCTACATGCATTGCTGAGGAGGTGACAACCTTGAATACTTCAGACACTTCTGCAGATCTGGACTCCAAAAATCTTAGTCAACGTACCTGCACGAGGAAACAAATCCATCGCGCTAAGCATTGCTGCTTAGTGGTGCAATAATATAACAAGAAAATAAAATATACAAATAAAGAAAGAAAGAAGCATAATTTGAATATTTAAGAATCAATTTAATTTAATACAATGTGTCTAATATTAATTATCTTTTGTTCTAATTTATTCCACTTTGGAAGCGTTTAATTCCTAAATTCACAGAGATAATGTACAATATACAGAATTAATAAAAATACTCAGTTTATATTCATATGGCAATAGAAGGTACATTTAAAACATTTAGTTAAGTTATACCTATTTTTGCAACTCCTTTATCATTTTACTTAACAATTTTTATGTGGTTTGGATCATTTCATAATTCTAACTAATTCTTTTGAAGTCTTATTAACTCATTTATTTCATTTATAATATTTTTAATTACTAATAGTCTTAATTTATTTCAATAAATTACACTGCCCAAGTAACCTACGATAGGCTGACTAAACTGGATAACGGGTCGTTGGCACTGGACACCGCGGTGCCTCGGGCCATCATACCATGGGACGCAGAACGTCAACCACGTATGCAGTCAGTATGGCTAAAAAGCCATGATATCACATAATCGGGCATAAAAGCCATGAATGTTGGCATAAAGCCATGAATACGGGCATAAAGCCATGAATACGGGCATAAAGCCTTAAATACGGGCATAAAGCCTTTCGCAGTACTGCTAAAACAATACCCTATTGGCATGCCAATCTATCCAATCTGACACACGTGTCTAGGCAATACAAGGGCATATAATATCATTAAATATTAATATATTGTGTTTTATGAATTCATTATTTCATGAGAAATTTCAGTTATAATTCATACATTCATTTGATCATTTATATGATCACAATTCACATCAATTATCCTTTTATACCATTGTACTCAAAATACTTCTCCTTTCTATAATAATGAGAACTAATGTCTCATTCATTCATTAATATAGTTCATTTATTCATTCATTATGTTATTCATATTGATCACAATTCTAAACAATGGTTCACATGTACCATTGTATTCAAAACATTTTTCCTTTCTTATTTATACATTCAAGAATCTACTTATATAATTACAAATTTTTATATTTCAAGTTGAGTTACTAATATTTTATGAATTCCATTTGTGATGGGCATATAAGCCCTAACTATCTATTCACATCAATTAGGTGACTTATTTTTCATGTTTCAAGTAATCCATGAATATTTCATGGATTTCAAATTTATGGCCTTAATTTCTTTTTAACAATTTTGACTAGGATACATAGTCCACATTTGTCATACAATTCTAAGCATTTAAGCTTAGAATTGGTTCTAGGTCTTCATCTTAATTTACTAATCATTTTGATTACTATTCACCTTACTAGTCAACCAAAATGTTGACTTTTTATACTTAACGGATATATTAATTCTAATTACACCAAGATCCCACATTTTGAGTTTTACATTTGCTAGTATTAATTGCCAATTGCAATTTAAAGTCCCCTAGATGCATTTCTAAATTTTCAGTTTTTACTACCTAAGTTTACTATTCCATTGGACAATTTTAGAGTGGAAACTGGGCTAACCTTTCTCTCTTGATGGGAACCTAAATCACAAATGACACTTTTATCACATTTATTCATTCTACAATTTATTCATGTAAGTACATTTCATATTTCAAGTTTTGGTGTCACTATTCACTTTATTAGTCAACAAAAATGTTGACTTTTGGATAGAAAATAGGTGCATTGGTTTTAACACTCCCAATGTACCACATTTTGCATTTAAAACTTGTTGGAATAAGTCACCAAATCCATTTCCAAGCTTAGCACTAAGGGGCAGAAATTTCAGATTTTGTACCATAAGTTCACTATTCCATTAGGGACTGTTACATTGAGAATTTGAGGAAATAATAAACATGAAAGTTGTTTCTCATTTTGTCTAGTTGAATTTCCTTTTTTGAATCACTCCATTTGGAGTTTTGTAGCTCCAGATATGGTCCAAAAACCACAGCTGGCCGGATTTCAATTCTGCAGAATTTACCAAATCTACAGTACCATGAACAGTGACTGTGACTGCCATTTTGATTAAGTTATGGTCATAATTTGGGGTAGGTTTCTTCATGAAAGTTGTTTTTATATGTCTTAACTTGTTTCTGTAAAAATTTCAGGTCAATTGACCATTTCTACATTGAGTTATGGCCAAATGAACAGTTACTGTTCATTTGGTCATTCTGCAGAAGCTGATTGCAGGGTATCCTGATTGGGGCCAACTTTTGGTCCACTTGCTTTGGTCTTTTGGGCATGGTTTCTTCAGCAAAATTGTGCCATTATAAGTCTAGTTTCATGTACAATTGGCCAAACACCAATTGAACCTACACAGCCAAAGATATGGCAGTCCAAACAGGCTGGACTCACAGCCTCCCTGCTGCTGTCACTAGGCAGCCTACCAAAACACTTTGTAACACTCTAATGCACTTCAAATTATGGTCAACTTACCTCAAATGGTCACTAATTGACCATTAGAATGTTCTTTAACAATTTCATAAGCAAAGTCAAGTTTTCACTCCCAAACCCTAACTCAAATTCAAGATTTTGTACAAATTACCCTAGTTGACTAACTAATTCATTTCCTTATGTTTATATACTTTATACAAGATTTTTAGTTCATTCCAAGTCCATTCAAAAACACTCAATCCTATTTCTTCCTTAGGGCAGCCGAAATTTATGGAGTACATATACATAAATTTCATCCACTTAATTTACAAATTCTTGCTTATTTTAGGTCTCTAACATGGAATAAAAGGGATTTAAGTTTAAATAGGCACTAACCTCTTGTAGGGCAGAATTTTCCAAGCTCAAACTTCACTTTCTTTCCTTTTCTAGGCTGCCAAACACTTTCCCAAGATGAGTGGACAAGTTTTAATGAAGTGAAGAAGGGATTTTATGGTGGAACAAATAGAGAAATGGAGCTTGAATGGAGTGTTAATGGTGGAACCTCTTCTCTCTCTCTCTCTCAACGTTTTTTAGGCTGCCCAAGGTTGAAGATGCAGATTGGTTTTTCCTATTTTTGGTCTCTTTTATCTCTTTTAATGAGTTTAACAAATTGTGATTGGTGGAGGAAATTTAAATGACATGATATGATGTCATAATTAGCATTTTCTTTCATTTTCTTTTCTTCTTTCCTCTACTCATTTCCAATTTAATTTTTAGCAATATTTATTCATATTTTATGTCATAATAATTATTTACTCAACTGCACAAGTCAGCCAAAAATCGTCTCTGAAGGCGAAATGACCAAAATGCCCTTCGTTTGGCTTAACGGGTCAAAATTGTCTGTACCGATTGAAAAATTTTTCTAAATATTTTCTTGGCATTCTAATGCCATAGGAACCTCAATGACCCTTCTCTGGAGTCCCAAAAATTATTTTATGAATTTTTCCCTGGGTCTAGGGCTCCTCGTTGAGAGAACCGCAACTTCACTCTGGTTACCCATCGCTTGGGCACCGGCTCGTTTAACTTGATTGTATTTTATTTCAAAAATTTTTACTAAATTTTTCTTACTAATATTTGAGTTAATTATGGTTCCTGACTTTAGTTTAAATATTTTTTCGGACGTTCTAGCTGTCCGGACCGACACCGGTCATCGGAACAGTAGATTGTGCGGAGTTGCTACAGAAAATTTGTAAAACTGAAAATTTGTAAATTTGCCTAAAAGACTTCGAATTTGAGTAAACAACCAAAACCAACAAATTTAGTGGCCAAAATGTGGTATGTGGGTGCAGTTGGAATTCCCATAGCTATCAAGCCTTAGAAAGTCAACAAATTGACTTGAATAGTACCATGAATAGTAACTCCAAAATGAAAAATTCCAAGAATGTTAGTTTAAGTATATCTAGGCTAGAATTAAGTATTTATGAATTAATTATTGGATTTATTGTGAAATAAGATACTGAAACACTATAAATTTTGTGTTTCAGCTGAAAAAGACTCGGAAGGTATAAGGGACTGAGTCAAGGCCTAGAGGCAACTCACGTCAGGTTTGTGCACCATAAACTTAAAATTCTTTGTTTCTACTTGACAATTCTTGAAATAAATGTTGTGAATGATTTTGATTATTATGGCTTTGAAAATATTATTTGAAAAATAGTGTGTTGCCTACTTTAGAATGAAATATGATTTGTGAATTGTATAAAATATTTGAATAACTTGATTTAAATTGTTTTTAATTCACACTTGGCATGACAATATTAATATGTTCCTCCTCCACTTGTGGGGTGACTTTGATATTTGATCACTTTCCTCCCTGTCACACCCTACCCCTCTATAAGGCATGACATGATCCCGTAGTATACCTAATGAATTACCAACTCCGTCTACTGATAACCCATTAAATACACTACAAGGGATTTAAAAAAACTTTTCTTACTTCTTTTACAGTGGTGAGCACTATTTACAGGTGTTAAAAACCTTTTTGAACTGAAGTGATAGAACTAACACATTTGAATTATTTGGAATTTCTGTAAAAATTTTGGCAGAGTGCCATTTGTATTTTGGATAAAACAGTTCTTCAGAAAACCTATAAAAAGCACTTCAATATTTTTCCAAATCTCAACTCCAACATATTTCTCAACACAACATGTTTCTCAACTCAAATCCACAGTGATTTTTCAAAGACTGCGATACAAGAAATATAATACAATTTTTACAAGCCAAAATAACTCATAATTATTTTACAATTTCAAGGTACAATTTGAATTTACAACTGCTCAAAATCAAAAACAATATGTACATACAGTAAACATACATTACAGTACAAAATACAAAATGTGGTATACTTGTTATACCCGAAAATCTTTCGCTGGAGGTACTAGCAGCCTAGTCTGTTGCCCTGTCTGTCTATCTACCTGCGACAGCAATAAAAAGCTATCGCTGAGACAATGTCTCAGTGGTGCACAACATTAACCAAATACAACTTTAAATCACAATTCATAAATCATTTAAATGATGGATATGTAAAATCATAGTTAAATTCAAGACAATGAGTGTCAGAAGGAATTTAACACAATATCACAATAAATCTCAGAGATCAAAACATAGTTAGCTTCAAAAGACAGTGAATGTCAATAAGGATTTAACTCCATTTCACAATCTCATAATACAAATCAATAAATCACACACAGCTTAATCATGTTCCAAAGTTCAATTCGTCCCAAAAGCCGATGGCTAATGAGGTATTCAATTCGTCCCAAAAGTCGATGACTAATGAGGAATAACATAGCTAGCTAGCAAAAATATGAGTACTCATCCAATTTGTCATCAACAGGCACACACCTCAACACTTCAGCCAGAGAGGGAATTCAACTCGTCCCACTAGACAAGCTAGTGAGGAATACAATCAATATACATGATAGCTGTGGTTTCAAACTATTTCCAATGCTTTTCAATCAATAAGTATCCATCAATATCATTGAAACAATTTTACACAGTTTCAAACCATTTACAATGCTTTTCAAGCAATAAATATCCATTCAAACACATTTCCACAATTTAAAATAATAATGTACAAATAGTCATAATTCATTTCAATTGAAAAATTCAAAAGAAACAGTTGTTGTGCACAAACCTCTGATAACTGTCTCCTGGTCTGGACTCAGTGTTTCCTTCCCTTTCCCTGAGTCTTTACTAACTGAGAAACACAATTTGAAGTGTTTCAGTACTAAATTAAACTGTCTCTATCGATAATGCTTGATAAGTAATTCACTGAAAGCTATTATTTGCTTAATCACCTAATATATCGACCCTCGATGCGTTCTACATAAATTAGGTTTTAGTGTTACTAATATGTCACATTCGATAGTCTTTTAGGGTTGGTACATGTTACCAATTTCATTTCCTTATTTAGTGCATTTTATTGCAACTTGCTGGATTCCGGGATACTAGTTTGACCTAGCCGGACAACCTAGTTCCCTCGGTTTTCGGGTTTCGATCAAAACTACAAACTTGTAGATCTATGTCTTATGGAACGCGGGGAAAATTTTCAGGTCATTCTGAGTTATGTAGACCAAGTTATGGTCATTTTATTATTGCTGGTCAAATGGCATCAAATTTGGTCATTTTAGGTCAATTTTCGTCAACTTTGGTTCGGCCAGTTTTTGGACCCGAACTTGTGCAAGCTGTTTGACTTGCTTATGGTCATTTTTGGGCTTTGGTGTCTTCATAAGACTTGTAGATATGGGTCTTAAATACTCATGGTTAAAATTTTAGGTCAATTGGACCTGTTTTGAGTGAGTTATGGCCTAAACACTAACTGCTGCCCAATTGGTCAATTTTCAGGCCTCAATTGTACTTAATCTGGATTTGGTCATTTTTCAAGCTACCTTGCAAGCAGAATTTTGGTATGCTTCCTTCATGAAAGTTGGCACATTTTGTGCCTAGTTTCACCTCCAATTGGTCTCATACCAATTGGAGTTACACATTTAGAGTTATAGGCTAAGATGCATACTGTCCTTAAATACATTGCTTAACATCTATCAATTGCACATTTACTTGCTATAAATCCACTTCTCTTACCAATTCTGATTTGGTACATTACCAAAACCATTTATTACTTCATATTAAAGTCACTTTGGGCAGAATACAAATATCCTCAATACACCAAATGAAACTCTAATTCACAAAGTCCAAATCCAACAATATATATACATATAAACATTCCTAATTATTACATACTATTTCCACTACCAATTTACATACATATTCATCAATCCTCAATATCACAATTCATCCAATATCTTCATGAATTCAACATTCATCAAGGAGTCTCAAGGCTGCCGAAATGCTCCACATTGCCAAAGTTTCCCATAATTCATCAACTTCAATTTCAAATGCACAATCACCACATATACATGGAAATAACTTACTAGGACATTAAATCACCCTACTCAACATAAATTCCCATCAAATATATGTATGAATATTTCATTAAATATACAACTCCATGGCTGTCCAAACTGGATATATCAATAACTCCTTAAAACTTTAAAATTTTCTTCACAAATCAAACACCCATACATGCTTACAAACTTTAACAAAGCAATATTCAAAAACACAAACTTACCTATGGTTGGGACTTGTTAAATCTTCACTAAACTTCCTTGATTTTGCTATCAAACTCTTCCTTATGATGTGGGGATAATCTTTAATGAAGAAACCTAGATGTTTAGAGGTGAAATGGAGGAGAGGATGAAGCTTGAAGCAAAATGGCTATGGTGGTTCTCAAGTTTTCCATTTCGGCATGGATGAAGGAATTGGAGAAGATGAAGTTGCAGATTGTGTAATGGGTTTACACCTGCCCATTTAATGTTTAGTTTATTCCATAGTGGTCCACTTGCACAAATTAAATCATATTATATGTTTAACTTTCATTTATCCCACATTAAACCCATAATTTTTGCTATTTACTTTATGTACCACCAATTTAATTTTTCATTATATTTTCCAAGTGTAATATTATTTATTTTTAATGGACATTTAGGTCAAAAGAAAATTCGGGATGTCAAATGACCACAATGCCCTTGTTTGGGTTACATTCCCGATTTTTCGGTAACACCGGGTTTTGTCCGTTTTTCGATTTCTCACTTTTCTTTGTACTAATTAATTAATTTTTCTTTGATATTTCTAATGATATTTATACTTCAATAGGGGTCTCTTTAAGTCCTAAAAATATTTTCGTGGTTCCATGATCAAGGCTAGTCAACGGTCCACGCCGTGACTTCCCGGTGCGGTCACCCATCGCTAGGGTTCTCGGCTCGCTTAACTTGGTTACCTTTCTTTGCTATTATTTTTCCTTTGTTTTTCTTGTATTTTCTTTTCTTTTATTTCATTATTTTATGTCTCCTTCCTCATATCAAAGTGTAGTTCTAGGCATCCTAGCTATCCGGACAACACTGGTCACTGGAACAGTAGAATGCACTATCGAACATAGGGGTGTTACACTCCCTCTCTGGCTTTTCAGACTGAGGGGCGAGTTTGGATGAGTACTCATTAGATAGCTAGCCACCTCCCTCATTGATTTCGATTAGTAGGGTGAGTATGCCTTGTCGTGATGTACACACGACATGTTCAGAAATTTTGTGTCATGTCCTAAGTTATGTTATTGTTTGGCAACACTATGTTTATTAAATTGTTTGATCAAGTTGTGCTATATTAAGCTTTGAAAATTATGATTTGTTATAAATGAGATTTGAGAAAAAAAATTTGTGAAATGCAATTATGAGATTTTTGAATGATGATTTGTTCATAAATGTTTTATATTATGGATTTTATGCTTTATTGTGCACTACTGAGTATTTATATACTCAGCGACAGCTTTAACTTACTATCGCAGATAGAGAAAATGACATAGCAGCAGAGCGAGCTGCTACCGTTAGAGAGGAGCACAATTGAAGAATTTTTGTACGGGTATTTGTCTATACCCTGGTAGTTTAGTTTGATATAAATATGATAGTATGCATATGTATCTCTGTAATTTGAGCAGTTGTATAGATAAAATTGTAATAATATTATTTTTGAGATTTTGCATTTGTAAATTAACTTATGAATATCAATGATTTAAAATGCAATGTGCATGAGTTATGAAATGTTTTGAGATATTAATTCTTGATTTGAAATTTGGATTTTAAATTGAAGTGTTGCTATTGCTGTTGATTTGAAGTTTGGTGGTTGCAAATGGAGTTGTGATTAAGAAATATATTGGGAGTGTTTCTATTTTCAGGTTTTGAAGAACTGTTTTCTCAAAATACAGACGGCACTCTGCCGAAATTTTTGTAAAAATTGCGGAGATTTTAAATATCCAAAAATTTGATTTATGTTTAGAATCTAAATGAAGGTTTTTAATATTTGAAAAAAAAATTTTACCCACTAATTCCAAAATGAACGAAAATTGTTTTAAAATCCCTTGTAGTATATTTAATGAGTTACCGGTAGGTGAAGTACGGTAATTCATTAGGTGTACTAGGGGAACATGTTAAATCTTACGAGGAGTAGGGTGTGACAGTTTCCACTGCCAACAGGAAAGCGTTTCCACTGTCTAGAGTTTAGCAATCTAAAAGAATGCAATGCCATGATGAAAATCAACTCAAAATTCAAAATATATTTGGCACTTAAGATTAGGTCATGTTGCAGAAGATAGGATTGCAAAATTGGAGAAAATGGGGATTTTATCCTCATTGGGCTTTGAGCCTACTCCAACTTGTGAATCTTGTCTTCAGGGCAAAATAACTAGATCACCCTTTGTTGGACAAGGGCTAAGCACTGAAAATATTTTGGAGCTAATACATAGTGATGTATGTGATCCATTTAAGGAAATGGTTAAAGGTGATTTTCATTAATTTATTACTTTTACTGATGATAAATCAAGGTTTGGGTATTTGTATTTGATGAAATACAAAAATGAATCCTTTGAAAAGTTCAAAGAATTTAAATCTGAAGTAGAAAATTAAACAGGAAAGAGTATTAAAGCTCTTCGATCAGATCGTGGAGGAGAATATTTGAGTACTGAATTTGATGAATACTTGAGAGAGCATGATATTGTTTCCAACTAACTCCTCTAGGAACACCACAGTTGAATGGTGTATTTGAAAGGAGAAATCGTACCCCATTGGATATGGTACGTAGTATGATGAGCTATACTGATATGCCAATCTCCTTTTGGGGATTTGCATTATAATCAGCTTTGTATATTCTGAATAGGATTCCATCAAAATCAGTTTCTTCCACACCTTATGAGATATGGCATGGAAGAAAACCAAGTCTTATGCATGTTAAGATTTGGGGTTGTCCAGCTCATATCAAAAAGCTGAACACTGATAAATTGGAAACCAGATCAGAAGAGGGTCGATTCGTTGGATATCCAAAAGATAGTTTTGGATATTATTTTTATTTGTCTACATCACAAAAGGTTGTGGTGAGTAGAGATGCCGCATTTCTTCAACAACAGTTTGTCTAAGAAGGAGGCAAAGGAAGGCAAATAGAGTTGGAATTAGAGAATTCTGATCAATTAACAGATCAGATGGATATAGATCCATCTAGTCAACCTATACCCGTTGATGAAACATCTACAGTTGTTCCTTGTAGAACAACCAGGGTATCTCACTCACCAGTGAGATATGGTTTCCTTCATGAAGAAGAACAAGAGTTGTCTACTCATGAAGAAGTAGATCATGGAGATGATCCACTTACCTATGAAGAAGCTATATCAGATAAAGATTCTTCAAAATGGATTGATGCTATGAAATCTGAAATTGATTCCATGTATAAGAATCAAGTTTGGGATCTTGTTGACCCACCTGAATGTATTGTACCTATAGGGAACAAATGGGTTTTCAAGAAGAAAATTGGTTCTGATGGAAAGGTAGAGACCTATAAGGCAAGGCTAGTAGCGAAAGGGTTTCGCCAAAGGCAAGGAATCGACTATGAGGAGACTTTCTCGCCTGTTGTCATGCTTAAATCAATTAGGATTCTATTAGCAATAACTGCATACTATGATTATGAGATTTGGCAGATGGATGTCAAAACAGCTTTTCTCAATGGATATATTGCAAAAATCATTTTCATGGAACAACCTAGGGATTTTGAATCCCAAGATGGTTCAAAGGTATGCAAGCTAAAGCGATCCATTTATGGGTTGAAGCAAGCTTCGAGGAGTTGGAACATCCGTTTTGATAAAGCCATTAAATCCTTTGGTTTTATCAAAAATGAGGATGAGCCATGTGTATATAAGAAGGTTAGTGACAGTGCTATCACTTTCCTTGTCTTATATGTGGATGACATACTGTTAATGGGTAATGACACAGGTATGTTGACAATTGAAAAGGTATGGTTGTCAAATACATTCTCCATGAAAGACTAACAGGAGGCAACCTATATTTTTGGGATTCGCATCTATAGAGATAGAGCGAAAAGAATAATTGGTTTATCCCAAAGTCTATATTTGAAAAAGGTATTAAAGAGGTATAACATGCTTGATTCCAAGAGAGGATTGTTACCAGTGAGACATGGTATCCATCTTCCTAAAGAGATGTCTCCAAAGACACCTGAAGAAAGAGATAAGATGGCCAGGATTCCATATGCTTTGGCTATTAGAAGTTTAATGTATGCAATGTTATGTACTAGGCCGGATATCGCATATGCTGTTAGTTTGACTAGTAGGTATCAATCCAATCCAGGTTTGGAACACTGGATAACTGTCAAGAATATCCTTAAGTACTTGAGAAGAATTAAGGATTTATTCTTGATCTATGGAGGTGGAGACTTGCAATTGTATGGTTATACTAATTCTGATTTCCAATCAGATATCGATGATAGAAAGTCTACCTCTGGATATGTGTTCATTTGTAGAGGTGCAGTCAGCTGGAAGAGTTCCAAACAAAGCACGACTGTAGATTCCACTACCGAAATTTGAGTATATTCTTTGCATCGATCTTTGTAAAGGAAGCTATTTGGATAAAGAAGTTCATGACAGAACTTATAGTAGTTGCTTCCATTGAGTCAACAGTTCTACTACACTGTGACAATAATGGAGCAGTCATACAGGCTAAGGAACCAAGGTCTCACAAAAAATCCAAACACATAGAAAGGCGCTACCACATTATCAGAGAAATAGTTGGGCAAGGCAATGTAGCCATGCAAAAAATAGCATCAGCTGAAAATCCAGCTGATCCATTCACTAAGCCTATGTCACAGACTCAGCTAGACCGTCATCTTAAGAAGATGGGTCTAAGATATTGTAATGAATGGCTCTAGTGCTAGTGGAGATTGTTAGTAGTATGCCCTAGAGCATATCATTTAGTATGTATCATGTACATATTTTTATTAATAAAAGGCATTTCCACTTTTCCGTTTACATAATATATTTACATGTAATAGAAAAGGTCCATTAATATTTTGTTAGAAATTCTATTCTTAAGTTGTTAAGAATATGAGTGACAGTATTTCTAGTGCAAAGTATCATAAATAGGTTCACAATCGAGGACACTTCATAATAAGGACATGACTTATCCATAAAGATTGTATTCATGTTTGTTACCAAGTTATTCATATGAGATATAAATAAGATGGAATGGTGAGTCTCATGCCATATAGCAAACATGATAGGAACTTATAAATGATAAGTAGGCTGAACCAGTGACACTTATGACAAGCACATGGAGTTTACTCTTGTCAATGTTTTGTCATAAATCATATCAGTGCATATAATCTTTAGACCTGAGATAGCACAGTTATCTTGTATATAGGTAGTTTGAGCTTAATATTAATTTCATACTTGTACTGTGTATGGGCATAAGGGCATGTGTTGGCTCCTACTAGTTATATATGGTGGTAGGTGTTGATCAAGATGGAATATGTTCCTCTAAGTAAATAGAGATAAAATCCTATGTTCATTTAATTGTTCTTGATGTTTCAAGTTCCTGGCCAGGACAGATAGATTTATTCAAAAAAGAGTTTCTGATAAGAAAATCTTTTTAATCAAGAACTGAAATTAAAAGAGAACATAATATTCATAGCAAATGGAGTTTGACATAAACCATGACTCCAGCTTGAGTTGGGACTTTGTAACAGAGAGATTCCAGTGCATGGTAACATATGATTATAGATTCATTTAAGGTAAACCTTATTACTAATTGGGTGGCCATAGCATGCTATGCTAGGTGTTAACCATGGTCGATGAGGTGCATAAAATGATTTAGAGAATCATTTATGGTAAGAAAGAGTTCTGAAGATATTAAGAGTTGTTACCATATCTCATTGCCAATTAGTGATGAGCCTAGTAAGTCACACACATACACAAGTTATCACCTAATTAAATATGATTTAATTAATTAATTAAAGAGTTTAATTGATTAATTAAATAGGTTTGATTTGCAATTAGATTGCAAAGATCCTAGCATGATTTGAAACAAAATATAGATTATTGGATGTATAGTATAAGTTAAATTTATATTTAAAGTATTTAAATATGAATTTAATTAATGAGAAATTAATTAATAGAGATTAATTAATTAATTTATATTTGATATAAATTGATTAGAAGAAGAGAAATAATTATTTTGGGTTAAGAACTCAAAATTAAGACACAGGGGCATTTTGGTCATTTCGCAGGGTGACATGTGGCACCATGAGATGGTGACACATGGAATTACACATAAGCTTGCCAAATGTCTTTTAATCATGTAAGATGATTAAAATTAAGATTAAATATAGGTTTGACACTTGGCACAATGTGATTGGGTCAATTAAACCTAGAACCAATAAGAGGGTGACATGTGGCAAGGGTTTAATGTGTTGACCTAACTATATAAGTGTTGTTAATGAATTAAAAATAAGACAACCAGAAGCCACTCCTCCTTTGTCACGCCATTTTGAGGCTCTCCATCTCTTCTTCTTCATCTCTCATCAATTCAAAGAGATTAGCCATCAATCTCTTGAATTAAAAATACTAGAAATCGTTTCTAGTGTCCTGTTTATATCTTTAATCTCTTAAAAGGCAGAACTTGATTTTATAAATAATAGAAAAAGCTTTAGAAGCTGTTCAAGGGCTGCCATAGGTGTTCTTTGTGTGAACAAGCTAGAGGGACAACATCTGGTGTCCTGAAGACGCATCTCAAAGGCGCAAATACACTGTAGTGCATCAAGATGTTAGTGTATTTGTTCTTAATCTAATCTAGGGTTCTAAAATTAATCTGATTAATTTTAAAATCTTAAATGGCAAATACAGATCTAAAAACATATTAAAAGAGTTTTAATATGTTGTTTATCATTGAAATCAAATAGATAAAAATAAATCTTGTATGATGCATGTGACCCTAGGTGAAAAATTTTGAATTCAATGGCATAAACTTGTGTTTTTCACACTTCCGTTCGTTCATACACAACTCAGAATGATCTGAAATTTTGCTACGCGTGCAATAAGACATAGACCTACAAGTTTTAAGTTTAGACCGAAACCCGAAAACCAAGGGAACTAGGTCATCCGGCTAGGTTAAAATAGTGTACCGAAATCCGGTAATTTGCAATAAAATGCAATACACTTGAAATGAATTTAGTAACATATACCAAGACTAAAGGGCTATAAAATGTGACATATTGGTAACATTGGAATTGACTCACTTAGAGTACATCAAGGGTCAACATTATAGGTTGACTAATGAAAAGAATTGAAGGGAATAGTATCAAGAAAATTTAGATATTGGATTTTATTGTTTGAAACAATTTAACTGAGTACTGAAACACTTTAAATTGTGTGTTTCAGTTGAAAAGGATATTGGGAAGCATAAGGAACATTGAGTCAAGGCCTAGGGGCGACTCAAATCAGGTTTGTGCACAACTAGTTTTTAACTGATTTTTTTTATGAATATTTCATATGATTAAATGACATATTTTTCTTATGTATTATGTTTAACAAGCATTGGATTTAATTCAATAATTATTGAAATTGTTATAGTCTGTACGAATTTAGCTTTGTTAAATGGTATTTCCACAAGTATTAAGCATTGTTGTGGATTGAATAAATTATGTTTTGGAAAATTGTGATAGAACATGTTTTGAATTGTGATGGGCAAATTGCATGGAAAAATGCAAATTTATGATTTGAATTGTGATGAGCATAAAAATTATTGGATATTGGAATTGACTTTGAATCGAATTGTATTGTGATTTATGCTCACTAAAAGGATTGTGATATTATTTTATATCTCACTATAGATGCTTGACTAGGTTATTACCCGTCTCTCTCATTTGTTGAGAAGACAATGGAGTTAGTTGTGTTTTGATTACCATGGTACGTGCACAGGCTTAGATTCTTCTCTTATTAGGGGTTAGATCTAAGTTTTTTTATGTTATGGCCCTTTCGGAAGTTTCATTATTGTGATGTGTACTGTGCACGATGATTTGATCACCCCAACCATAGGGAGTTAGAATCCGATTTGACCTCCTCGACCATAGGGAGTTAGAATCATCTTGAAGATGGCCCTTGCGGATTAGTCTTGCATAGTTAGTGAGATAAAGAATGGTTTTGAATAGTAAAGAATTGTGATTTCAATTATGATTTATGTATAATTGATTTTGTTGGAATTACCTTAAATGGTTACTTATGATTTGATCAATTGAATTTCGTAATCAAAGTCATTTTATACAAATGATTTATATTATTGGCAATGAATATTTTGAGTTTTGGATTTTAATGAGCATCCAGATTTCCAAATTATTTTCTGTAATTTTTGTTAAGGTATATTATACTATGTTTTAAATTAT
The DNA here is from genome assembly GCF_030052815.1 of Hevea brasiliensis. Lineage (NCBI taxonomy): Eukaryota > Viridiplantae > Streptophyta > Magnoliopsida > Malpighiales > Euphorbiaceae > Hevea > Hevea brasiliensis. Next base: position 6,042,976 of record NC_079508.1, on the reverse strand, counting down.
AGTTGTGCACCACTGAGTTCACCACTCAGAGATAGCTTTGTATGCTGTCGCAGGTGAAAAGAACATAGAGCAATTAAATAAGCTTCTTTGAAGAGACATTCAGATCAGCTCCAGGTATACCCATGTACACAGGTTTTGATGTATGCATGTAATAATATGTATGTAAATTATTTGAGCAGTTATATAAAAACTCTTGTAAAATATTTTGGTATGTAATTAAATGTAAATTATTGTAAATGTAAAATTAAGATTTCATTTACTTGTATAGTTTTGTAATATTAATTTTTGAGTCTTGTAATCAATGAAATGTTTCTTTTATGATGAGGTTGGCTTGAAAATGAAATGACTTGATTATTGAGATTGAGTTGTGAGATGAAATGAAGTTTATTGGAGTTGTATTTAAAAAAACATATTAGGAGTGTTTTCCTTTTCAGGTTTGAAGAACTGTTTTCTCAAAACACAGCCGGCACTTTGCCGAAATTTTGAAAAAAAATTTTATAACACCAGATTTTAATCGATGATTTAAATTTCACAAAAATTGTTTTAAAATCCCTTGTAGTATATCTAATGGGTTATCGGTAAGTGAAGTACGGTAATTCATTAGGTGTACTACGGGTTCATGTTACATCTTATGGGGGAGTAGGGTGTGACAAGGCAAACTAGTCAAGAATTCAAACATGTAGTCATGACACTGTGATTTCAAACCATTTCAATAATTTTCTAAGCATAAAAAAAATTCATCAATTCACATTCTTATTTCTTTTCAAATAATTTCCCAAAATTGGGCTAACAATACATAATTTTTGTCAATCAAAGTATTCAATATAAATAAGGCCACAAATTAATTTCACAAGTCATTCAATTCAAAATTCAATTTAAAAATAAAAAAGGAGTTAGTTGTTGTGCACAAACCTCTTAACTAGTTTTGACTTGGTTTAATTTTTCCTCCTTCCTTGGAGAGCTCTTTTATAACATCCTCATTTTAGCTAGTTCGTACAGTCTACTGTTTCGGTGACCAGTGTCGGTCCGGACAGCTAGAATTCCGGAAAATATTTAAACTAAAGTGAGGAACCAAAAATTAACTCAAATAATTAATAAGAAAAAAATTTAGAAAAAATTATAAAATAATTCTTGGGACCCCACAGAAGGGTCATTGAGGTTCTTATGGCATTAGAATGCCAAGAAAATACTTAGAAAAATTTTTCAATTGGTACAGATAATTTTGGCCCGTTAAGCCAAACGAAGAGCATTTTGGTCATTTCATCTTCAGAGATGATTTTTGGGCCAACTTGTCCAGTTAAATAAATAATTTATATGACATAAAATATGAAAAAATATTATTAAAAATTCAATTGAAATTAAGTAAACAAGAAAAGAAAAGAAAATGGGATTTATTACCTCATGCTTATGTAAGCATGAGGTAATTAAAAAGGGGTGGCCAATTAAATTAAAGGAAGACATTTATAATACATAAATGGGCAGAAAAAAAAAAGACAATTCTAGAGAATTTTCTGCAGCCACTCTTCTTCCCCAAGAAGACGTTTCATGCTCCTCTTTTCCCTTCTCCATTTTCATGCTTACAAAGCTTGAATCCACACCCTTTCTCACCATAAAAACCCTAGTTGTCTTCATAACAAATTCACTCCACACCTTGAGGAAGCTTTGGGCAGCAAATGTTTGAAGAAAAATTGAAGTTTTATAAGACTCAAACTTAGTTCCAAAGAGGTTAGTGACCAATCCTTACTTTCTTTTTGAAATGCATGTTTAGGGACAAAAATTGAGGTAGAAAATGAGAGAAACTTAAATGAAATTGATAATTATGTAAACCCCCATTTTCAGTAGCTATGTGAAGGGTAGGGTTTTGATTGTTTTCCTTGAATAAATTTGGTATTGTGGCTGCCCATAACACTAACCTATTGTTTAGAATGGTGAAAGGTAAGTGAATGCATGAATTGAGATGGAATGGGTTAGGGTTTGGGTATAAAATGGAGACTTTGATCATGTTATGGTTAAAGTGAGTTTTAATGGACAATTAGTGACCATTTGGATATGGGTAAACAAGAAATGAAGTGGTTTGTGTAGTGGGAATTGAGATTAGTGTGGCTGCCCATGGTGACCTACAAAACTGGACATGAGTCCAGCAGTTTGGGTAGCCATAACTTAAATTATAGAGGTTCAATTGGTGCAAGGCCAATTGGACATGAAACTAGACACATAATGGCACAACTTTAGTGAAGAAACCATGCCCATAAAACCAAATCAAGTGGACCAAAAGCTTGCCTTAATCTGGGTAACATGCAGTCTGATTTTGCAAAATGACCAAATGAACAGTGATTATTCATTTAGCCATAACTCAATGTCGAAAGGTCTAATTGACCTGAAATTTTACCAGAAATAAGCTGAGATATAGACCAAAAACTTTCATGAAGAAACCTACCCCAAATTATGAGCAGAACCTATCCAACAAGTGAGTTATAATCACTATTCACTACACTGTAGATATGGTCAGTCCAGAAAAATTCCAATCACGCCAGTTGTGATTTTTGGACTATAACTTGAGCTACAAAACTCCAAATGGAGTGATTCAAAAAAGTAAATTCAACTAGACAAAATAAGGAACAACTTTCATGTTGATCATTTTGCCAAATTCCCACTGCAAAAATAACCAATGGAACAGTAAAGATAAGGTATGAAAACTGAAATTTCTGCTCAATTAACTTTAAGCTTAGAAATGGTATTGGCAACCAATACCAGCAAATTTTGAATGCAAAATGTGGTATGTTGGGAGTATTAAAACCGATGTACCTATTGTCTATGCAAAAGTCAACATTTTGGTTGACTAATAAAGTGAATTGTAACACCAAAACTTGAAATTCAAAAATTGTAAAACTTAAAAGTGTAAAATGCCCTAGTATACCTAACAAAATTGGTTTGGATAGCTTGGCATACCAATAGGGTTCTGTTAGCAGTACTGCATATGGCTTCATGCCATTCTGTGTTTCATGGCTTTCCCATGCCATTCTGTGACATAATAGCCTCTGGCTATGTTATTGAGTTAATATACTTGGGTTTTGACCCTGATAATTATTACAGCTTGTTAGTTGTTTTGTTGCACACCGAGAGACACAATGTGACCGATGGTGTGATGATTCGAGGTACTTAGTACCCAGTGCCAGTTTACCCGTTTATCTAGTCCAGTCAATTAGTATGGGTTACTTGGGCAATGTTAATGAACCTTACCAAAATTTTAAATCATATAATAATGCAATAATACCGGAAATTAAGTCTACCAAAAAAAAAATAAAATCATACATTCTGAATAATTATTTTATTTTATTTTATTTTATTTTATATTGTCACCTCTAAGCAGAATTGCTTAGCGCGTCACTTTTGCCACGTGCAGGTACTGGATACCTAGCTGGGGAGCCCAGCAGACACTAGATAGTGTGAGCCTACAGAGCTGCATCAGGAGTTCAGAGTCACCTCACATCTGCACTGCATATGGTAGGACATTAGGACTATAGGTGGCTCTTTTATATTTTGCATTTTGTATTAGTTTGGATTGTAACTATAAACTCCTGTAATTATGTATTAATGTAAATATATGAAATTTTATATTATTGAGATTTTCTGCATTATGTGTATTGATAAATGAAATGTTGAAAATTATTTGTGAATATGCTTCAAGTGATGAAGTGAACAGAAAAGTTTTGAAAATAATATTGTGATTGAAATTGAGATTTTGAGATTGACTTGAATATATATAATGGAGTTTGGAATTGGAAATTATTTTGGAAGTGTTTTTAAACAGGTTTAGAAGAACAGTTTTTCCAATTTACAACCGGCACTCTGCCGGATTTTCTACAAAATTTGCAGATAAATTCAGATTTATCAAAATTGAAAATAAATGAATTATAAAGGGATAAATTGTAATAGAAACATAAATTGGTGCTCCGGCACACTGAGTGGCATAACTTGCTCGGGTACACTGTAGACAAGTAAGGGGTGTCACATCTTTTCCCACTGAAACACATAATTAGAGTGTTTCAATATCCATTCAACTTATTTCTAAATAAATAATCTAACAATTAAATTCTTATATAATTAATTTACCTAATAAAACTTATAAGGTTTGAGTCATTTGCAATTGGTATATTTGTGATTACTATTCACTTTACTATTTATTCAAAATATTGACTTTTTCATAATTAATAGGTATACCATTCCTAAATACATAGTTCTACCACATTTTGAGTTTTAATTTTATTGGCATTGGTTGCCAATTACAATTCAAGGCCTACTAAGAGTAATTTCAAAATTTCAATTTTGGTCTCTTATGTTTACTGTTCCATTGGACCAATATACAGTGACAATTTGGCTAAACTTTCTTCACCAAAGTTGTTTCTTAATGTATCAAGTTTAATTCCCTTTTTGAATCACTCCATTTGGAGTTTTGTAGCTCAAGTTATGACATTTTTACCATAACTGGCCGGATTGGTCATTTCCAGATTTTCTGGGCAAGTTTTTGGTTCTGACAGTTTTTATGACCTAAATTTGGTTAGCAATTTGACTAGGTTATGGTCCAAATTTGGGTTTGTGTTCTTCATGAAAGTTGTTCTACTATGTCTAAGCTTTCCAATGGTTCAAAAATCAAGTCATTTGGACCTCTCTATACAAAGTTATGATTTGAACATGTACTGTTCATTTGACAAATTCTGCCCAGAATCAGGGCACTAATTCTGGATTCAACCTAATTTTTGACTAACTTGTGGTCACTTTTTAGGCATAGTTTAGACCCTAATTTCATCTCAAATTAGCCTCACACCAATTGGACTCATGCAATTCAACTTATGACCTCTTAAGTGGACAGAGGTCAAGCTGTCCAGAATCTAACCATTCCACATTCATGACCTATCTCAATTCCAATCATCAAATTATACTTATAAGCACCCTAATTGTCCATAATTGAGCATTAAACACATCAATTAGTCCACAATTCTAAAAATTCCTAATTTGTTTGAAAACTCTAATCACCAAGAACCCTAATTTTGCAATTGTCTAATTTATGTCAAATTCACTTCACTAATTATACCCAACACCTCATAAAACATCACAAAACATGTTTAATTCAATTTAACTCATCAAATCCTTCACTCTCACAAGCTGGCTGAATTTCATAGGGTTCCATACATGCATGATTTTTCATGTTTCTTTACATAAATTCACCAATTTCAACTTAATTTCATGCATGTGTACTTAATCAAGTAGAGAGAGATAACTCACCTATGTGAAGCTTTTCAATCTTCTTAAATTCTTCAATTTTCTTCTTTCAATCTTCAACCCAAAGTGAGATTTTAAGAATTAGTATTGGGAATTATAGGAATTACAAGGGAAAATTAGGGTTTTAATGAGCTTTAAAGGCTCATCAGTGGAGGTTTTTGAGAAAGTGTAAGAGAGAGAGAGAAGGTGGGATGGCTAGGAGAAGAAGGAAGAAGGAAGATTTTTTTTTCTTTTTAATTCCCATTTAATCCTATTTGTACTTACTCAAATTAATTTAATTAAATTATAAATATTTATTATGTCATGCTTACATCATCATGATGTCATAAAGCATTTAATTTTTTGAATTTCCTTTTCTTTTGTTTTTCTTTTCTTCCCTCCACCACTTCACTTTTAATCTATTTTTCATAAATTTAATTTCCTACATTTTAATTGACATTTAGGCTAAGAGTCACCTCTAAGGGTGAATTGACCAAATTGCCCCTTACCGGTCTGATCAGTTTTTCTAACAGCACTAGATTGCTTCCTAAACTTTGATTCAATTATTTGAACTTGTTCTTTATTCCTTTCTGTGATTTTCACATTACCATTAGCTTCACAATTATCCCTAGGCCTGGGGTGTCATAGGGTTCTGCACGAATTTATGGCAGCAACTGAGCTCGCAGTCACTTCCTGTTTTGGTCACCCATCGTCGGGACCTCAGCTAATTTAACTGATTATGCTTTGTTTTCTTATTTCCATTTCACTCTTATATGATTTTTGTTAATTTTTATTTATGAATTTTCTAGATGATTTAAACATGATTTTAAATATCCTGACTGCCCAGACAGGCACTAGTCACTGGAACAGTAGAATGTATAGACTACTTAATATAGGGGTGTTACATGAAAAAAGTGTTAAAGAGGTTTAACATGCTTAATTTTAAGAGGGGATTGTTACCTGTAAGGCATGGTATTCACCTTTCCAAAGAGATGTCTCCAAAGACACCTAAAGAAAGAGAGCAAATGGCCAAGATTCCATATGCTTCAGCAATTGAAAGTCATATGTATGCAATGATGTGTACAAGGTTGGATATCTCTTATGCCATTAGTTTGACTAGCAAATTTCAATCTAATCCAGGTTTGGAATACTAGATTACTGTTAAGAATATCCTTAAGTACTTGAGAAGAACTAAGAATTTAATCTTGATATATGGAGGAGGTGATCTTCAACTGGATGGCTTTACAGATTCTGATTTCCAATCATATGTGGATAATAGAAAATCTATCTCCGATTTTATATTCATATGTAATGGAGGTGCAATTAGCTGGAAGAGTTCCAAGCAAAGTACAACTATTGACTCCACTACAGAGACCGAGTATATTGCTGCATTAGATACTGCAAAGGAAGCTATTTGGATAAAGAAGTTTATAATAGAACTTAGAGTGGTTCCTTCAATTGAATCACCAATTCCATTATTTTGTGACAACAATGGTGCTGTGATCTGAGCAAAGGAACCCCAGTCTCACAAGAGATCCAAACACATAGAAAGGTACTACCAGATTATTAGAGAAATATATGGAAGAGGCGATATAGCCATGTAAAAAATAGCATCACATTATAATCTGAGTGATCCCTTTACTAAGGCCATAACAAAAAACCAGTTGGACCAACTTCTTGAGAACATGGGTCTTAGATTTTATGATGAATGGCTTTAGTGCAAGTAGGAGACTATTAGTAGTATGCCCTAGAGCATATCATTATATTGTATCATGCCTTAGGTTTAAATTTAATTGAAAAGGTCCTTTAATAACTTGTTAGATGTTCTATTCTTAAGTTGTTAAGAATATGAGTGATAGAACATTCTATTACAAGTATTATAAATTTGTTTCACAATCTAGGATACTTCATTGAGCATGACTTATCTGGAAAGATTGTCACTTATGTTTGTATCCATGGATTAATGGGATGGAATGGTGAGTCTCATGCTATATGACAAATATAGCAGGCACTTATACGATAAGTAGGCTGAACCAGTGACACAAGATGACTTGTACATAGAGTTTACTCTAGTCAATACAAAATCATCAAGATCATAATAGTGTATATAATCTCTTGACCTAAGATAACACAGTTATCTTGTATATAGGTGGTTTTAGTTTGATATTGCTTTCATGCTTGTACTATGTATGAGTATATGTGCATGTGTTAGTTATATATGGAGATAGATGTTATTCAAGATGAGATCCATTACGCTAAGTAAATAGGAATAAAATCATACGTCCATTTAATTATTCTTGATGAATTCAAGTTCCTAGCCAAGACAGATAGACTTGGTCAAAAAAGAGTTTCTGACAGAAAAGTCTTATTAATTAAGAATTAGAATTAAAAGAGGATATATGATTCTAAGCAAAAGAGTTTGATATGAACCATGACTATAGCTGAAATCAGGATTTTGTAACAGAGAGATTCTAATGCATGGTATGTATGATCAAGATTCGTGAATTGGGAAATTAATTTATAACTAATTGGGTAGTCATGGTATATTATGCTAGATGTCAATCATGATTTATAAGAACTTAAATGAAAAGGGAATTTCATTTTAAGTTTGGAATGGTTCCAATAATATTAAGGAGTTAATGTTATTCTCATTGCCAATTAGTAATGAACCTAGTAAGTCATACGCATAAGAGCAACTTGATCAAAGCAAGATTAGTTTATTAATTAATTAAATAGTTTAATTAATTAATTAATTAATTGAATTAATAAATTTAGTTTGTAATTATATTACAAAGTCCCGAGCATGATTTAAAACTAAATTTACTAATGGAAGTATTCAAGTTAATATTTAAATTTTTTAAATATAAACTTGAAAAATCAAGCTTATGAAAGATTATGAACTTGGTCAAAATTACAAGTTTGACTTATCAAATTTTGATAATTTTGACCATGTTGACTTGATCAAAAATGGGAGGAAAAATATTAATTAATTAATAGTTAATTAATTAGTTAATTAGTATTTAGAATACTAATTAATCAAGTTTAATTTTCTTAATTAAGATTAAATGCATGACAAATTGACCAATGATATTTAGAAAACTTATTCAAGAGTTGAATGAGAATTGAACACTTGTCAATTTAATTTTAATTAAAGAAATTGAGATAATAAAAGAGAAAAAAAAGAAGACAAAAATCATCTTCTTCATTTTTCTCTTTTGGCCAAAACATAGTTCCTCCATAGCTAAGAAATTTTCTTCTTCTCCTTTACTTGTTTCAAGAGTGTTAATTGTTAATACACTTGAATGAAACCAAGATAAACTGTTTCTTTATTCTTCCTTTCACTTGAAATAAAAGAAACCCTAAAGCTCTCACTTTTCATCTTGGTCGAATTCTAAAGGAAGAGCAAGCTAGAGAGCCAACACTTGGTGGCTTCACTCATCGGATTAGGTGACTAGAATTTGATTTTACGCCTATTGGGGTAAGAATTTTCCTAATCCCTAACTTGTTAGAATAGAATTTTCCTAATCCCTAGCTTGTTAGAATTTAAGAGATTTTGTTTCCTAATGTCTAATTAGGCTTATTAGCAATTAATACATGGTTTTTTGTGCACAAATTATGTGTTTTTCAATAGTTAAAGTGAATTGCATGATGCATGAAACCCTAAATGTTGAAAAATTTCAAATTAGTAAACCTAGCACCGTAAGGCTTATTATGGTGCATTTTTCTTTCATGTTTGTCATACACATCATAAAAGTCTTTACGGCATAGGGTATGTCATGCACATTAGTTTAGGGCATAGAGTACGTCCTAAAAAAACATATTCTATGTTTTGCAAATGGTTTATAAGATACAGAGTACGCCTTATAAATCATGGTGGTCTTCGGGATACAAAGTATGTCTTATGAATATGATATTATAAAATATGGAGTACATTCTACAAGTCACCTTGTGGCTTGTAAAAGGCAGAGTACCTCTTGTAAAGTTTCATCTATCAAACTATGCTAAGTCTGATTCTTCCTCAAAATGAGTTATGTAAGCACTCTAAGTATTACTTAGATATAAATCCCAAAAATTTATAATGAAGCTTTTTCAAATCAAGTTACTTTTTTTTTCAAACTACGAGAGGATTCGATTCTCCCTCAAAAGGAGATACGTAGGAAGCATAGAGGTTCTAGGTTTAAAGCCTCAACTTTTCAAAACACACACTTTTGCTATAACTTATGTAACCTTGAATCTCAAAAGGAGCAGGAAGCATAGTTAAAGTCCTGACCTAACTCAGGCATCGAGTACATCACAAAAGGTGGTATACCTAAACGTCACTTTTTTAAACTATATGAGTCGATATACTTTGATGGACTTTGGTAGTACCTTCAGCACTGTTCCAAAACTCTATCAAAGTAGGGAGGAAGGTGTAGACACTTATTTTTTACCCCCTTGAATGCATGCCATGTAAAGGCAATGAGGAGCCTTATGATGATGAATTAAAGGATTTAGAGGCATTCTGGCACACTTCAAGGACATTTAGAATGGTTGAAAATTATTTTAAAAAATAATTGAGTGGAAAATAGCATTGGAGTGCTTTAAAAAAGGAAAAATTGACTTAGACCAAAACCTAAAACCAAAGCCATTTGATCAGGCCATGGACCAAAGTCTCCAAGGTTCCAATGGGCCAAAGAAGTAATGGACTAGGCTTGATTAATGACCAAGCACACTAGGCCTCACCTCCAAGCCCAATTTGGAAAAGATAATTATAGGAAATGGGATTTGATTAAATTGGGCTTTATTATCTTCAAAATTAATTAAAACTTAACTAAAAAGATAAATAAAATTTTAGTCAGCCATTATCTTAGGCTAATTGAAATTCAGAGATAAGGATAGGGAGAGAATAGTTTAATTTGAATAAAACATGATCAATGTAATATTATGACACTAACCTTAGATTTTCCTATAGATACCCATCCTGAAGGACTTTTAATCAACTTTGAATCTATTGAGCACTTTGGAGTGATTCTAAATTAATTAAAACACTCCCTAAAGTCCCATTGAAGCTACCATTTGGTTGTCACCCTTTTCCAAAAACTAGCACTAGCCAATTAGTGCATTAGGTTCACTTTAGGTGCCCTTTTAACCTTTAGTTGCATTCCCATTATTTCATATCCATTTTCCACCATTTCAAGGTGTCTTTAGGTGTCCTAGAAGCCCTCTGATCCAACAATTGAAGCAGAAAATAAGAATAAATAAGCCCAAGCTCAAAAGGAGAGGCTCAAAATCGAATAGCCATGGAAGAAAAGCAAAATAGACTTTTGATGGATTTGGCCCAATTCAAGATGGAACTCTAAGGCCTCTTGCATGAGGTTAATGGGCCTAAGGTCTTATAATAATTTTAGAATTATTTTTATTTATTTTTTTTCTTTTATTATGTGTTGTAAAAGGCCATTTTAAAGTTTTAACTTCTATTCTCCTTTTTCTTTCATTAATTTAGGACTTTAATCTTATTTTTATGAACAATTGGCATGTAATTGGACTTAGAAAAGATGCATATAGGGAAATATAGTAATAAAAAGCATAAATACATAACATAGAAATTAAGGCATGCTTAGTGATACACTTGTAACATATAGGTATTTAAAGCACTATTACATTGCATTTCATAGCATTTAGGTAATTAATTGCATGCATTTGAGTTAGTTTCATTAGTTTTTGTTAGTTTGGTTAATCTCTGCTTAATTTCATATTTTATGTATCTTTTCAGGTATTTTAAAGAAGATTCAAGGCATAAAAGTGTTAGTAGTATGTCCTAGAGCATATCATTTAGTATGTATCTTGTACATATTTTTATTAATAAAAGGCATTTTCACTTTTCCATTTGCATAATATATTTATGTGTAATAGAAAAGGTCCATTGATATTTTGTTAGAAATTCTGTTCTTAAGTTGTTAAGAATATGAGTGACAGTATTTCTAGCACAAAGTATCATAAATAGGTTCACAATCGAGGATACTTCACAATAAGGACATGACTTATCCAGAAAGATTGTATTCATATTTGTTCCCAAGTTATTTATATGAGATATAAATAAGATGGAATTGTGAGTCTCATGCCATATGACAAATATGATAGGCACTTATAAATGATAAGTTGGTCGAACCAGTGACACTTATGACAAGCACATGGAGTTTACTCTTGTCAATGTATTGTCATAAATCATATTAGTGCATATAATCTTTAGACCTGAGATAGCACAGTTATCTTGTATATAGGTGGTTTGAGTTTGATACTACTTTCATACTTGTACTATGTATGGGTATATGGGCATGTGTTGGCTCCTACTAGTTATATATGGAGGTAGGTGTTGATTAAGATGGAATTTGTTTCTCTAAGTAAATAGAGATAAAATCCTATGTTCATTTAATTGTTCTTGATGTTTCGAGTTCCTGGCCAGGATAGATAGATTTAATCAGAAAAGAGTTTCTGATGAGAAAATCTTTTTAATCAAGAACTGGAATTAAAAGAGAACATAATATTCATAGCAAATGGGGTTTGACATAAACCATGACTCCAGCTTGAGTTGGGATTTTGTAACAGAGAGATTCTAGTGCATGGTAACATATGATTATAGGTTCATTTAAGGTAAAGTTTATTACTGATTGGGTGGCCATAGCATGCTGTGCTAGGTGCTAACCATGGTCTATGAGGTGCATAAAATGATTTAGAGAAATCATTTATGGTAAGAAAGAGTTTTGATGATATTAAGAGTTGATATCATGTCTCATTTCCAATTAGTGATGAGCCTAATAAGTCACACACATACACAAGTAATCACCAAATTAAATATGATTTAATTAATTAATTAAAGAGTTTAATTGATTAATTAAATAGGTTTGGTTTGCAATTAGATTGCAAAGTCCCTAGCATGACTTGAAACCAAATCTAGATTATTGGATGTATAGTATAAGTTAAATTTATATTTAAAGTGTTTAAATATGAATTTAATTAATGAGAAATTAATTAATAGAGATTAATTAATTAATTTATATTTGATATAAATTGATTAAAAGAAGAGAAATAATTATTTTGGGTTGAGAACTCAAAATTAAGACACAGGGGCATTTTGGTCATTTCACAGGGCGACATGTGGCACCTTGAGATGATGACATATGGCACTACACATAAGCTTGCCAAATGTCTTTTAATCATGTAAGATGATTAAAATTAAGATTAAATATAGGTTTGACACTTGGCATAATGTGATTGGGTCAATTAAACTTAGAACCAATCAGAAGGTGACATGTGGCAAGAGTTTTAAGTGGTGACCTAGCTATAAAAGTGTCGTTATGAAAAGAAAAAATAACAATCAGCTACTGCTTCCTTTGTGCCACCACTGTTGAAGCCCCCATCCTTCTCTTCTTCTTTATCTCTCATCAGTTCCAAGAGATTAGCAAACAATCTCTTGAATTAAAAATATTAGAAATTGTTTCTAGTGTCCTGTTTACCTCTTTAATCTCTTAAAAGGCAAAACTTGATTTTTTAATTAATAGAAAAAGCTTTAGAAGCTATTCAAGGGTTGCCATAGGTGAACATGGTGTGGAAAAACTAGAGGGACAACATCTGGTGTCCTAAAGACGCATCCCAATGGCACAAATATGCTGCAGTGCATCAAGAGGTTAGTGTATTTGTTCTTGATTTAATCTAGGGTTCTAAAATTAATCTATTTAATTCTAAAATCTTAAATGGCAAATACAGATCCAAAAACATATTAAAAGAGTTTTAATATATTGTTTATCATTAAAATCAAATAGATAAAAATAAATCTTGCATGATGCATGTGACCCTAGGTGAAAATTTTGAATTCAATGATATAAACTTGTGTTTTTCATGCTTTCGCTCCTTCAAAAAGTCGATTGGATAAGTTTGAAAGTCAGGAAAAACTAAAAGGCCTACTATACAATATTACACGAGCATGTAAGCAAGAGAATTGACCCATGTAACCTTCTGGCAATCAAAACCCGAAGAACCATGGAGAGATCACAGTGCATGGGCCATGTGAATTTCCCCATGTAACTTGCTTCACCCAATGTAACATGTTATCTCCCTTAAATGTGAACCTTGAAAGTGTCTAGAGACTTACACAGCCCAGGGCTGTGTAGTACCACACGGGCCATATACTTTGCACTAGACAGACTTCTATTTTAGTCCGAATTCTCCTGCACTTATTTTGAATAGACTTCTAAGGCTTTTGGAACTATGAAACTTGACTTTTAGGCACCTAAAATAAATATTAAAAGAAGGAAACAAGTAGAACGTTAGTTGTTTGAAGAGTCTACCTTACATACAAAATACCTTAGTTTTTTAAGTAATTTGGAGAGAATCTACATCAAGCTCAAGGAGAAGGACTCTCAGCTAAAGTTCTAAAATTTCAAGGCTGTAGATCTTTGTTCTGGATTCTTTTATTTTATTTATTCAGATTATCTTATGTTCTTTTACTTTAATTTCATTATGTTTGTTAAACTCACCATGAGTGAGTAGTTTGTTTAATTCTATAATTAGGAGAGTGGCACTTTCAATTTCTGTTATGGATATATACTAAAGTTATTTAATGGATTTGAGTTTTGTTCTTTGATTAAATATTATGTGCTCTTAATGCATACTATGTGTTAGTACCCACTTAATTATAATATAAGATATTAATTAAAGAACTAAAATGTAAAGATTAGAATAAGAAATCAGAATTTTAAACTTAGAAAATCTGACCTAGAGATGGGCTAAAATCCTTTATTGAGTCCCATAATTAATCAAAGAGCTTAAAGGGTTTTAATTAAGATTGATCGCCATAAAAGTAGGGCTCAGGTTAATTAAAATACACCTTAGGTGCCTTGAGAGAGGACTTAAGATATCTTAGGATTAATTTCCATTAAAGTAATAATTCTCAATCCATTAAATAGGTAAGGTTAAGTCCATAATAAGGTTAAAGTGTGAAATCTTAATTCTAGAATTGCTCTATTTAGTTGATTTCTAAATTTAAGTTTATTGCTTTGTTTTCTTTTATTCTCAGCATCCTTAGTTAGTTTAAAATTAAAACTGTCAATATATTTGATAGTCTAAACAGTTAAAGTTGTTGTCTAGTTTGGTACTTACACCTATAAATTCCTTATGGGAATCATACTCTACTCACTATTGTATTACTTTTTTGCGATTTGGGCAATTGCGGGATTGTAAACCAACAAACAAGTTTTTTACGCCATTACCAAAGAATTTTAGTAATATTGAGCAATAGGCAATTTAGCCGATTTAGATATTTATCTTTATTTATTTATTTTACTTAATTTGTTTTTACTTTTTTTTCCTTTGTCAGGCTCTCTGTTTAGTTTATGATTAGAAAAAAAACTTAAAGAGGAGCTGCTTGAACTGGATCCCGAAATAGATAAAACTCTTAGAACCATCAAGAGAGGAAGGAGACATTAAGAACTAGAAACATTAGTTTTTGAAACTCCAATCATGACCAACAACAACAACAGACCAAGACCCTTGAGGGACTATATAGCTCCAACTATCCAAGAATTCCAATCCAATGTTACTAGGCCTATAGTTGAGGCCAATAACTTTGAGGTTAAATAGGCATGGCTTCAGATAATTCAATATACTCAATTTAGAGGTTCACCTACAGAAGATCGACACTATCACCTTCAGTGCTTTCTTGCTCTATGCAACACATTCAAGATGAATGGATTCTCTAATGAAGCTATTAGACTTAGAGCATTCTCATTCTCTCTCAGAGATAAAGTAAGAAAGTGGCTACTTTCTCAACCAACTGAAACATTCACCACCTAGGAGGATCTTTCACAAGCCTTCTTCGCAAGGTACTTCCTACCAGCAAGGATTGCAAATTTGAGAGTAGAAATGAACACTTTCAGGAAAAGGGAAGGAGAATCACTCTACGATGCATGAGAAAGGTACAAAGACCTTCAAAAAGAGTGCCCACACCATAACATAAAAGAATGGCTCCTAGTTCAGAACTTTTATTGTAACACCCCTCACCCGTCTACAGTGTAGCCAACCAAGGCATGTCACACAGTGTGCTGGAGCACCTTACCTTATCTTATTTTACTTAAATTCTTGATTTATTCAAAAATCTCTAGGTAAGGTTTAGGCCATTTACGCTGTTTATTAAAATTTTATTAATGAGGTATTCCAAAAATTTTTACTGAAAATCCGGCAGAGTTCCAGTTAAAATTTAATAAAGCAATTCTTCTAACCTATAAAAGAACAATTCTAATATATTTTTATAACTCAATCTCAACAATCTCAGCAAAAATTTTCCAATAAAATTTCATCTATGTTCTTCATGATCAAATAATTTCAACGGTCACATCACATTCAATTCTTGCCACTCATATCTATGGGTATCCATTCATGCTCAATTTATATATCAAAAGTCTCAAATGTTATTAACTTACAAGATTTACAAACTAATTACATAAATTCATCATGTACATGATATACAAATTAATTACAATTTCCTAATTTACATTACAACATAAGAAATAATTATAATGTACAAAATACATAATATGATTTATGTAAGCCCTATCTACATGCATTGCTCAGGAGGTGACAACCTTGAACACTTTGACACTTCTGCAGATCTGGACTTCAAAAATCCCAGTCAAATATTCACTGGATTTTATCTTCAGTACTTGCGTGAGGGAACAAATCCATCGTGCTAAGCATTGCTGCTTAGTGGTGCAATAATATAATAAGAAAACAATATACAAATAAAGATAAAATCTGAAGCAAAATTTGGGTGCTAAAAAATTAATTTAATTTAATGTGAAATTTCTAATATTAATTATCTGTTCTCCTAAGTGTCCTTCCTTGAAATTGCTTAGTTCTTAACTTTACAATAATAACATGTAATATACAAAATTAATAAAAAATATTAAAGTTATGTTTATATTATTGTGGAAGATGCATTTGTACTATTTATTTAAGTTATATTTATTTTGCTAATCTTTTTATCACTTCACTAAATACTCTCTAGGAATTTTGGATAATCTCATAATAAATAAAATTTGAGAACTAATCTAGTTTCTTTCTTATTCATTCATTTAATTCTCAATATTCTTAACAAATTTCACTGCCCAAATAACCTATGACAGGCTGACTAAACTGGATAAGTAGGTCCTGGGCACTGGACACCGCAGTGCCTCAGGCCATCATACCATGGGACGTGTAAGCTCAGAACGTCAACCATGTATGCAATCAATATGGCTAAAAGGCCATGCTAACAGATATAGAATCTCAACAACGTATACAATCAATACGGCTAAAAGGCTATACTAATAGACAATCGGGCATACAAGCCATAAATATAGGCATAAAGCCTTACGCAGTACTGCTCAAATAATACCCTAAAGGCATACCAATCTATCCAATTTGACACACGTGTACAGGCAATACATGGGCATATACTCAACTCAACTCAACTAAGCCTTTATCCCAAAAATTTGGGGTCAGCTATATGGATTCGCTTTTTCCACTCTGAACGATTTTGGGTTAAATCCTCAGAAATGTGTAATGCTTCTAAGTCATGTTGTACTACTCTCCTCCAAGTTAATTTAGGTCTACCCCTTTTTTTCTTTCTATCCTCTAACCTAATATGCTCTACTTGTCTAACTGGAGCCTCCGTATGTCTA
The DNA here is from genome assembly GCF_030052815.1 of Hevea brasiliensis. Lineage (NCBI taxonomy): Eukaryota > Viridiplantae > Streptophyta > Magnoliopsida > Malpighiales > Euphorbiaceae > Hevea > Hevea brasiliensis. The sequence goes on along the minus strand of NC_079508.1, from coordinate 6,026,024 downwards.
CGCTTCACATGACCAAACCACTTCAATCTCCCTTCTCTCAACTTATCTTCAATTGGCACCACTCCTACCTTTTCTCTGATACTCTCATTACGGACTTTATCTAGTCTAGTATGGCCACTCATCCACCTTAACATTCTCATCTCTGCAACTCTTATCTTAGATGCATACGACTCTTTCAGTGCCCAACACTCACTACCATATAACATAGCCGGTCGTATGGCTGTACGGTAAAATTTTCCTTTTAATTTATTGGGAATCTTACGATCACATAAAACTCCCGTGGCACGTCTCCACTTCAACCATCCGGCTTTAATCCTATGACTAACATCCTCCTCACATCCCCCATCTACTTGAAGGACTGAGCCTAGATATTTAAAGTGATTACTTTGGGACAGTACCACCCCATTCAAACTAACTCCTTCCCTATCACCAGTTTGGCCTTCACTGAACTTGCAATGCATGTATTCTGTCTTCGTTCTACTTAACTTAAAACCCTTTGACTCTAGAGTACTTCTCCAAAGTTCTAGCTTCCTATTGACTCCTTCTCGTGTCTCATCTATCAGAACAATATCATCCGCAAACATCATGCACCAAGGAATACTCTCTTGTATATGTTTCGTCAGTTCATCTAAAACTAATGTAAAAAGGTAAGGGCTTATGGCTGATCCTTGGTGTAATCCAATTGAGATTGGAAAATCACTTGTGTCCCCTCCCACTGAGCGCACAATAGTAGTTGCTCCTTCATACATATCTTTTAATACTTGTATGTACCTAATAGATACCCTCTTTTGTTCTAACACATTCCATAAGATCTCTCTTGGAACACTATCATAAGCTTTCTCCAAATCAATAAAAACCATGTGTAGATCTTTCTTCACATCTCTATATTTCTCCATCAAGCTTCTAATGAGAAAGATCGCTTCCATAGTTGAACGACCGGGCATGAAACCAAATTGATTGAGAGAGATAGAAGTATCATGACGTAGTCGATGCTCCACAACTCTCTCCCACAACTTTATAGTATGACTCATGAGTTTAATTCCCCTATAGTTTGAGCAACTCTGTATGTCTCCCTTATTTTTAAAAATAGGTACTAAAATACTCTTCCTCCATTCATCAGGCATTTTCTTTGAGTTTAGAATCTTATTAAATAATTTAGTTAACCATGACACTCCCATATCTCCCAAATACTTCCACACTTCAATTGGTATTTCATCGGGTCCACAGGCTTTACCCACTTTCATTCTCTTAAGTGCTTCCTTTACTTCTAAAGATCGAATCCTTCTAGTATAATTTACATTCTTTTCTATTGTTCTATAATCTATATTCACGCTATTACCATTTTGACTATTATTAAAGAGATCATTAAAATAATTTCTCCATCTTTCTTTAATGTCCTCATCTTTCACCAACACTTTTCCTTCTTTATCCTTAATGCACCTAACTTGATTGAGATCTTGACATTTTCTTTCTCTACTCCTTGCTAATCTATAAATATCTTTCTCCCCTTCTTTAGTTCCAAGTTTCTCATATAACTTTTCAAAGGCCTGTGCTCTTGCTTGACTAACTGCCTTTTTTGCCTCTTTCTTTGCTATCTTGTACTGTTCATATGCCTCATTATTATCACATTTAGGTAATTTCTTATACCATTCCCTTTTTCTCTTTACTGCCTTTTGTACTTCCTCATTCCACCACCATCTCTCTTTTGAGGGTGGTCCATGTCCTTTAGACTCTCCAAGTACTTTTCTTGCTACTTCTCTAATCTTTGATGCCATCTGTATCCACATATCATTGGCCTCCATATCTAGCTTCCATACTTCGGACTCGAGAAGCTCATTTTTGAACTTCACTTGCTTTACTCCTTTGAACTCCCACCACTTTGTTCGAGCTACACTATTTCTTCTAACCTTACTTGAATTGTTCCTAAACTTGACATCCAAGACCACCAACCTATGTTGACTTGTTAAAGCCTCTCCTGGAATGACCTTGCAATCCTTGCATAGAGCTCTATTTGTCTTCCTGGTTAAGAGGAAGTCGATTTGGCTTCTATGTTGCCCACTTTTGAAAGTAACTAAATGTGACTCTCTTTTTATAAAGTAGGTATTTGCTAGTATTAGGTCGTATGCCATAGCAAAATCCAGGATATTTTTTCCCTCCTCATTTCGACTGCCAAAACCAAAACCTCCATGAACATTCTCATAACCTTGCCTATCACTTCCTACATGTCCATTCAAATCTCCACCAATGAAAATATTCTCTTCATTTGGTATGCTTTGCATTAAATCATCCATATCTTCCCAAAACCTTTGTTTACTCTCACTGTCTAGTCCTATTTGTGGGGCATAAGCACTAACTATATTTATTGTTTCTTCTTCTAGTACTAGCTTTACCAGTATAATTCTATCTCCTACTCTTTTCACAGCTACTACTGCGTCTTTCAATGTTCTGTCTATGATTATACCCACTCCGTTCTTATTTCTCTCCTTTCCGGTAAACCACAGTTTGTACCCTGAATTACCCACTTCCTTACTTTTCTCTCCTACCCATTTAGTCTCCTGAATGCAAGCAATATTCACCCTTCTCCTTTCCAAGGTATCCACAAGCTCCATTAATTTTCCTGTAAGTGATCCAACATTCCAAGTACCAACCCTGATCCTCCTCCTATCCTGCTCCTTCCTAATTGGTCTCCTTCTATGATATCTTCTATTGTTTTCTATATCTATCTTGTGTTCTGTTCCACTATTTGTTCTACTATCTGTCCTATGGACTAACTTCTTTACCCACACCCGTCCATGATGTGGGAACCCTTGCTCACTTAACACCACACCCGGGCGCCGACATGGCGCGTCGCTTTCGGTGAACGCCCTACACCCTTGCATATTTATCACTACACCCGGGCTCCGATGTAGCGCGTCGTTAGTAGAGGACGCCCCAACGTTTATATCATTTGAATCCATATCATAGGGTGTGACGAAATTTTTACGCTGGTTGTCACCTACCGCAACCCTCCTCCTTTACCCGGGCTTGGGACCGGCTAAGCGCAAACTACTTAGGCGGAGTTAATACATGGGCATATAAGTACTATTAAATATTACTATATATTAAAATATCATTATTTAATTATAAGTTTCAATTACAATTTATAACAATTGATTCTGTTCCTAGTGGAAGCATAGATTTCTAAATCACAATTATATATAGTTATTACATTCCTCATAATTTTTTACATTCATTATATAATCATAATGATCACAATTCACATTAGTTGTTCTGAAATACCATTGTACTCAAAGTATTTTTTTCCTTTCTCTGATGATGAGAACTAATGTCTCATGAGTTCTATTTGTGATGAGAATACAAATTCCATTTACCTATGCACATAATTTAAGTATACATTAAATTATTTAGGTGGGGTACCATTAGCAATTTAGGTTTTGGTAGTTACTATTCACCTTACTAGTCAAACTTTGTTGACTTTTTCATGTCTTGTAGAAGTACTTATAGTCAATTTATTGGACTAGACTCAAATTGTCCTATAGTCACATGATTCTCAATTAGGTTAGTAGTTTTGACCTATAATTTAAGCTTCTTACATTCATAATTTGTGGAAGTTGTCTTAAACAACATTTTAGTTCTGTTTCTTAGCTTTCCAGAACTATATGGCACATCTCAATTGAAGCTTTCTAGTGAGAGATATCACTAAAAGACTATGCTGGAGTCAATAGTCACTTATGAAATTTCCAGATTTTGTGCATCAACTTGATCAAGCTAATTAACCTATTTCTCTTAGTTTTTAGGTTTTGGTCCAAATACCAATTTTGTAGGTCTATTTCTTATTGAAATTTTGGCACTAATTTCATGTCATTTGGAGTTCTATAGGCCAAGATATGGTTTTTTTTTATCAAAGCTAGACAGGTGGCATATGTATAGCAAAATCTGGGCAGTTTTGGTACTGGATAGTTTTGTTAACCCAACTTGGGCAAGCAATTTGACTTGGTTAATGGCATTTCTGGGCTTTGTGATATTCACAAAAGTTGTAGTCCTATGTCTAAGCTTTCCAATGGTATAAAATTCAAGCCATTTGGACTTGTCTACATTGAGATATGACTAAATGAAAGAATACTATTCATTTGGTCAAAATTCTAGGTTCACAATTTGGTAATCCGAATTAGGTCAGATTTTAGGTCACTTTTTGGGCAGAATTTTGGCATGGTTTCTACATGAAAAATGGACCATTTTAGGTCTAGTCTTACATCTAATTGGCCTCATACCAATTGGAGCCACACAATTTCACTTATAGCTTAAAATGCACATATTTTCAACAATTACTTAACCTGCAAGAAAATTTCACTTCCAATTTTCATTCCTCTATCTCCCAAACTACAAATTGCATACATGGCACTTCTAATATCATCAATTCAATTCATCACAATTAAGTTCCAGCAACATCAATCAAGTCTCAATTTGATCAATCTCAAACATATTCACAAAATCCTAATTTATCATCAAACCCTAATTTAATTTGTCAACCTCAATTATACACATGCCATCAATTTGCTAGTACATGTAACCACTTAATCAACCTCACTACTCATCATTTAAATGTAAAAATTAAAAAAATTCCCAAGGTTTCCATGGCTGTCGAAATGAAGATTCCAAGTTTCTCATCATCTCCACTCAATTCAACCTCAATTCAATTTTTAATGAAATAAGGAAGAAGATATAAGCACTAACATTGAATCAAGAAATTCTCAACCTTGTGAAACTTCAAGATTTCCCTTTCTTTTTGCTGCCTATATACTTCCCAAGATGTGTGGACAAACTTTAGTGAAGGGACTTATGATTTTTGTGAAGGAACAGAAGCGTGAAAAACACAAGATTATACCATTGAATTCAAAAATTTTCACCTAGGGTCACAAACACCATGCAACATTTATTTTTATCTATTTGATTTCAATGATAAACAACATATTAAAACTCTTTTAATATGTTTTTGGATCTGTATTTGCCATTTAATATTTTAAAATTAATCAGATTAATTTTAGAACCCTAGATTAAATCAAGAACGATTACACTAACCTCTTGATGTGCTGCAGCGTGTCTGCGCCTTTGAGATTCGTCTTCAGGACACCAGATGTTGTCCCTCTAGCTTGTCCACACCAAGAACACCTATGGCAGCCCTTGAACAGCTTCTAAAGCCTTTTCTATTAATTAGAAATTCAAGTTCTGCCTTTTAAGAGATTAGAGATGTAAACAGGACACTAGAAACAATTTCTAGCGTTCTTAATTCAAGAGATTGATGGCTAATCTCTTTGAATTGATGAGAGATGAAGAGAAACAGCTGGAGAGGCTCAAAATGGCGTGACATATGAGAGGAGAGGCTGCTGGTTGTGTTTTCTTTTCATAACCCCACTTAAATAGCTAGGTTAACACATTAAACCCTAGCCACATGTCACCTTTTGATTAGCTCTAGGTTTAAGTGACCCAATCACATTGTGCCAAGTGTCAAACCTATATTTAATCTTGATTTTAATCATCTTACATGATTAAAAATATTTGGCAAGCTTATGTGTTATGCCATGTGTCACCATCTCATGGTGCCACGTGTCACACTACAAAATGACCAAAATGCCCCTGTGTCTTAATTTTGAGTTCTTAACCCAAAATAATTATTTTCTTCTTCTAATTAATTTATATCAAATATAAATTAATTAATTAATCTCTATTAATTAATTTCTCATCAATTAAATTCATATTTAAACACTTTAAATATAAATTTAATTTATACTACACATCCAATAATCTAGATTTGGTTTCAAGTCATGCTAGGACTTTGCAATTTTATTGCAAACCAAATCTATTTAATTAATCAATTAAACTCTTTAATTAATTAATTAAATCATATTTAAATAGGTGATAACTTGTGTATGTGTGTGACTTACTAGGCTCATCACTAATTGGCAATGAGACATGATATCAACTCTTAATATCATCAGAACTCTTTCTTACCATAAATGATTTCTCTAAATCATTTTATGAACCTCATAGACCATGGTTAACACCTAGCATAGCATGCCATGGCCACCCAATTAGTAATAAGATTTACCTTAAATGAACCTATAATCATATGTTACCATGCACTAGAATCTCTCACATAAAATCCCAACTCAAGTTGAGTCATGGTTTATGTCAAACTCCATTTGCTATGAATATTATGTTCTTTTAATTCCAGTTCTTGATTAAAAGATTTTTCTCATCGTAAACTCTTTTCAATAAATCTATCTGTCCTGGCCAAGAACTTGAAACATCAAGAACAATTAAATGAACATAGGATTTTATCTCTATTTACTTAGAGGAACAGATTCCTTCTTGATCAACACCTACCTCCATATATAACTAGCAGGAGCCAACACATGCCCATATACCCATACATAGTACAAGTATGAAAGCAGTATCAAACTCAAACTACCTATATACAAGATAACTGTGCTATCTCAGGTCTAAAGATTATATGCACTAATATGATTTATGACAAAACATTGACAAGAGTAAACTCCATGTGCTTGTCATAAGTGTCACTGGTTCGGCCTACTTATCATTTATAAGTGCCTATAATGTTTGTTATATGGCATGAGACTCACCATTCCATCTTATTTATATCTCATATAAATAACTTGGGAACAAACATGAATACAATCTTTCTGGATAAGTCATGTCCTTATTATGAAGTATCCTCGATTGTGAACCTATTTATGATACTTTGTGCTAGAAATATTATCACTCATATTCTTAACAACTTAAGAATAATATTTCTAACAAAATATCTCTGGACCTTTTATATTACACATAAATATATTATGTAAACTTAAAAGTGGAAATGCCTTTTATTATTAAAAATATGTACAAGATACATACTAAATGATATGCTCTAGGGCATACTACTAACAATCTCCCACTAGCACTAGAGCCATTCATTATAATATCTTAGACCTATCTTCTCAAGATGTCGGTCTAACTGAGTCTGTGACATAGGCTTAGTGAATGGATCACCGGATTTTCACCGATGCTATTTTCTCGCATGGCTACATCGCCTTGCCCAACTATATCTCCGATAATGTGGTAGTGCCTTTCTATGTGTTTGGATTTTGGGTGAGACCTTAGTTCCTTAGCTCAGATGATCGCTCCATTATTGTCACAAAGGCAATGGAACCGCCGACTCAATGGAAGGAACTACCGTAAGTTCTCACGAACTTCTTTATCCAAACAAATTTCTTTGCAAAGATTCGATGCAAAGAATATACTCACCTCGATGAGTGGAATCTGCAATGCGTGCTCGCTTGGAACTTTTCCAACCGATCGCACCTCCATTACAAATGAACACATATCCAGAGGTAGACTTTCTATCATCGATATCCGATTGGAAATCGTAATCGTGATAACCATCCAATTGCAAGTCTCCACCTCCATAAATCAAGAATAAATCCTTAGTTCTTCTTAAGTACTTAAGAATATTCTTGACAACTATCCAAATGTTCCAAACTGGATTGGATTGATACCGCTAGTCAAACTAATAAAGATATGCGATATCCGCCTAGTACACAACATTGCATACATTAAACTTCCAATAGCCAAGCATATGGAATCTCGCCATCTTATCTCTTTCTTCGTGTGTCTTTGGAGACATCTCTTTAGAAAGGTGGATACCATGTCTCACTGGTAACAATCCTCTCTTGGAATCAAGCATGTTAAACCTCTTTAACACCTTTTCCAAGTATAGACTTTGGGATAAACCAATTATTCTTTTGCTCTATCTCTATAGATGCGAATCCCAAGAATATAGGTTGCCTCCCTAAGTCTTTCATGGAGAATGTATTTGACAACCATACCTTTATAGTCGTCAACATACCCGTGTCATTACCTATCAACAAGATGTCATCCACATATAAGACAAGGAAAGTGATAGCAGCACTGTCACTAACCTTCTTATATACACATGGCTCATCCTCATTTTTATAAAACCAAAGGATTTAATGGCTTCATCAAAACGGATGTTCCAACTCCTCGAAGCTTGTTTCAACCCATAAATGGATCGCTTTAGCTTGCATACCTTGGAACCATCTTGGGATTCAAATCCCTTAGGTTGTTCCATGAAAATGTTTTCTTCAATGTATCCATTGAGAAAAGTCGCTTTGACATCCATCCGCCAAATCTCATAATCATAGTATGCACTATTGCTAATAAAATCCTAATTGATTTAAGCATGGCAACAAAGTAGAAAGTCTCCTCATAGTCTATTCCTTGCCTTTGGCGAAACCCTTTTGCTACTAGCCTTGCCTTATAGGTCTCTACCTTTCCATTAGAACCAATTTTCTTCTTGAAAACCCATTTGTTCCCTATAGGTACAATACCTTCAGGTGGGTCAACAAGATCCCAAACTTGATTCTTATACATGGAATCAATCTCTGATTTCATAGCATCAATCCATTTTGAAGAGTCTATATCTGATATAGCTTCTTCATAGGTAAGTGGATCATCTCCATGATCTACTTCTTCATGAGTAGACAACTCTTGTTCTTCTTCATGAAGAAAACCATATCTCACTTGTGGGTGAGATACCCTGGTTGTTCTACGAGGAACAAAGTAGATGTTTCATCAATGGGTATAGGTTGTCTAGATGGATCTATATCCATCTGATCTGTTGGTTGGTCAGAATTCCCCAATTCTAACTCTATTTGCCTTCCTTTGCCTCCTTCTTGAACAAACTGTTGTTCAAGAAATGTGGCATCTCTACTTATCACAACCTTTTGTGAAGTAGGCAAATAAAAATAATATCCAAAACTATCTTTTGGATATCCAACAAATCGACCTTTTCCGATCCGTCTCCAATTTATCGTTGTTCACTTTTGATATAAGTCGGACAACCCCAAATCTTAACATGCTTAAGACTTGGTTTTCTTCCATGCCATATCTCATAAGGTGTGGAAGAAACTGATTTTGATGGAATCCTATTCGTAATATATAAAGTCGATTCTAATGCAAATCCCCAAAAGGAGATTGGCATATCAAGATAGCTCATCATACTACGCACCATATCCAATAGGGTACGATTTCTCCTTCAGATACACCATTCACCGTATGCCTCGGAGGAGTCACCGAGAAACAATGCCATGCTCTCTCAAGTATTCATCAAATTCGGTTCTCAAATATTCACCTCCACGATCCGATCAAGAGCTTTAATATTTTTTCCTGTTTGATTTTCTACTTCAGATTTAAATTCTTTGAACTTTTCAAAGGATTCATGTTTGTATTTCATCAAATACAAATACCCAAACCTTGATTTATCATCAGTAAAGGTAATAAAATAATGAAAGCCCCCTCTAGCCATTTCTTTAAACGGACCACATACATCACTATGTATTAGTTCCAAAATATTTTCAGCTCTTAGCCCTTGTCCAACAAAGGGTGATCTAGTCATTTTGCCTTGAAGGCAAGATTCACAAGTTGGAGTAGGCTCAGAGCCCAATGAGGATAGAATCCCCATTTTCTCCAATTTTGCAATCCTATCTTCTGCAACATGACATAACCTTAAGTGCCAAATATATTTTGAACTTGAGTTGGTTTTCACCATGGCATTGTATTCTTTTAGATCACTTGCATTCAATTTGTGTTTGTCATTATTATCTAAATAATAAAGACCATCATTCATATAACTCGAACCAACATATTTATTTCCAAAATAAATATTGCAAACATCATCTGTGGAATCAAATTCATAGCCATTTCTAGTCAAACTAGATATTGAAATGATGTTCTTAAAAGCATCAGTACATATAAAATATTATCCAAACACAAAACATGTCCAAACATGTAAAAGATTTAGATCCTATGGCTAAAGCTTCAACAGCTTGAGCCATTGCCAATCCGACTCTAATATCTTGAGAACGCAAGTCGCCATCGCTTGCTAGTTCCTCGCATATCATTAGAAATGTGAGAACCGCACCAGATCTAAAACCCAAGTCAGATGAACTATAAGTATCATCGTAATCTAAATAACAAGATATGGACATACCTTCCGAAGGTGTATCCTTCTTGTCCTTCAGAGAAGCAAGATACTGGGTAGTTCCTTTTCCAAAGGCCCATCCTTTTGGCAAGTGGAAACACTTTCCTTTGCCTTCATCGCCTTTAGTCTTCCTTTTCTGCTTAGCTATTTTCTTGGAAGGACCAGAATCTGATGTTTCTTTTTCTTTTTGCCATTCTTCTTTTTTGTCTTTCCAGGAGTAGAAGATGCAAACAAAGCTACCTCTTTTCCTTTATTGCCTGGCATATTCTTTTGGGCAATAACCAGCATGTTGATTAATTCAGAGAAGGTGCAATCCTGATTAGTCATATGGAAATTTGTCACAAAAATCCCAAAAGACTCGTGAAGGATCAAGGATCAAATCCGTTTGTAGTTGGAAATCCATGTTGAAGTCAAGATGTTCCAACCGCTCAATCACCAATCATCTTGTGGACATGATCCCCAACATTCTCGCCCTCGGACATCCTCATACGGAATAACTGTTTAGATATCTCATACCTAGCATTCTGCCAGTGCTCACCATACAACTCTTGTAGGTGAAGGAGGATCTCACTAGCACTCTGCATGTTCTCATGTTGCTTCAGAACTCATTACTCATGGAAGCAAGCATGTAACACTTAGCTCTCATATCATGCTCCTTCCACTTGTCCAAAGTATCATGTTCCTCTTGTGTGGCCTCTGGAGGTAAGGGACCAGAACATTTGAATATAGAACATATCCTATATGTTCAAGGTTCAGACAAGTTTCAAATTTCTTAGCCAATCGCATGATTAGGTCCTGTCAACTCATTGTGATCAAGTATGCTTGCAAGGATATTGGATGGTGGTGGTTGTTTTGTGCTCATTTTTATCGTAAAATTAATCGCAGAAAATAACCAGATTAATTAGTAAATGTATCATGTAATTAACCAAAATGATTATGGTCTTTTAATCAAATTGGTCCTCCCACTAACTTAGCGAATCCTACACTTCCAAAGTAGAAAACGGAAATGCTAGTTGGATGGATTTCTAGTGGGTGATTGAATTCTTATAATTCTATTGATCATCCTCGGTACATCCATTATTGGAATTACAATAAACTATAAGTGAGCAACTCCTTGCCCATCACATCTCATGTGAGGTTCAATCCTTTACTAGCCCCTAATGCTCAAAATCTCAGTACATCCAATATTGACTTATCTTGCATTAGTTAAGTTGATCCCATTGAGCCGAGAATTATGCAAATAATTTTAATGTCCTCAGGTACATCCAATATTGGCCACCAAACCATTTACATATTTACAACATCTCATGCTTAACAATTATTCTTAAGAAAATCTCTTAAATTAATTGCATCTCATGCAACTATTTAAAATTTCTTAAAATAATTGCCCCAATGGAGGGCTTATGTTATAATTACTTTAATTATAGCATTTCCAACTTAATCATTTGTTTGGAAGATTTTATAGCCATCCTAATTACTATTAAGGTCTCACTTTGCACATTATCCATTTAGCATGCATATATCATATAATTGCATACATTCCCATACATCTCATGCATTCATGGATAAGCAGTAAATATGGTATGATCATGGACTTTCTAAGGGATTCAATTCTGAGCCACCAAGAATTGAATCAGGGCATTCCTAGGTGCATTTCATTCATTCATTTTACAAGAGTTGCTGAAGGAGTACATAATCAACACTTGATATTGAATTCCTCCCACTGGTCCCACCAATGCTCTTGACCTCCTTGAACTTCTTGCAATCCAATATTACATAGTAATCCTTGGCATACCAAGGCGAATTTACAAGAACTTAAATAAATGAAATTACAACCCAAAATATTACAAACTTAATAATACATGTCCAAAATAAATTAAAATAAATTAATTAATTTACAATCCCAAAGAAACATAAAAGAAATAAATCCAATCACATTGGTCTTTTATAGTCCATGATCATCCATCATGCATATCACTATTTAACAATTAAATAAAACATACATTCTTAAATTAAATTGAATATCTCATATTCAACTTAAAATTCCAGTTTTGAATATGATTCAAATAAATTTAAAAATTCAGATTTGAATCTCATTCAAACAAATTTAAAAATTCAGATTTAAATCACATTCAAACAACTTCAAAAATTCAGATTTGAATCACATTCAAACATTTTTTAAAAAATCAGATTTGAATCACATTGAAATATTTTTTAAAAAATCAGATCTGAATTTTATTGAATCAATTTTAAAAAATCAGATTTAAATATGATTCAAACAACTTTAAAAATTCAGATTTGAATCTCATTCAAACAACTTTTAAAATTCAGATTTGAATCACATTCAAACATTTTTAAAATTCTGATTTGAATCATAATTTAATTGTGTGATTAAAACAACTAATTAAACACTTTAATTAGTCAAAGAATAGGCCTTAGATCATACAACAATTGCAGAATTAAAAGCCAAACCTTGAATCACCCATGGAACCATTGTTGCCGCCACCATTGGTGGCTTCACCATGTGTGACGCCACACCTTGCTTTGCAACCAGCAATAATCTCTTGATCTCATGATCATACACACAATTAAATTATATAATCAACAATCTAAATGGCAAATATAGTGGCTCTGATACCAATTGAAGGAAGGCGTGAAAAACACAAGATTATACCATTGAATTCAAAAATTTTCACCTAGGGTCACAAGCACCATGCAAGATTTATTTTTATCTATTTGATTTCAATGATAAACAACATATTAAAACTCTTTTAATATGTTTTTGGATCTGTATTTGCCATTTAAGATTTTAAAATTAATCAGATTAATTTTAGAACCCTAGATTAAATCAAGAACGATTACACTAACCTCTTGATGTGCTTTGCAGTGTCTGCGCCTTTGAGATTCGTCTTGAGACACGGATGTTGTCCCTCTAGCTTGTCCACACCAAGAACACCTATGGCAGCCCTTGAACAGCTTCTAAAGCCTTTTCTATTAATTAGAAATTCAAGTTCTGCCTTTTAAGAGATTAGAGATGTAAACAGGACACTAGAAACAATTTCTAGCGTTCTTAATTCAAGAGATTGATGGCTAATCTCTTTGAATTGATGAGAGATGAAGAGAAACAGCTGGAGAGGCTCAAAATGGCGTGACATATGAGAGGAGAGGCTGCTGGTTGTGTTTTCTTTTCATAACCCCACTTAAATAGCTAGGTTAACACATTAAACCCTAGCCACATGTCACCTTTTGATTAGCTCTAGGTTTAAGTGACCCAATCACATTGTGCCAAGTGTCAAACCTATATTTAATCTTGATTTTAATCATCTTACATGATTAAAAATATTTGGCAAGCTTATGTGTTATGCCACGTGTCACCATCTCATGCTGCCACGTGTCACACTGCAAAATGACCAAAATGCCCCTGTGTCTTAATTTTGAGTTCTTAACCCAAAATAATTATTTTCTTCTTCTAATTAATTTATATCAAATATAAATTAATTAATTAATCTCTATTAATTAATTTCTCATCAATTAAATTCATATTTAAACACTTTAAATATAAATTTAATTTATACTACACATCCAATAATCTAGATTTGGTTTCAAGTCATGCTAGGGACTTTGCAATTTTATTGCAAACCAAATCTATTTAATTAATCAATTAAACTCTTTAATTAATTAATTAAATCATATTTAAATAGGTGATAACTTGTGTATGTGTGTGACTTACTAGGCTCATCACTAATTGGCAATGAGACATGATATCAACTCTTAATATCATCAGAACTCTTTCTTACCATAAATGATTTCTCTAAATCATTTTATGAACCTCATAGACCATGGTTAACACCTAGCATAGCATGCCATGGCCACCCAATTAGTAATAAGATTTACCTTAAATGAACCTATAATCATATGTTACCATGCACTAGAATCTCTCTGTTACAAAATCCCAACTCAAGCTGGAGTCATGGTTTATGTCAAACTCCATTTGCTATGAATATTATGTTCTCTTTTAATTCCAGTTCTTGATTAAAAGATTTTTCTCATCAGAAACTCTTTTACAATAAATCTATCTGTCTGGCCAGAACTTGAAACATCAAGAACAATTAAATGAACATAGGATTTTATCTCTATTTACTTAGAGGAACAGATTCCTTCTTGATCAACACCTACCTCCATATATAACTAGCAGAGCCAACACATGCCCATATACCCATACATAGTACAAGTATGAAAGCAGATCAAACTCAAACTACCTATATACAAGATAATCGTATATCTCGTGTCTAAAGATTATATGCATCGATATGATTTATGACAAAACATTGACAAGAGTAAACTCCATGTGCTTGTCATAAGTGTCACCGGTTCGCCTACTTATCATTTATAAGTGCCTATCATGTTTGTTATATGGCATGAGACTCACCATTCCATCTTATTTATATCTCATATAAATAACTTGGGAACAAACATGAATACAATCTTTCTGGATAAGTCATGTCCTTATTATGAAGTATCCTCGATTGTGAACCTATTTATGATACTTTGTGCTAGAAATATTGTCACTCATATTCTTAACAACTTAAGAATAATATTTCTAACAAAATATCAATGGACCTTTTCTATTACACATAAATATATTATGTAAACGGAAAAGTGGAAATGCCTTTTATTATTAAAAATATGTACAAGATACATACTAAATGATATGCTCTAGGGCATACTACTAACATTTTGGTTGAAAATGGAGGGTGATTTAAGCTTTGCATGAAACTCATCCATGGAGGATTTTTGGGAGAGAAATTCATCCATTTGAGAGTGAAATAGAGAAGAGGATGCGACACCCCTTACCTATCTACAATGTAGCCGAGTAAGATATGCCACACAGTGTACCGGAACACCATATTTTATTTCAACTATTTTTATCCTTAATTTATTTCTTTTGGTTATGAAGTGCAATTTGTTAAATTTACCTCTTTTGAGTCATTTATTGAAATTATAAATTTGTTTGAGGTTCTGAAAATTTTATAGAAAATCTGGCAGAGTACTCGCCAAAAATGGAGAAAACAGTTGTTCGGAACCTGTGAAAAATACTTTAAATACGTTTTCAATCATTCCCGAACTCCATTATATCAACAAAGTCTCAATATTTCTCTGTAATACTTCTATTTCTCATTCATTCATTTCACATGATAATCATATACAAATCATAAATAAATACTCAAATTTTCATTTATAAACACGAATTCCAACTATTTACATTAATACCAAAATATAGTACATGAGTCTCAATTATACATGAGAAAATAAAAGTTTAATTATAAAATACCAAAATGGGATCTAGTGTCCTACCAATACACTGAAGTCTGTGAGGTGACACAGACACTATGCAGAACTGTGGATGGCCTCACCTAGTCTATGATCTATTGGGCTCTCTGTCAGTCTCTCCAGAACCTATGCATGGCAAAAAGCAACGCGTTAAGTAATAATGCTGCCAATAATAAAATAAAAAGAACTAAAAGTAAATAAATATGCAGTGAATGTATTGATGTCTCATGCAGACAAATTTTCAATAATTATTTATAGTCTTATTTATTTGGTACTTGTTATATTCATTATTTCATTAAATTTATTAATTTTCATTTTTCGTTGCCCAAGTAACCTATACTGGATGACTGGACTGGATTAAATGGGTAAACTGGCACTGGCCATCAAGTACCTCGGGCCGTCACACCATTGGTCACATATGTATCTCCTGGTGTGCAACAGAACAGCTGATAAGCTGTAATAAACATTAGGCATGAAGCCAAGTATCATCATAATTTCAGAATGGCTAAAAGCCATAAAATCATAGAATGGCATAATGCCATATGCAGTACAGCTAACCGAACCCTATTGGCATGCCAATCTATCGAAACCAATCTTACTAGGTGTACTAGGGCATGCTACACTTTTAAATTGCACAATTCTTGAAATTGAAGTTTAATTGTTACTATTCATTTCATTAGTCAACCAAAATATTGACCTTTTCATAGACAATAGGTATATTAGTTCTAATATCCCTAGCATATCACATTTTGCATTCTAAAGTTGTTGGTATTTGTTGCCAATACCATTTCAAAGCTTAGTGTTAGTTATTCAAAATTTTTAAATTTCAAGCACTAAGTTTACTGTTCCATTAGTCATTCGTACAGTAGGAATTTGGCAAAATTGTCTGCATGAAAATTGTTCCTTATTGTGTCTAGTTACATTTCTTTTTTTGAACCACTCCATTTGGAGTTTTGTAGCTCAAGTTATGGTCTAAATACCATAACTGGCCGGATTGCAATTTTCCAGATTTTTTTGGGCAGAGCCAATTTTGCAGGTTTTGTACACTGACTTCAGGTCAGTTTTTGGACATGTTATGGTCACAATTTGGGGTTTTTTTCTTCATAAAAGTTGTAGAGATATGTCTCAGATTGCTTTTGGTAAAATTTCAGGTCAATTGGACATTTATACACTGATTTATGACCAAATGAATGAATACTGTTCATTTGGTCATTTTGCCCAGGCTGAATGTAAGTCACCCGGATTAGGGCAATTTTTAGGTTAACTTGGTTTGGTTTTTCGGGAAGGGTTTCTTCACCAAAGTTGTGCCATTATGTGTCTAGTTCTATGTCCAATTGTCATTGCACCAATTGAACCTATACAACTCCATTTATGGCTGCCCAAACCTACTAGACTCACAACTAGTTCTGCAGGTTACCAAGGGCAGCATGCCTAAGTTCAACTCCAACATCCTTACTCACTTCAATTCCTCCTCACACACATTCAAATGTTCACTAATTGACCATTACAAAGTTATACCATTACATGAGCAAACCCTAATGTTGTTCAAGTGTCCACATTTTCAAGGTTCATTCATGCATCACACTTGCATTTCACTTACTCTTACATGTTCAAGCACTCATCTCATGCTATGGGCAGCTCATAAACACTTTGTTTCAAGTAATTTCATCAAACCCTAACTACCCCTAAGCTACCGATATTATAGGGATGGACACACATAAGTTTTATTTTGTTTTTCTTACATTTTCTACTTATTTCATGCCAATAAACATGAATTAAATCAAAGGGGTAGGAGATTGGACACTAAGCTCTTTGGAGAGATTTTCTCCCTCAACAAATCTTTAGTTGCTTGGCTTTTCTTGGCAGCCAAACACCCTGCCAAGTGGTATAGACAAGTTTGATTGAAGGGAACTTAAGGTTTGGTGGAGGGAAATCAAGGTTTGGAAGAGATTGAAGAAAACTTCTTCAATGGAGGAAAGAGTGGGCAGCCGGCTGGTTAAGGCAAAAGGTCTAAAAAATTTTTCATTTTTTTCTCAATTTAATTAGGCTTTATCCCTTTTAAGTAGCTTGGCAATTTCCCATTGTTTTGGATTTTATTTGTTGAAAATTTTAATTTATGCATTATGACATTATTGCTTAGGTAATAATTCAACTTAAATTTCATTTTCTTTTCTCCTTTCTTTTATTCATTTTTAATTATTTTTTAGCAATATTTACTCTCATTTTACGTCATAATAATTATTTACTTAACTGGACAAGTCAGCCAAAAATTATCTCTAATGACGAAATGACCAAAATGCCCTCCGTTTAGCTTAACAGACCAAAATTGTCTGTACCAATTGAAAAATTTTTCTAAGCATTTTCTTAGCATTCTAATACCTTAGTAACCTCAATGACTCTTTGTTGGAGTTCCAAAAATTATTTTATGAATTTTCTCCCAGGTTTAGGGCTTCTGGTTGCGAGAACCGCAACTTCCCACTTGGTTATCTATCGCTAGGGCACCGGCTCATTTAACTTGGTTGTATTTTATTTCTAAAATTTTTTCTAAATTTTTCTTCTTAATATTTGAGTTAATTATGGTTCCTCACTTTAGTTTAAATATTTTTCCAGACATTCTAGCTGTCTGGACCGACACCAGTCACCGAAATAGTAGAATGTACGGAGTTGCTATAGTGGGGGTGTTATAACTCTTCCCCTCTAATAAAAATTTCATACTCGAAATTTACCTGATGCAAACAATTAAGAGAACTATTGCCTCAGCATCTCTTCACTTTCCCAAGTTGCTTCCTCAGTGTTGTGGTGCCTCCAAAGCACTTTCACTAGTGGAATCTGCTTATTCCTTAACTCTTTCACTTCCCGAGCTAGGATCCGTATGGGTTCTTCTTCATATGTCAAATCCGGTTGTACTTCAATTTCTTCCATGGAGATGACATGTGAAGGATCTGAGCGGTATCTTCTTAGCATAGATATGTGAAACACATTATGGATCTTATCCAGCTCTAGTGGTAAAGCTAGCCTGTAGGCCACTGGACCCACACGTTCAACGACTTTATATGGGCCAATGAACCTAGGGCTTAACTTACCTTTTCTTCCAAACCTTAGTACCTTCTTCCACAGTGACACCTTAAGGAACACTTTGTCTCTAACTTCATATTCTATTTCCTTTCTCTTCAGGTTGGCATAGGATTTTTGTCTGTCTGAGGCAACCTTCAGACTGGCTTTGGTTAGCTTTACCTTCTCCTCAGTCTGTTTCACCAGGTCTGGCCCTACTAGTTTATCTTCACCCAATTCAGTGCAACACACTGGAGTTCTACATTTCCTCCCATACGGTGCTTCATACGGGGCCATTTGGATGTTAGCTTGGTAGCTATTGTTGTATGCAAATTCTACCAGTGGGAGGTATCTATCCCAACTTCCCTCAAACTCAATGACACAGCTCCTCAGCGTATCCTCAAGGACATGATATATATTTCATATTATTATTATCATTTCAGTTCAATGTTTGTATTAGTTCAATTGGTTTTAATTGTTTACCTGGATTACTCTTTCTGATTGCCCATCCATATCACACCCTACTCCCCTGTAAGATGTAACATGATCCCGTAGTAAACCTAATGAATTACCGTACTTCGCCTACCGATAACCCATTAGATATACTACAAGGGATTTTAAAACAATTTTCATGAAATTTAAATCATCGATTAAAATCTGGTGTTATAAATTTTTTTTTTCAAAATTTCGACAAGGTGCTGGCTGTATTTTGAGAAAACAGTTCTTCAATCCTGTAAAAGAAAATGGTCCCAATATGTTTTCTCAAATACAACTCCAACAACTTCATTTCAATTCACAATTCAAATCTCAATAAACAATCAATTCATTTTCAAACTAATCTCATCGTAAAAAAACATTTCATTGATTACAAGACTCAAAATTTATATTACAAAACTATTCAAGTAAATGAAATCTCAAATTTACATTTACAATAATTTACATTTAATTACATATCAAAATATTTTACAAGAGTTTTTATACAACTGCTCAAATAATTTACATACATATTATTACATGCATACATCAAAACCTGTGTACATGGGTAAACCTGGAGCTGATCTAAATGTCTCTTCAAGAAGCTTACTCAATTTCTCTATGCTCTTTTCACCTGCGACAGCATACAAAACTATCGCTGAGTGGTGAACTCAGTGGTCACAACTATAATTTAAAACATAGTATAATATACATTGACAAAATTTACAGCAAATAATTTGGAAATCTGAATACTCATCAAATTCCAAAACTCAAAATATTCATTGCCAATAATGTAAATCATTTGTATAAAATGACTTTGATCACGAAATTCAATTTATCAAATCATAACTAACCATTTAAGGAAATTCCAACAAAATCAATTATACATAAATCATAATTGAAATCATAATTCTTTACTATTCAAAAATATTCTGTATCTCAAAAACCATTATGTATCTCAAAAACCATTTTGTATCTCACTAACTATGCAAGACTAATCTGAAAGGGCCATCTTCGGGGTGATTCTAACTCCCTATGGTCGGGGAGGTCAAATCGGGTTCTAACTCCCTATGGTCGGGGAGGTCGAATCATCGTGCACAGTACACATCACAATAATGAATCTTCTGAAAGGGCCATAACAAATAAGAACTTAGATCTAACCTCTAATAAGAGGAGAATCTAAGCCTGTGCACGTACCATGGTAATCAAAACACAACTAACTCCATTGTCTTCTCAACAAATGATAGAGATGGGTAATAACCTAGTCAAGCATCTATAGTGAGATATAAAACAATATCACAATCCTTTTAGTGAGCATAAATCACAATACAATTCGATTCAAAGTCAATTCCAATATCCAATAATTTTTATGCTCATCACAATTCAAATAATAAATTTGCATTTTTTTCATGCAAATTGCCCATCACAATTCAAAACATGTTCTATCACAATTTTTCAACACATAATTTGTTCAATTTGCAATAATGCTTAACACTTATTGAAATACCATTTCACAAAGCTAAATTCATACATACTATAACAATTTCAATAATCATTGAATTAAATCCAATGCTTGTTAAACAATAATAAATAAGAAAAATATGTCATTTAATCATATGAAATATTCAGAATAAAATCAGTTAAAAACTAGTTGTGCACAAACCTCTGATAATTGTCTCTTGGCTCTGACTTAGTGTTTCCTTCCCCTTCCCTGAGTCTTTGCTAACTGAAACACACAATTTGAAGTGTTTCAGTACTCATTTAAACTGTCCCTAAGAATAAAGCTTAATAATTAACTTATTGAATTCTATTATTTCCTTAGTTAACCTAAGATGTTGACCCTCGATGCATTCTAGGTGAATTAGGTTTTAATGTTACCAATATGTCACATTTGTAGCCTTTTAGTATTGGTACATGTTACCAAATTCATTTCCATGTATATTGCATTTTATTGCAATTTGTCAGATTCTTGTATACTAATTTGACCTAGCCGGACGACCTAGTTCCCTCAGTTTTTGGGTTTCGGTCAAAACTATAAACTTGTAGGTCTATGTCTTATTGCATGCGAGGCGAAATTTCAGGTCACTCTGAGTTATGTAGACCAAGTTATGGTCAATTTACCAATGCTGGTCAGAATGCATCAAAATGGTCACTTTAGGTCATTTTTAGGTCACTTTTGGTTCGGCCAATTTTTGAACCCGAACTTGTGCAAGCTATTTGACTTACTTATGATCATTTCTGGGTGTTGTGCCTTCATAAGAGTTGTAGATATATGTCTTAACTATTCATGGTAAAAATTTCAGGTCAATTGGACCTATTTTGAGTGAGTTATGGCCAAAACACTCACTGCTGCCCAAATGGTCAATTTTCAGGCTTTTAATGCACTAATCCGGATTTGATCATTTTTCAAGTCATCTTCCAAGCAGAATTTTGGTAAGCTTCCTTCATGAGAGTTGGCACATTTTGTGCCTAGTTTCACCTCCAATTGATCTCATACCAATTGGAGTCACACACTTAAGGTTCTAAGCCCAAAACATACACTGCCCTATTGTATATTATTCACCACTCATCAATTACACATTTAACACTTACCAAATCATTTCCTTCATGCCATTTCTGTTTTGTACCATAACATAAACATATTTAGCAACTCATTTTTGGTCATTTTGGCAGCTTATAACCTCACTCAATATGCACATTATAGTCCAGAATTTTCTAAGTCCAATTTACAAATAATTTAACCACATGACAAGCTCATTTACATGTCCAAACTCAAACCTTAATACACATATACACGCTGCCATAACAAGCACCATAATTCAACAATATAATTCCATAAACCAAACCATGAAATAACATATTTTGGTTCACACTTCAAGTTTGCCGAATTGTACATCCCTTTCAATTAACTTCCAAGCTTCCAAAATCAAGTGTACTATCACATACATCTAGTATACATCATCCAATTTATTCTTACACACATAAATACTTACATCAATACTTTAATCTACCATTTACATGCAAGGAGAAATTGCCCTTATTGAAGTTCTAAGGCTGCCAAAAATATACCTCTCCCTTAACTCATAAACTTCAAAAATCCTTCCACAATTCAACTACCCATAACATCCTCAGAAGGTTTAACGAAACAATAATCAAATATATATACTTAACACTTTTGAACCTCTTCAAAACTTCACCAAAACTTGATTTTCTTGCTGCCTATCTACTGCCCAAGTGGTGTAGAACAATTTTAGTGAAGAAATCAAGTGGAAAAATGGCTTGGCTCATGGGAAATGGAAGCTTGCATGAATTCAACCATGGAGGAATTCCTTTCTTCCATTTTCGGCTAGTTTTTGCAATGTTGAAGAAGGTGAGTTTCTGCTGTCCAAAATGAAGGTTAATGGTCCACTTTAGGTGTTAGTGGGCCACTAAGTGGAGATTTAATGTTTGTTTATTCTTAAATTTCCAAATTCTCACATTAAGCTCCTATCTTTTGCTAATTGAATTAGGTACCACCAATTTAATTTTTCATGACATTTTCCAAGTGTAATATCATGTATTTTTAATGGAAATTTAGGTTAAATGACCACAATGCCCCTGTTCGGGTTGCATTCCTGATTTTTTAGTAACACCAAATTTTATGGTTTTCTCGATTTCTCACTTTTCTTTGTACTAATTAATTAATGTTTCTTTGATATTTCTAATGATATTTATACTTCAATATGTCTTTAATTATGTCTTAAAAATATTTTCCAGGGTTCCCCACGGTCCAGGGCTAGTCAATGTTCCACGCTGCAACTTCCCGGTACAGTCACCCATCGCTAGGGTTCTTGGCTCGTTTAACTTGGTTAAATTTCATTACTATTATTTTTTTTCCTTTGTTTTTCTTGTATTTTCTTTTCTTGTATTTCATTAATTTATGTCTCCTCACCCATATCTAAGTGTAATTCTAGGCATCCTAGCTGTCTGGACAAACACTGTCACCAGAACAGTAGAACGCACTATCGAACATAGGGGTGTTACAATCCATCTGAGGATGGAAAGCTGTGCTGAAGTGGAGTTGTGTACCTAAGGATTCATGCAACTTCTTTCAAAATCTTGATGTAAACCTTGGGTCTAGATCTGTTATGATGGAAAGTGGGATTTCATGCAGTCTAACTATCTCACTGATATACAATTCTGCTACCTTCTCCAGTGAGTAGTCAGTCTTAACTGGCAGAAAGTGTGCTGACTTCATCAATCTATTTACTATCACCCATACTGCATCATGCTTCTTCTGGGTGAGAAGTAGACCACTTACAAAATCCATGGTGACCCGATCCCATTTTCATTCAGGTATGCGTATAGGCTGTAGCAAACCCGATGGAACTTGATGTTCTGCCTTGACTTGCTGACATGTCAAGCATTTAGTCATATACTCAGCTATGTCCTTCTTCATACCAAGCCACCAATAATGAAGCTTCAGGTCATGATACATTTTTGTACTTCTTGGGTGCATAGCATAAACACTAGTGTGTGCCTCTTTTAGAATATTGGCTTTTAATTCCCCATCATCTTGTACACATACTCTTCCTTTGTAGTAAAGACACCTATCTGCTTTTACCTCATAGTCAGTTGCTTTCCCTTCTGAGATTTTACTCACAGTAGTCATTAACTTCTCATCTACCTTCTGCCCATCTAAAATCAGCTGTAGCAAGTTTGGCTTTACTTGCAACTCAGCCAAAATAGCTCCATGTCGAGCTAAAAATAAGTGGGCATTCAATGATCTCAAAGCTGTGATGGATTTTCTGCTCAAAACATCAGCAACTACATTTGCCTTCTCAGAATGGTAGTCAATCACACAATCATAGTCCTTCAGGAACTTAATCTATTGCCTCTGTCTAAGGTTGAGCTCCTTCTGGGTTGGCAAATATTTCAGACTTTTATGGTCTGTGTAAATGTAGCACTTTTCACCATACAAGTAGTGCCTCCATATCTTCAGTATGAAGATAATTGATGTAAGTTCTATATCATGGGTAGGGTAATTCTATTCATGTGGCCTTAGCTGCCTGGATGCATAGGCGACCACCTTCTCCTCTTGCATCAATACACACCCTAACCCATTATGAGAGGCATCACTGTAGACCACAAAGTCCTTTCCTAACATTAGCTGTGTTAACATTGGTGCCTCTGTCAACATAGCCTTCAACTTCTCAAAACTGGCCTGACACTTGTCATTCCAGTCAAATCTGACATTCTTGAGTAACAACTTGGTCATTGGAGTAGCTACTAAAGAAAATCCCTTCACAAAACTTCTGTAATACCCAGCTAGCCCCAAGAAACTTCTAACCTCAGTTGTATTTCTGGGAGGCTTCCATTCCATCACTGGTTCTATTTTCTTAGGATCCACTCTAATCCCATCAGCTGACACTATGTGTCCAAGGAATGCAATTTCATTCAATCAGAAGTCACACTTGGATAATTTAGCATACAGCTTCTTTTCTCTTAGGGTTTGCAGGACAATTCTCAAATGTTCATCATGTTCTTCCCTGGTCTTGGAATACACCAAAATATCATCAATAAAGACCACTACGAACCGATCTAGGTATGGATGGAAGATACGGTTCATAAGGTCCATGAATGCTGCTGGTGCATTTATTAGGCCAAAGGGCATCACTAGGAACTCATAATGCCCATACTGGGTCTTGAATGCAGTCTTTGGCACATCTGCATCCTTCACCCTCAACTGATGATACCCTAATCTGAGATCAATTTTGGAAAATACTCCTGCTCCCTTCAACTGATCAAACAGATTATCAATTCTAGGCAACGAATATTTGTTCTTCACTGTCACTTTATTCAATTTCCGGTAATTGATGCATAACCTCAAAGTCCCATCTTTCTTTTTCACAAACAGCATTGGAGCTCTCCATGGTGACATACTGGGGCGTATGAACCCCTTATCCAGTAACTCCTGCAACTGGATTTTCAGTCCCTTTAACTTAGTAGGTGCCATCCTATAAGGAGCAATAGAGATTAGTGCTATACCCAACAGTATCTCAATAGAAAATTTGACTTCCCTTTGTGGTGGCAAGCTAGGCAATTCTTCAGAGAACACATTTAGGAAGTCTCTTACTATGGGTATGTCACACAGATCTGGCTTAGCTTGCCTAGTGTCCACCACATGTGCTAGGTAGGCTTCACAGCCTTTTCTCATCAGTTTTCTTGCAACTATGGCTGAGATGACATTGGACAAGAAAGATGTCCTTTCCCCCACAACTATGATCTCATTACCCTCAGAAGTTTTCAAGGAAATCCTCTTCAATTTATAATCAACCATTGCCTGATGACGTGACAACCAGTCCATTCCCAAAATCACATCAAACTTATGGAAAGACAACTCAATCAGGTCTGCCAAGAATTCATACCCCTGAATCCTTAACGGGCAACTCTTGTACACTTTGTTCACCACTACACTATGGCCTAATGGATTAGTGACTAGGATGTCTTCGTCACTCTCTCCTACTAGTATCCCCCTTTCTACGGGTAAGTTGATGCAGATGTATGAATGAGTGGATCGTGGATCCACCAATGCATGCACAGATGTATTGTAGAGGAGAACGCACTCGATGACGCCCCGGCATCTTGCTCATCCAGAGCTCTTATGGCATAGGCTCGCAGTGCTCGCCTCCGCCTCTCTCGCTGCTCGATGCAGCCTCGTGATGGTCTCATCGCCTCAGATTTACCAGACTTCCTACCCCTTTGTGGTGTAGGAGCAGGTCTATCTACTTGTGTTAGAGCAGCTGTAGCAGTTCTGTGCGGACAGTTCCTTAACTGATGCTTTGTCGACCCACACCTTAGGCAGGCACCCGTCACTCTCCAACACTCCCCCTTGTGCCACTTCAAGCAATGCGGAAATACAGAAGATATTGGGGCTGGTCCCCTGAATACCGTCCCTGGAGAGCTGCCCACTGATGGTGTGAACTGACCTCTCCTAGGTGTAAACTGTGGCCTGGGCCCCTAGGACTGACCCTGACCTTGAGGTTGACCTAAACTCTGTGCAGGTGGACCTTTGAACTTCTTCCCAGATGCAGGAGATGAGCTAGACTGACCTGAGCCCCTCTTCTGCTATCTCTCTCTTCTAGTCTGCTCACTTATTCTAACTTTCTCAACTTTTACTGCAGCTTCGACTAACTTGGTGAAGTCTGTGATTCCCAAGACAGTAATCATTATCTTTATATTGTCATTTAGTCCCTTTTTAGATCTTTTACACCTTTCAGCCTCATTAGGGACTATCTCCCTTCCATAACGGCTCAGTCTGACAAATTCCTTTTCATATTCTGCTACTGTCAGCTGTCTTTGTCTCAGGTTAATAAATTCTCTTCTTCTCTCTTCTAGGTATACACAATCCACATACTTCTTTTTGAACTCTAAGAGGAAGAAGTCCCAGGTTGTTAGATCTAGCTGCACTTCACTAGACACTATATCCCACCATTGATAGGCATCATCTTGTAGTAGAGATACAGCCGTTTCTAGGTTTTGCTCTAGAGTGCAGTGGAGTTATTTTAAAACCCTTCCTGTTCTGTTCAACCAGTTTTTGGATATAATAGAATAATCTTCTCTCTTGCCAAAGAAACTACTGCTCTAAATTTTCTCAGTCTTTCTAGGTGTGATTTCTCCTGTGGAGGTGGCGGTGGTGGTGGCATTACCCCAACCATTTATCTGAAAAACTCGGCCATTTGCTGGAACATTGCCTGTGGAGGCCGAAAGGTGCTCTGCTGGAGCAGTTCTCCCTACCCCCGCCTCAGCCGCAGTGGAGCATGACTCTCCACTTACTCCTCAACTGCCCTCTGTGACATGGGGTCCATATCCTAGTCAAAATAAGAAAGACAACAGATCTGTATTAGTGTCACCTCGACTCTTACAAATACAATGCATGGTATGGACTCGATCTAGACCTAGAAATGCCTAAACCGTGCTCTAATACCACTAAATGTGACACCCCTTACCCGTCTAGAGTGTAGCTGAGTAAGATACGCCACACAGTGTACTAGAAGACGATATTTTATTTCAACTATTTTTATCATTCCTTAATTTATTTCTTTTGGTAATGAAGTGCAATTTGTTAAATTTACCTCTTTAGAGTCATTTATTGAAATTATAAATTTATTTAAGGTTTTGAAATTTTTATAGAAAATCCGGCAGAGTACCGACTAAAAATGGAGAAAACAGTTCTTCGAAATCTGTGAAAAACACTTCCAATATGTTTTTAATCATTCCCAAACTCCATTATATCAACAAAGTCTCAATATTTCTCAACAATACTTCTATTTCTCATTCATTCATTTCACATGATAATCATATAAAAATCATAAATAAATACTTAATTTTTCATTTATAAACACAAATTCCAACTATTTGCATTAATACTAAAATATAGTACATGAGTCTCAATTATACATGAGAAAATAGAAGTTTAATTACAAAATACCAAAATGGGACCTAATGTCCTACCAATGCACTGAAGTCTGTGAGGTGACACAGACACTATGCAGAACTGTGGATGGCCTCACCCAGTCTGTGGTCAACTGGGTTCTCTGTCAGTCTCTCCAGAACCTACGCGTGGCAAAAAGTAACGCGCTAAGCAATAATACTTAGTGGTGCCAATAATAAAATAAAAAGAACTAAAAGTAAATAAATATGCAGTGAATGTATTGATGTCTCATGCAGACAAATTTTCGATAATTATTTGTTGTTTTATTTATTTGGTAATTGTTATATTCATTATTTCATTAAACTTATCAATTTTCATTTTTGGTTGCCCAAGTAACCTATACTGGATGACTGGACTAGATTAAACGGGTAAGCTAGCACTGGGTATCAAGTACCTCAGGCCGTCACACCATCAGTCACATATGTATCTCCCAGTGTGCAACAGGACAGCTGATAAGCTGTAATAAATATTAGGCATGAAGCCAAGTATCATCATAATTTCAAAATGGCTAAAAGCCATAAAATCACAGAATGGCATAATGCCATGTGTAGTACTGCTAACTGAACCCTATTGGCATGCCAATCTATCGAAACCAATCTTACTAGGTGTACTAGGGCATGTTACACTTTTAACTTGCACAATTCTTGAAATTGAAGTTTAATTGTTACTATTTATTTCATTAGTCAACTAAAATGTTGACCTTTTCATAGACAATAGGTATATTGGTTCTAATATCCCCAACATACCACATTTTGCATTCTAAAGTTGTTGGCATTGGTTGCCAATACCATTTCAAAGCTTAGTGTTAGTTATTCAAAATTTTCAGATTTTAAGTATTAAGTTTACTATTCCATTAGTCATTCGTACAGTAGGAATTTGGCAAAATTGTCTTCATGAAAATTGTTTCTTATTGTTTCTAGTTACATTTCTTTTTTTGAATCACTCCATTTGGAGTTTTGTAGCTCAAGTTATAGTATAAATACCATAACTGGCCGGATTGCAATTTTCCAGATTTTTCTGGCAGAACCAATTCTGTAGGTTTTGTACACTAATTACAGGTCAGTTTTTGGACATGTTATAGTCAAAATTTGGGTTTGTTTTGTTCATAAAAGTTGTAGAGCTATGTCTCAGCTTACTTCTGGTAAAATTTTAGGTCAATTAGACCTTTTTACACTGAGTTATGACTAAATGAATGAATACTATTCATTTGGTCATTTTGCCGAGGCTGAATGTAAGTCACCCGAATTAGGGTAATTTTTAGGTCAACTTGGTTTGGTTTTCTGGGATGGCTTTCTTCACCAAAGTTGTGCCATTATGTGTCTAGTTTCATGTCCAATTGGCCTTGCACCAATTGAACCTATACAACTCCATTTATGGCTGCCCAAACCTACTGGACTCACAACCAGTTCTGTAGATTACCAAGGGCAGCATGCTTAAGTTCAACTCCAACGTCCTTGCTCACTTTAATTCCTCCTCACACACATTCAAATGGTCACTAATTGACCATTACAAGGTTAACATACCATTACATGAGCAAACCCTAATGTTGTTCAAGTGTCCACATTTTCAAGGTTCATTCATGCATCACACTTGCATTTCACTTACTCTTACATGTTCAAGCACTCATCCCATGCTATGGGTAGCTCATAAACACTTTGTTTCAAGTAATTTCATCAAATCCTAACTACCCCTAAGCTGCCAAAATTATAGGGATGGACACACATAAGTTTTATTTTGTTTTTCTTACATTTTCTACTTATTTCATGCCAATAAACATGAATTAAATCAAAGGGGTAGGAGATTGGACACTAACCTCTTTGGAGAGATTTTCTCCCTTCACAAATATTTAGTTTCTTAGCTTTTCTTGGCAGCCAAACACCATGCCAATTGGTATAGAGAAGTTTTATTGAAGGGAACTTAAGGTTTGGTGGAGGGAAATCAAGGTTTGGAAGAGATTGAAGAAAACTTCTTCAATGGAGGAAAGAGTGGGCAGCCGACTGGTTAAGGGAGAAGGTTTGAAAATTTTTTCATTTTTTTCTCAATTTAATTAGGCTTTATCCCTTTTAAGTAGCTTGGCAATTTGCCATTGGTTTGGATTTTATTTGTTGAAAATTTTAATTTATGCATTATGACATCATTGCTTAGGTAATAATTCAACTTAAATTTCATTTTCTTTTCTCCTTTCTTTTATTCATTTTTAATTAATTTTTAGCAATATTTACTTACATTTTATATCATAATAATTATTTACTTAACTGCACAAGTCGGCCAAAAATCATCTCTGAAGACGAAATGACCAAAGTGCCCTCCGTTTAGCTTAACAGACCAAAATTGTCTGTACCGATTAAAAATTTTTTCTAAGCATTTTCTTGGCATTCTAATGCCTGAGTAACCTCAATGACTCTTCTCTAGAGTCACAAAAATTAATTTATGAATTTTCTCCAGGGTTTAGGGCTTTTAGTTGTGAGAACCGCAACTTCCCATTGGGTTACCCATCGCTAGGGCACCGGCTCATTTAACTTGGTTGTATTTTATTTCTAAAATTTTTCCTAAATTTTTCTTATTAATATTTGAGTCAATTATGGTTCCTCACTTTAGTTTAAATGTTTTTCCAGACATTCTAGCTGTCCGGACCGACACTGGTCACTGGAACAGTAAAATGTACGGAGTTGCTACAGTGGAGGTGTTATAGATGATGAAAGTGGATGTAACTTTGTTATTTTATATGTTTATATACCCCCACTAACACTAATTAAATAATTATAATAATTAAAGTTTAATAATTCTAATAATACCCCTTTATTTTTCTTAAATTACTTTACACATGTAATTTCATTTTTCATGAGATTTTCAAAATTTAATACTACTCATTTTTAATGGAAATTTAGGTCAAAAGTCAACTCTAGGTGTCAAATGACCAAAATGCTCCTCTTCGGGTCATAGTCGAACTTTTTTTATAATACCAATTTAATTCCTGATCCGACGGTTTCTTTAATTTTCATTTTCATCTGTATCGATTCACTAAATTTTCTTTGACATTTTTAATGTCAATTATACCTCAATAGACCTTTAATTATGTCCCAAAAATTATTTCTCGGGGTTCCTCGTGGTCCTGGGGTCGTCAACTATCTACACAGTGACTTCCCAATGCGGTCACCCATCGCTACTGTTCCGGCTCATTTAACCTAGTTGCATTTCCTTTCTTTTATTTTCTCTTAATTTTGTTTGTATTTTTTTACCATGTATTCCATTATTTTATGTCTCCTCATTATCATTTAAGTGTAGTTCCAGACATCCTAGCTGTTCGGACAGACATTAGTCATCAGAACAGTAGAACATCTACCTACGGTGAGGGTGTTACATTTATAATGGATTGCTACCATTTATAAGGAGTATAGTTGATTAAGCAGCAAGAGGAGACCTCATAGAGAAAATAGTTAACGAAGCTCTTAAACTTTTAGAAAGGCTTGCATATCATAATTTTGAATGGTTGAACGAGAGAGGAGACATGAGGGGAACAACTAGGATCCTAGAGTTGGATCCTTTATGTATGATCAATGCTTAGTTTGACCAACTTACAAGGAGACTTGACAATATGCAAGCCAATGCAGTAGGGTCAAGCAATCAAAACTATGACAACTA
The DNA here is from genome assembly GCF_030052815.1 of Hevea brasiliensis. Lineage (NCBI taxonomy): Eukaryota > Viridiplantae > Streptophyta > Magnoliopsida > Malpighiales > Euphorbiaceae > Hevea > Hevea brasiliensis. Next base: position 5,994,993 of record NC_079508.1, on the reverse strand, counting down.
TGGAGGAAGCCACATGACTTCAAAATGCAGCAACTATAGTGAGGCGTCCATAGAACAAATGAACAATATGAATAATGGAGGAAACTTCAACCAGAGGTAGGTTAATAACCCATACTCAAAAACTTATAACCCTGGATGGAGGAATGATACACTCGAATTGTATAGATGTTTTTAAGCACATTTTTATACTATTTCATAGTATTTAGGCAAGTATTTTCATACATAGTAGTTGAATGCATTAGTTTTTGTAATTTTTATTGTCAAGCCCTTGATTCCATGTTTTCTGTATAATTTCAGGTGTTTGGGTTAAGCCCCAGAGTATGGGAGTGCAAATGAAAGCTTGGAGAGCTTAAGAGATAGAGAATTGCTGCTGATACAAAGTACACGGGTCGTGTAAACCAAGCCCCAAACCCGTGTAACTCTGTACCAGAAGAAAGCCAAGAAAATCAATGGAGAAACACAAGTACACGGGTTGTGTAAGTAGACCCGTGTAATCTGCAGGGACCTGTGTAAGTCTCTATCAAGAAACAGCTTGAAGAACCTTATGGGAACAATAGTACACGGCCCGTGTAGTTGGCGCAAACTCGTGTAACTCTATGTGCCAATGCAAGATTCTGCAATTCTCCTCTAGCAAGTTACACAGCCCTACACGTCGGGACCCATGTAGTGACACACGGGCTGTGTACTATGGTGCAGCCAGTTTTCTAACTCGAATTCCCCTCCTGTTTTTTTATTCAAATGAGAACCCTAGAGCAACCAATATAAATAGAAAATAAAATATCAGGAAGAGAGGTCTGTCACTGTCGTCGAGACTGTTGTTGAAGGTTGCTGTTGTCGGGCTCTACTTCAGTACAAAAAGAAGTTTTCTAGCTGAAGCTCCACAAGATCAAAGCTGCAAACTCTCTTTGGTTCCCTTGTTTTATCTCCCTAGACAGATTTTTATTATTTTATTTCTTATGCACAACTCTCTTTTTATTGTTTTTACCTTTTATCATGATATTTGCTGAACTCACCATGAGTGAGTAGTTTTCTTATTCTGGATTTAGGAGAGTAGCTTTTGTAATTATTATTATGGATGAACACTGAGTTTTATTTATTGGATTTGAAATTCGTTTCTTGATTTAATTTCTTGTGATCTTAATGCATGCTATGTGCTGGTACCCACTTGGTCATGATTGTAGATGTTAATTGAAGGACTGAAAGGTGAAGATTAACATTAGAAAATCAAGATCTTAAACCTAGGAATTATGACCTAGACATAGGCTAATACCTTTATGGAACTTCAAAATTGGTCAAAGATCCTAAAGTATTTTAATTAATTTAATCGCCATGAAAGTAGGGTTTGAGTTAATTAAAATATACCCTAGATGCTTTGAGAGAGGACTTAGGATAGCTTAGGACTGATTTCCATTCAGGAAAATGACCCTAAATTCAATAAATAAACTAGATAACATCCATAGTAAGATTCAAGTGTGAAATCTTAATTCCAGAATTATTCCAAAATAGATTATTTTATTTTAAGTTTACCATTCTAGTGTTTAAAATTAACAAACTTCATTTCCTAAGTATTCGATAGCCTAGACAGTCAAAATTACTATGTAGATTGGAACTTGCTAAACAAATTCCTCGTGGAAACGATACTCTATTCATCACTTTATTACTTGTTAACGATCCGTGCACTTACGATGGTTGCAAAATAGCGAAACATGTTTTTGACACCATTACCGGGGAATTTGGTTTTAGTAATATCAAGCGATAGGCAATTTAGCTGATTTAGGCAGTTATATTTATTATTTAATTTTATTTTACTAGTTGTATTTCTTTTCTTTTCTCTTAGATACCTGATATGGTATATGACCAGAACAAAGCCAGAAGAAATTTTGGACTGTGATCCGGAGATAGACAGAACTCTGAAAGCCAGGAGAGAAAGGAAACATTAAGAGCACGGTCAAGGAGATCTTGAACTTCCAACCATGGCCAATAATAATGACAGACCAAGACTCTTGAGAGATTACAGAGCTCCATCTGTCCAAGGATTTTAGCCTAGTGTCACTAAACCCACAGTGGAAGCCAACAACTTTGAATTAAAACTAGCATGGCTCCAAATGATTCAACAAACCCAGTTTGCAGGTTCACCAACAAAAGACCCACAGTATCACCACCAATGCTTTCTTACCCTATGTGATACATTCAAGATGAATGGAGTGTCTGATCAATCAATAAGATCAGAGCATTCCCATTCTCCCTTCAGGACAGAGCAAGGAAGTGGTTACTTTCTCAACCGGCTGGAACATTCACTACTTGGGAAAACCTTTCTCAAGCTTTTCTAGAAAGGTATTTTCTACCTGCAAAGACTGCAATACTGAGGCTAGAGTGAAGGAACGGAAGCGTGAAAAACACAAGATTATACCATTGAATTCAAAAATTTTCACCTAGGGTCACATGCACCATGCAAGATTTATTTTTATCTATTTGATTTCAATGATAAACAACATATTAAAACTCTTTTAATATGTTTTTGGATCTGTATTTGCCATTTAAGATTTTAAAATTAATCAGATTAATTTTAGAACCCTAGATTAAATCAAGAACGATTACACTAACCTCTTGATGTGCCGCAATGTCTGCGCTTTGAGATTCGTCTTCAGGACACCGGATGTTGTCCTCTAGCTTGTCCACACCAAGAACACCTATGGCAGCCCTTGAACAGCTTCTAAAGCCTTTTCTATTAATTAGAAATTCAAGTTCTGCTTTTAAGAGATTAGAGATGCAAACAGACACTAGAAACAATTTCTAGTGTTCTTAATTCAAGAGATTGATGGCTAATCTCTTTGAATTGATGAGAGATGAAGAGAAATAGCTGGAGAGGCTCAAAGTGGCGTGACATATGAGAGGAGAGGCTGCTGGTTATGTTTTCCATTCATAACCACACTTAAATAGCTAGGTTAACACATTAAACCCTAGCCACATGTCACCTTTTGATTAGCTCTAGGTTTAAGTGACCCAATCACATTGTGCCAAGTGTCAAACCTATATTTAATCTTGATTTTAATCATCTTACATGATTAAAATTATTTGGCAAGCTTATGTGTTATGCCATGTGTCACCATCTCATGGTGCCACGTGTCACACTGCAAAATGACCAAAATGCCCCTGTGTCTTAATTTTGAGTTCTTAACCCAAAATAATTATTTTCTTCTTCTAATTAATTTATATCAAATATAAATTAATTAATTAATCTCTATTAATTAATTTCTCATCAATTAAATTCATATTTAAACACTTTAAATATAAATTTAATTTATACTACACATCCAATAATCTAGATTTGGTTTCAAGTCATGCTAGGACTTTGCAATTTTATTGCAAACCAAATCTATTTAATTAATCAATTAAACTCTTTAATTAATTAATTAAATCATATTTAAATAGGTGATAACTTGTGTATGTGTGTGACTTACTAGGCTCATCACTAATTGGCAATGAGACATGATATCAACTCTTAAGATGATCCTAACTCTTGCTTACCACAAATGATTTCTCTAAATCATTTTATGAACCTCATAGACCATGGTTAACACCTAGCATAGCATGCCATGGCCACCCAATTAGTAATAAGATTTACCTTAAATGAACCTATAATCATATGTTACCATGCACTAGAATCTCTCTGCTACAAAATCCCAACTCAAGCCGAGTCATGGTTTATGTCAAACTCCATTTGCTATGAATATTATGTTCTCTTTTAATTCCAGTTCTTGATTAAAAGATTTTTCTCATCAGAAACTCTTTTCTGAATAAATCTATCTGTCCTGGCCAGGAACTTGAAACATCAAGAACAATTAAATGAACATAGGATTTTATCTCTATTTACTTAGAGGAACAGATTCTTTCTTGATCAACACCTACCTCCATATATAACTAGCAAGAGCCAACACATGCCCATATACCCATACATAGTACAAGTATGAAAGCGAGATCAAACTCAAACTACCTATATACAAGATAACTGTGCTATCTCAGTCTAAAGATTATATGCATCGATATGATTTATGACAAAACATTGACAAGAGTAAACTCCATGTGCTTGTCATAAGTGTCACCGGTTCGCCTACTTATCATTTATAAGTGCCTATCATGTTTGTTATATGGCATGAGACTCACCATTCCATCTTATTTATATCTCATATAAATAACTTGGGAACAAACATGAATACAATCTTTCTGGATAAGTCATGTCCTTATTATGAAGTATCCTCGATTGTGAACCTATTTATGATACTTTGTGCTAGAAATATTGTCACTCATATTCTTAACAACTTAAGAATAATATTTCTAACAAAATATCAATGGACCTTTTCTATTACACATAAATATATTATGTAAACGGAAAAGTGGAAATGCCTTTTATTATTAAAAATATGTACAAGATACATACTAAATGATATGCTCTAGGGCATACTACTAACAATCTCCCACTAGCACTAGAGCCATTCATTACAATACCTTAGACCCATCTTCTCAAGATGTCAGTCTAACTGAGCTTGTGACAAAGGCTTAGTGAATGAATCAGCTGGATTTTCAGCTGATGCTATTTTCTGCATGGCTACATCGCCTTGCCCAACTATATCTCTGATAATGTGGTAGTGCCTTTCTATGTGTTTGGATTTTGGGTGAGACCTTAGTTCCTTAGCCTATATGACTGCTCCATTGTTGTCACAGTGTAATGGAACACGACTCAATGGAAGGAACTACCGTAAGTTCTCACGAACTTCTTTATCCAAACAGACTTCCTTTGCGAGATCCGATGCAAAGAATATACTCACCTCGAGAGTGGAATCTGCAATGCGTGCTCGCTTGGAACTCTTCCAACCGATCGCACCTCCATTATAAATGAACACAAACCCATACGTAGACTTTCTATCATCGATATCTGATTGGAAATTAGAATCAGTATAACCATCCAATTGAAAGTCACCAACTCCATAAATCAAGAATAAATCCTTAGTTCTTCTCAAGTACTTAAGGATATTCTTGACAGCTATCCAGTGTTCCAAACCTGGATTGGATTGATACCTGCTAGTCAAACTAACAGCATATGCGATATCCGGCCTAGTACACAACATTGCATACTTTAAACTTCCAATAGCCGAAGCATATGGAATCCTGGCCATCTTATCTCTTTCTTCAGGTGTCTTTGGAGACATCTCTTTAGAAAGGTGGATACCATGTCTCACTGGTAACAATCCTCTCTTGGAATCAAGCATGTTAAACCTCTTTAACACCTTTTCCAAGTATAGACTTTGGGATAAACCAATTATTCTTTTCGCTCTATCTCTATAGATGTGAATCCCAAGAATATAGGTTGCCTCCCCTAAGTCTTTCATGGAGAATGTATTTGACAACCATACCTTTATAGTCGTCAACATACCTGTATTATTACCCATCAACAGTATGTCATCCACATATAAGGCAAGGAAAGTGATAGCACTGTCACTAACCTTCTTATATACACATGGCTCATCCTCATTTTTGATAAAACCAAAAGATTTAATGGCTTCATCAAAACGGATGTTCCAACTCCTCGAAGCTTGTTTCAACCCATAAATGGATTGCTTTAGCTTGCATACCTTGGAACCATCTTAGGATTCAAATCCCTTAGGTTGTTCCATGAAAATGTTTTCTTCAATGTATCCATTGAGAAAAGCTGTTTTGACATCCATCTGCCAAATCTCATAATCATAGTACGCAGCTATTGCTAATAACATCCTAATTGATTTAAGCATGGCAACAGGCGAGAAAATCTCCTCATAGTCTATTCTTTGCCTTTGGCGAAACCCTTTCGCTACTAACCTTGCTTTATAGGTCTCTACCTTTCCATCAGAACCAATTTTCTTCTTGAAAACCCATTTGTTCCCTATAGGTACAATACCTTCAGGTGGGTCAACAAGATCCCAAACTTGATTCTTATACATGGAATCAATCTCGGATTTCATAGCATCAATCCATTTTGAAGAGTCTATATCTGATATAGCTTCTTCATAGGTAAGTGGATCATCTCCATGATCTACTTCTTCATGAGTAGACAACTCTTGTTCTTCTTCATGAAGAAAACCATATCTCACTGGTGAGTGAGATACCCTGGTTGTTCTACGAGGAACAGCTGTAGATGTTTCATCAATGGATATAGGTTGACTAGATGGATCTATATCCATCTGATCTGTTGGTTGGTCAGAATTCTCCAATTCTAACTCTATTTGCCTTCCTTTGCCTCCTTCTTGAACAAACTGTTGTTCAAGAAATGTGGCATCTCTACTTATCACAACCTTTGTGAAGTAGGCAAATAAAAATAATATCCAAAACTATCTTTTGGATATCCAACAAATCGACCTTTTTCTGATCTGGTCTCCAATTTATCAGTGTTCAGCTTTTTGATATAAGCTGGACAACCCCAAATCTTAACATGCTTAAGACTTGGTTTTCTTCCATGCCATATCTCATAAGGTGTGGAAGAAACTGATTTTGATGGAATCCTATTCAGAATATATAAAGCTGATTCTAATGCAAATCCCCAAAAGGAGATTGGCATATCAAGATAGCTCATCATACTACGTACCATATCCAATAGGGTACAATTTCTCCTTTCAGATACACCATTCACCGTATGCGTTCTGGAGGATTCAAATGAGAAACAATGCCATGCTCTCTCAAGTATTCATCAAATTCAAGACTCAAATATTCACCTCCACGATCCGATCAAGAGCTTTAATACTTTTTCTGTTTGATTTTCTACTTGATTTAAATTCCTTAAACTTTTCAAAGGATTCATGTTTGTATTTCATCAAATACAAATACCCAAACCTTGATTTATCATCAAGAAAGGTAATAAAATAATGAAAGCCCTCTAACCATTTCTTTAAACGGACCACATACATCACTATGTATTAGTTCCAAAATATTTTCAGCTCTTAGCCCTTGTCCAACAAAGGGTGATCTAGTCATTTTGCCTTGAAGGCAAGATTCACAAGTTGGAGTAGGCTCAGAGCCCAATGAGGATAGAATCCCCATTTTCTCCAATTTTGCAATCCTATCTTCTGCAACATGACATAACCTTAAGTGCCAAATATATTTTGAACTTGAGTTGGTTTTCACCATGGCATTGCATTCATTTAGATTACTATACCGCCGGTGGAAACACTTTCATCGACAATGGAAACACTTTCCTGTTGGCAATGGAAACACTTTCCTGTTGGCAGTGGAGACACTTTCCTTTGCCTTTATCAGCTTTAATCTTCCTTTTCTGTTTAGCTATTTTCTTGGAAGGACCAGGAATCTGAGATTTCTTTTTCTTATTGCGCTTCTTCTTGTTGGACTTTCCAGTAGAAGAAGATGCAATCAAAGCTACCTCTTTTCCTTTATTGCCCGGTATATTCTTTTGGGCAATAACCAGCATGTTGAGTAATTCAGCTAAGGTGCATTCCTGTTTAGTCATATGGAAATTTGTCACAAAATTCCCAAAAGACTCAGGAAGGGATCAAGGATCAAATCCGTTTGTAGTTGGAAATCCATGTTAAAGTCAAGATGTTCCAACCGCTCAATCACCGAATCATCTTGTGGACATGATCCCCAACATTCTCGTCCTTGAGACATCCTCATACGGAATAAGCTGTTTAGATATCTCATACCTAGCATTCTGCTGTGCTCACCATACAACTCTTGTAGGTGAAGGAGGATCTCACTCGCACTGCATGTTCTCATGTTTCTTCAGAACTCATTACTCATAGAAGCAAGCATGTAACACTTAGCTCTCATATCATGCTCCTTCCACTTGTCCAAAGTTTCATGTTCCTCTTGTGTGGCCTCTGGAGGTAAGGGACCAGAACATTTGAATCTAGAACATATCCTATATGTTCAAGGTTCAGACAAGTTACAAATTTCTTAGCCAATCAGATGATTAGGTCCTGTCAACCTATTGTGATCAAGTATGCTTGCAAGGATATTGGATGGTGGTGGTTGTTTTGTGCTCATTTTTATCGTAAAATTAATTGCAGAAAATAACCAGATTAATTAGTAAATGTATCATGTAATTAACCAAAATGATTATGGTCTTTTAATCAAATTGGTCCTCCCACTAACTTAGCGAATCCTACACTTCCAAAGTAGAAAACGGAAATCCTAGTTGGATGGATTTCTAGTGGGTGATTGAATTCTTATAATTCTATTGATCATCCTCAGGTACATCTATTATTGGAATTACAATAAACTATAAGTGAGCAACTCCTTGCCCATCACATCTCATGTGAGGTTCAATCCTTTACCTAGCCCCTAATGCTCAAAATCTCAGGTACATCCATTATTGACTTATCTTGCATTAGTTAAGTTGATCCCATTGAGTCAGTAATTATGCAAATAATTTTAATGTCCTCAGGTACATCCAATATTGGCCACTAAACCATTTACATATTTACAACATCTCATGCTTAACAATTATTCTTAAGAAAATCTCTTAAATAAATTGCATCTTATGCAACTATTTAAAATTTCTTAAAAATTGCCCAATGGAGGGCTTATGTTATAATTACTTTAATTATACCATTTCCAACTTAATCATTTGTTTGGAAGATTTTATAGCCATCCTAATTACTATTAAGGTCTCACTTTGCACATTATCCATTTAGCATGCATATATCATATAATTGCATACATTCCATACATCTCATGCATTCATGGATAAGCAGTAAATATGGTATGATCATGGACTTTCTAAGGGATTCAATTGAGCCACCAAGAATTGAATCAGGGCATTCCTAGGTGCATTTCATTCATTCATTTTACAAGAGTTGCTGAAGGAGTACATAATCAACACTTGATATTGAATTCTCCCACTGGTCCCACCAATGCTCTTGACCTCCTTGAACTTCTTGCAATCCAATATTACATAGTAATCCTTGGCATACCAAGGCGAATTTACAAGAACTTAAATAAATGAAATTACAACCCAAAAATTATTACAAACTTAATAATACATGCCCAAAATAAATTAAAATAAATTAATTAATTTACAATCCCAAAGAAACATAAAAGAAATAAATCCAATCACATTGGTCTTTTATAGTCCATGATCATCCATCATGCATATCACTATTTAACAATTAAATAAAACATACATACTTAAATTAAATTGAATATCTCATATTCAACTTAAAAATCCAGATTTGAATATGATTCAAATAAATTTAAAAATTCAGATTTGAATCTCATTCAAACAAATTTAAAAATTCAGATTTGAATCACATTCAAACAACTTCAAAAATTCAGATTTGAATCACATTCAAACATTTTTTTAAAAAATCAGATTTGAATCACATTCAAATATTTCTTAAAAATCAGATCTGAATTTTATTGAATCAATTTTAAAAAATCAGATTTAAATATGATTCAAACAACTTTAAAAATTCAGATTTGAATCACATTCAAACAACTTTTAAAATTCAGATTTGAATCACATTCAAACAATTTTTAAAATTCTGATTTGAATCATAATTTAATTGTGTGATTAAAACAACTAATTAAACACTTTAATTAGTCAAAGAATAGGCCTTAGATCATACAACAATTGCAGAATTAAAAGCCAAACCTTGAACCACCCAAGGAACCATTGTTGCCGCCACCAATGGTGGCTTCACCATGTGTGACGCCACATCTCATGATCCAACCAGCAATGAATCTCTTGATCTCATGATCAAACACACAATTAAATTATATAATCAACAATCTAAATGGCAAATATAGTGGCTCTGATACCAATTGTAGGAACGAAAGCGTGAAAAACACAAGATTATACCATTGAATTCAAAAATTTTCACCTAGGGTCACATGCACCATGCAAGATTTATTTTTATCTATTTGATTTCAATGATAAACAACATATTAAAACTCTTTTAATATGTTTTTGGATCTGTATTTGCCATTTAAGATTTTAAAATTAATCAGATTAATTTTAGAACCCTAGATTAAATCAAGAACGATTACACTAACCTCTTGATGTCTTTGCGTATGCGCCTTTGAGATTCGTCTTGAGACACGGATGTTGTCCTCTAGCTTGTCCACACCAAGAACACCTATGGCAGCCCTTGAACAGCTTCTAAAGCCTTTTCTATTAATTAGAAATTCAAGTTCTGCCTTTTAAGAGATTAGAGATGCAAACAGGACACTAGAAACAATTTCTAGTGTTCTTAATTCAAGAGATTGATGGCTAATCTCTTTGAATTGATGAGAGATGAAGAGAAATAGCTGGAGAGGCTCAAAGTGGCGTGACATATGAGAGGAGAGGCTGCTGGTTATGTTTTCCATTCATAACCACACTTAAATAGCTAGGTTAACACATTAAACCCTAGCCACATGTCACCTTTTGATTAGCTCTAGGTTTAAGTGACCCAATCACATTGTGCCAAGTGTCAAACCTATATTTAATCTTGATTTTAATCATCTTACATGATTAAAATTATTTGGCAAGCTTATGTGTTATGCCATGTGTCACCATCTCATGGTGCCACGTGTCACACTGCAAAATGACCAAAATGCCCATGTGTCTTAATTTTGAGTTCTTAACCCAAAATAATTATTTTCTTCTTCTAATTAATTTATATCAAATATAAATTAATTAATTAATCTCTATTAATTAATTTCTCATCAATTAAATTCATATTTAAACACTTTAAATATAAATTTAATTTATACTACACATCCAATAATCTAGATTTGGTTTCAAGTCATGCTAGGGACTTTGCAATTTTATTGCAAAGCAAATCTATTTAATTAATCAATTAAACTCTTTAATTAATTAATTAAATCATATTTAAATAGGTGATAACTTGTGTATGTGTGTGACTTACTAGGCTCATCACTAATTGGCAATGAGACATGTTATCAACTCTTAATATCATCAGAACTCTTTCTTACCATAAATGATTTCTCTAAATCATTTTATGAACCTCATAGACCATGGTTAACACCTAGCATAGCATGCCATGGCCACCCAATTAGTAATAAGATTTACCTTAAATGAACCTATAATCATATGTTACCATGCACTAGAATCTCTCTGTTACAAAATCCCAACTCAAGCTGGAGTCATGGTTTATGTCAAACTCCATTTGCTATGAATATTATGTTCTCTTTTAATTCCAGTTCTTGATTAAAAGATTTTTCTCATCGTAAACTCTTTCTGAATAAATCTATCTGTCTGCCAGGAACTTGAAACATCAAGAACAATTAAATGAACATAGGATTTTATCTCTATTTACTTAGAGGACCAGATTCCTTCTTGATCAACACCTACCTCCATATATAACTAGCAGGAGCCAACACATGCCCATATACCCATACATAGTACAAGTATGAAAGCAGGATCAAACTCAAACTACCTATATACAAGATAATCGTGCTATCTCGTGTCTAAAGATTATATGCACTGATATGATTTATGACAAAACATTGACAAGAGTAAACTCCATGTGCTTGTCATAAGTGTCACTGGTTCGGCCTACTTATCATTTATAAGTGCCTATCATGTTTGTTATATGGCATGAGACTCACCATTCCATCTTATTTATATCTCATATAAATAACTTGGGAACAAACATGAATACAATCTTTCTGGATAAGTCATGTCCTTATTATGAAGTATCCTCGATTGTGAACCTATTTATGATACTTTGTGCTAGAAATATTGTCACTCATATTCTTAACAACTTAAGAATAATATTTCTAACAAAATATCAATGGACCTTTTCTATTACACATAAATATATTATGTAAACGGAAAAGTGGAAATGCCTTTTATTATTAAAAATATGTACAAGATACATACTAAATGATATGCTCTAGGGCATACTACTAACATAGAGCTCAACACCTTCAGAAAAAAAAGGAAAGAGAATCACTCTATGATGCATGGGATGTTAGTAGTATGCCCTAGAGCATATCATTTAGTATGTATCTTGTACATCTTTTATTAATAAAAGGCATTTTTCACTTTTCCATTTACATAATATATTTATGTCTAATAGAAAAGGTCCATTGGTATTTTTTAGAAATTCTATTCTTAAGTTGTTAAGAATATGAGTGATAGTATCTCTAGTACAAAGTATCATAAATAAGTTCACAATCGAGGATACTTCATAGTAAGGACATGACTTATCCAGAAAGATTGTATTCATGTTTGTTCCCAAGTTATTTATATGAGATATAAATAAGATAGAATGGTGATTCTCATGTTAGTAGTATGCCCTAGAGCATATCATTTAGTATGTATCTTGTATATGTTTTATTAATAAAAGGCATTTCCACTTTTCCGTTTACATAATATATTTATGTGTATAGAAAATATCCATTGATATTTTGTTAGAAATTCTATTCTTAAGTTATTAAGAATATGAGTGACAGTATTTCTAGCACAGAGTATCATAAATAGGTTCACAATCGAGGATACTTCACAATAAGGACATGACTTATCCGGAAAGATTATATTCATGCTTGTTTCCAAGTTATTTATATGAGATATAAATAAGATGGAATGGTGAGTCTCATGCCATATGACAAATATGATAGGTACTTATAAATGATAAGTAGGCCGAACTAGTGACACTTATGACAAGCACATGGAGTTTACTCTTGTCAATGTTTTATCATAAATCATATCAGTGCATATAATCTTTAGACCTGAGATAGCACAGTTATCTTGTATATAGGTAGTTTGAGTTTGATACTGCTTTCATACTTGTACTGTGTATGGGTATATGGGCATGTGTTGGCTCCTACTAGTTATATATGGATGTAGGTGTTAATCAAGATGGAATATGTTCCTCTAAGTAAATAGAGATAAAATCCTATGTTCATTTAATTGTTCTTGATGTTTCAAGTTCCTGGCTAGGACAGATAGATTTAATCAGAAAAGAGTTTCTGATGAGAAAATCTTTTTAATCAACAACTGGAATTAAAAGAGAACATAATATTTGTAGCAAATGGAGTTTGACATAAACCATGACTCCAGCTTGAGTTGGGATTTTGTAACAGAGAGATTCTAGTGCATGGCAACATATGATTATAGGTTCATTTAAGGTAAACCTTATTACTAATTAAGTGTCCATGGCATGCTATGCTAGGTGTTAACCATGGTCTATGAGGTGCATAAAATGATTTAGAGAAATCATTTATGGTAAGAAAGAGTTCTGATGGCATTAAGAGTTGATATCATATCTCATTGTCAATTAGTGATGAGCCTAGTAAGTCACACACATACACAAGTTATCACCTAATTAAATATGATTTAATTATTTAATTAAAGAGTTTAATTGATTAATTAAATAGGTTTGGTTTGCAATTAGATTGCAAAGTCCCTAGCATGACTTGAAACCAAATCTAGATTATTGGATGTATAGTACAAGTTAAATTTATACTTAAAGTGTTTAAATATGAATTTAATTAATGAGAAATTAATTAATAGAGATTAATTAATTAATTTATATTTGATATAAATTAATTAGAAGAAGAGAAATAATTATTTTGGGTTAAGAACTCAAAATTAAGACACAGGGGCATTTTGGTCATTTCACAGTGTGACATGTGGCACCATGAGATGGTGACACATGGCATTACACATAAACTTGCCAAATGTTTTTAATCATGTAAGATGATTAAAATTAAGATTAAATATAGGTTTGACACTTGGCACAATGTGATTGGGTCACTTAAACCTAGAGTTAATCAAAGGGTGACATGTGGCAAGGGTTTAATGTGTTAACCTAGCTATATAAGTGTTGTTATGAGAAAAAATAAAACACAAGCAGCAGCCAGTCCTTTATGCCACCACCTTGGTGTGCAATTCTCTCCTCTTCTTCTTCTTCTTTCATCAATCCAAGAGATTAGAGAAACGATCTCTTGAATTAAGAACACCAGAAATTGTTTCTAGTGTCTTGTTTACATCTCTAATCTTTTAAAATGTAGAACTTAATTTTCTAATTAATAGAAAAAGCTTTAGAAGTTGTTCAAGGGCTGCCATAGGTGTTCTTGGTGTGGACAAGCTAGAGGGACAACATTTGGTGTCCTGAAGACGAATCTCAAAGGCGCAAATACACTGCAGTGCATCAAGAGGTTAGTGTGTTTGTTCTTGATTTAATCTAGGGTTCTAAAATTAATCTGATTAATTTTAAAATCTTAAATGGCAAATACAGATCCAAAAACATATTAAAAGAGTTTTAATATGTTGTTTATCATTGAAATCAAATAGATAAAAATAAATCTTGCATGATGCATGTGACCCTAGGTGAAAATTTTTGAATTCAATGGTATAAACTTGTATTTTTCACACTTCCGTTCCTTCATCTCATGCCATATAACAAACATGATAGGCACTTATACATGATAAGTTGGTCGGACCAGTGACTCTTATGACAAGCACATGGACTTTACTCTTTTCAATGTATTGTCATAAATCATATTAGTGCATATAATCTTTAGACCTGAGATAGCACAGCTGTCTTGTATATATGTGGTTTGAGTTTGATACTGCTTTCATACTTGTACTATGTATGGGTATATAGGCATGTGTTGGCTCCTACTGGTTATATATGGAGGTAGGTGTTGATTAAGATGGAATCTGTTCCTCTAAGTAAATAGAGATAAAATCCTATGTTCATTTAATTGTTCTTGATGTTTCAAGTTCCTGGCCAGGACAGATAGATTTAATCAGAAAAGATTTTTTGATGAGAAAATCTTTTAATCAAGAACTGGAATTAAAAGAGAACATAATATTTATAGCAAATGGGGTTTGACATAAACCATGACTCTAGCTTGAGTTGGAATTTTGTAACAGAGAGATTCTAGTGCATGGTAACATATGATTATAGGTTCATTTAAGGTAAACCTTATTACTGATTGGGTGGCCATGTCATGCTATGCTAGGTGTTAACCATGGTCTATGAGATGCATAAAACGATTTAGAGAAATCATTTATGGTAAGAAAGAGTTTACATGATATTAAGAGTTGATATTATGTCTCATTGCCAATTAGTGATGAGCCTAGTAAGTCACACACATACACAAGTAATTACCAAATTAAATATGATTTAATTAATTAATTAAAGAGTTTAATTGATTAATTAAATAGGTTTAGTTTGCAATTAGATTGTAAAGTCCCTAGCATGACTTGAAACCAAATCTAAGTTATTGGATGTATAGTATAAGTTAAATTTATATTTAAAGTGTTTAAATGTGAATTTAATTAGTGAGAAATTAATTAATAGAGATTAATTAATAATTTATATTTGATATAAATTGATTAGAAGAAGAGAAATAATTATTTTGGGTTGAGAACTCAAAATTAAGACACAGGGGCATTTTGGCCATTTCAAAGGGTGACATGTAGCACCATGAGATGGTGACACATGGCACTACACATAAGCTTGCGAAATTTCTTTTAATCATGTAAGACGATTAAAATTAAGATTAAATATAGGTTTGACACTTGGCACAATGTGATTGGGTCAATTAAACCAAGAGTCAATCAGAAGGTGACATGTGGCAAGGGTTTTAAGTGGTGACCTAGCTATATAAGTGTTGTTATGAAAAGAAAAAATAACAATCAGCTGCTGCTTCCTTTGTGCCGCCACCCTTGAGGCTCCCATTCTCTCTTCTTCTTCATCTCTCATCTATTCTAAGAGATTAGCAAACAATCTCTTGAATTAAAAATACTAGAAATCATTTCTAGTGTTCTGTTTACATCTATAATCTCTTAAAAGGCAAAACTTGATTTTCTAATTCATAGAAAAATCTTTAGAAGCTGTTCAAGGGCTGTCATAAGTGAACTTGGTGTGGACAAGCTAGAGGGACAACATCTGGTGTCCTAAAGACGCATCCCAAAGGTACAAATACGCTGCAGTGCATCAAGAGGTTAGTGTATTTGTTCTGGATCTAATCTAGGGTTCTAAAATTAATCTGATTAATTCTAAAATTTTAAATGGAAAATATAGATCCAAAGACATATTAAAAGAGTTTTAATATGTTGTTTATCATTGAAATCAAATAGATAAAAATAAATCTTGCATGATGCATATGACCCTAGGTGAAAAATTTTGAAATTCAATGGTATAAACTTATATTTTTCATACTTCCACTCCTTCAATTGGCATCAGAGCCACTATATTTGTCATTTGGATTGTTGTTTATATGATTTAATTGTGTGTTTTGATCATGAGATGATTTATCCATTGCTGGTTGCAATGGATGTGTGGTGGCATGCTTGATGAACTCCAACATGGTGAGCATGGTTTGGGAAGATCATGGTGCGCATGGTTGTTATTAAATTCTGCAATTGTTGCATGATCAATGGTTCATCATATGACTAAATTAAATGTTTAATTAGGAGTTTTAATCACACAATTAAATTTTGATTCAAATCAGAATTTTAAAAATTGTTTGCATGTGATTCAAATCTGAATTTTAAAAGTTGTTTGAATGTGATTCAAATATGAATTTTTAAAGTTGTTTGAATTATATTCAAATCTGAATTTTTAAAGTTGTTTGAATAATATTCAAATATGAATTTTTAAAAAATTATTTGAATGTGATTCAAGTCTGTTTTTTATAAATTGTTTGAATGTGATTCAAATCTGAATTTTTAAGGTTGTTTGAATATAATTCAAATCTGAAATTTTAAATTTGTTTGAATGTGATTCAAATCTGAATTTTTAAATTTGTTTGAATCATATTCAAATCTAGATTTTTAAGTTGAATATGAGATATTCAATTTAATTTAAGTATGCATGTTTTATTTAATTGTCAAATAGTGATATGCATGATGGATGATTATGGACTATAAAAGACCAATGTGATTGGATTTATTTCTTTTATGTTTCTTTGGGATTGTTAATTAATTAATTTATTTTAATTTATTTTGGGCATGTATTATTAAGGTTGTAATAATTTTGGGTTGTAATTTCATTTATTTAAGTTCTTGTAAATTCGCCTTGGTATGCCAAGGATTACTATGTAATTGGATTGCAAGAAGATCAAGGAGGTCAAGAGCATTGGTGGGACCAGTGGGAGGAATTCAATATCAAGTGTTGATTATGTACTCCTTCAGCAATTCTTGTAATATGAATGAATGAAATGCACCTAGGAATGCCTTGATTCAATTCATGGTGGCTCAGAATTGAATCCCTTAGAAAGTCCATGATCATACCATATTTATTTATTGTCCACGAATGCACGAGATATATATGAATGTATGCAGTATATGATATATGCATGGTAAATGGATAATATGCAAAGTGAGACCTTAATAGTAATTAGGATAACCATAAAATCTTCTAAACAAATGATTAAGTTGGAAATGCTATAATTAAAGTAATTATAACATGGGCCCTCCATTGGGGCAATTATTTTAAGAAATTTTAAATAGTTACATATGATGCAATTAATTTAAGAGATTTTCTTAAGAATAATTGTTAAGCATGAGATGTTATAAATATATAAATGGTTTGGTGGCCAATATTGGATGTACCTGAGGACATTAAAATTATTTATATAATTACTGGCTCAATGGGATCAACTTAACTAATGCAAGATAAGTCAATAATGGATGTGCCTGAGATTTTGAGCATTAGGAGCTAGGTAAAGGATTGAACCTCACATGAGATGTGATGGGCAAGGAGTTGCTCACTTATTGTTTATTGTAATTCCAATAATGGATGTACCTGAGGATGATCAATAGAATTATAAGAATTCAATCACCCACTAGAAATCCATCCAACTAGGATTTCCGTTTTCTACTTTGGAAGTGTAGGATTCGCTAAGTTAGTGGGAGGACCAATTTGATTAAAAGACCATAATCATTGTGGTTAATTACGTGATACATTTACCAATTAATCTGGTTATTTTCTGCAGTTAATTTTCTGATAATAATGAGCACAGAACAACCACCACCATCCAATATCCTTGTAAGCGCTCTTGATTGCAATAGGATGACAGGACCTAATCTGTCTGATTGGCTAAGAAATTTGAAACTTGTCCTGAACCTTGAACATATAGGATATGTTCTAGACTCTAATGTTCCTGGTCCCTTACCTCCAGAGGCAAGAGGAACATGAAACTTTGGACAAGTGAAAAGAGCATGATATGAGAGCTAAGTGTTACATGCTTGCTTCCACGAGTAATGAGTTACAGAAGCAGCATGAGGACATGCAGAGTGCGAGTGAGATCCTCCTTCATCTACAAGAGTTGTATGGTGAGCACAGCAGGAATGCTAGGTATGAGATATCTAGGCAACTATTCCGCATGAGGATGTCTGAGGGATAGAATGTTGGGGATCATGTCCACAAGATGATTCGGCCGATTGAGCAGCTAGAACATCTTGACTTTAACATGGATTTCCAACTACAGGCGGATTTGATCCTTCAATCCCTTCCTGAGTCTTTTGGGAATTTTGTGACAAATTTCCATATGACTTAACAGGAATGCACCTTGGCTGGTTTACTCAACATGCTGGTTATTGCCCAAAAGAATATGCTAGGCAATAAAGGAAAAGAGGTAGCTTTGATTGCATCTTCTTCTACTGGAAAGTACAACAAGAAGAAGGGCAATAAGAAAAAGAAACCTCAGATTCCTGGTCCTTCCAAGAAAATAGCTAAACAGAAAGGGAAGACTAAAGCTGGTGGAGGCAAAGGAAAGTGTTTCCACTGCCAGAAGGATGGGCACTAGAAAAGGAACTACCCAGAGTATCTTGCTTCTTTGAAGGACAAGAAGGATAGACCTTCGGAAGGTATGTCCATATCTTGTTATTTAGATTCTGATGATACTCATAGTTCATTTACAGCTTGGGTTTTAGATACTGGTGCTAGTTCTCACATTTCTCATGATATGCAGGAACTAGCAAATAGTAGCAGCTTGCGTTCTCAAGATGTTAGAGTCCGGATTGGCAATGGCTCAACTGTTGAAGCTTTAGCCATAGGATCTAAATCTTTTTACATATTTGGACATGTTTAGTGTTTGGATAATATTTTATATGTACCTGATGCTTTTAAGAACATCATTTTTATATCTAGTTTGACTAGAAATGTTTATGAATTTCAATTACAGATGATGTTTGCAATATTTATTTTGGAAATAAATATGTTGGTTTGGGTTATATGAATGATGATCTTTATTATTTGGACAATAATGACAAACACAAAATGAATGCAAGTTATCTGAATGAATGCAATGCCATGGTGAAAATCAACTCAAGTTCAAAATATATTTGGCACTTAAGGTTATGTCATGTTATAGAAGATAGGATTGCAAAACTGGAGAAAATGGTGATTCTTTCCTCATTGGGCTCTGAGCCTAATCCAACATGTGAATCTTGCCTTTAGGGCAAAATGACTAGATCACCCTTTGTTGGACAAGGGCTAAGGGCTGAAAATATTTTGGAGCTAATACATAGTGATGTATGTGGTCCATTTAAGGAAATGGCTAGAGGCGATTTTCATTATTTTATTACCTTTACTGATGATAAATCAAGGTTTGGGTAGTTGTATTTGATGAAATACAAACATGAATCCTTTGAAAAGTTTAAAGAATTTAAATCTGAAGTAGAAAATCAAACAGGAAAGAGTATTAAAGCTCTTCGATCAGATTGTGGAGGTGAATATTTAAGTACTAAATTTGATGAATACTTGAGAGAACACGGCATTGTTTTCCAGCTGGCTCCTCCAGGAACACCATAGCTGAATGGTGTATCTGAAAGGAGAAATCGTACCCTATTGGATATGGTACGTAGTATGATGAGTTATACTGATATGCCAATCTCCTTTTAGGGATTTGTATTAGAATCAGCTTTATATATTCTGAATAGGATTCCATCAAAATCAGTTTCTTCCATACCTTATGAGATATGGAATGGAAGAAAACCAAGTCCTAAGCATGTTAAGATTTAGGTTGTCCAACTTATATCAAAAAGCCGAATACTGGTAAATTGGAAACCAAATCAAAAAAGGGTCAATTTGTTAGATATCCAAAAGATAGTTTTGGATATTATTTTTATTTGCCCACTTCACAAAAGGTTGTGGTAAGTAGAGATGCCACATTTCTTGAACAACAGTTTGTTCAAGAAGGAGGCAAAGGAAGGCAAATAGAGTTAGAATTGGAGAATTCTGACCAACCAACAGATCATATGGATATAGATCCATCTAGTCAATCTACACCCATTAATGAAACATCTACAGCTATTCCTCGTAGAATAACCAGGGTATCTCACCCACTAGTAGCGAAAGGGTTTAGGCAAAGGCAAGGAATTGACTATAAGGAGACTTTCTCGCCTGTTGCCATGCTTAAATCGATTAGGATTCTATTAGCAACAACTGCATACTATGATTATGAGATTTGGAAGATGGATGTCAAAACATCTTTTCTCATTAGATAAATTGAAGAAAACATTTTCATGGAACAACCTAGGGGTTTTGAATCCCAAGATGGTTCCAAGGTATGCAAGCTAAAGCGATCCATTTATGGGTTGAAACAAGCTTTGAGGAGTTGGAACATCCATTTTGATAAAGCCATTAAATCATTTGGTTTTATAAAAAATGAGGATGAGCCATGTGTATATAAAAAAGTTAGTGACAGTGCTATCACTTTCCTTGTCTTATATGTGGATGATATACTGTTGATGGGTAATGACACAGGTATGTTGACAACTGCAAAGGTATGGTTATCAAATACATTCTCCATGAAAGACTTAGGGGAGGCAACCTATATTCTTGAGATTCACATCTATATAGATAGAGAGAAAAGAATAATTGGTTTATCCCAAAATCTATACTTGGAAAAGGTGTTAAAGAGGTTTAACATGCTTGATTCCAAGAGAGGATTGTTACCTGTGAGACATGGTATCTATCTTTCTAAAGCGATATCTCCAAAGACACCTGAAGAAAGAGATAAAATTGCCAGGATTCCATATGCTTCGGCTATTAGAAGTTTAATGTATGCAATGTTGTGTACTAGGATGGATATCACATATACTGTTAGTTTGACTAGCAGGTATCAATCCAATCCAGGTTTGGAACACTGGATAGCTGTCAAGAATATCCTTAAGTATTTGAGAAGAACTAAGGATTTATTCTTGATTTATGGAGGTGGAGACTTGCAATTGGATGGTTATACTCATTTTGATTTCTAATCAGATATCGAAGATAGAAAGTTTACCTCTGGATATGTGTTCATTTGTAATGGAGGTGTAGTCAGTTGAAAGAGTTCCAAATGGAGTATGACTGCAGATTCCACTACCGAGATTGAGTATATTGCTGCATTAGATGCTGCAAAGGAAGCTATTTGGATAAAGAAGTTCATGACAGAACTTATAGTACCTCCTTCCATTGAGTCAGCAGTTCCACTACACTGTGACAACAATGGAGCGGTCATACAGGCTAAGGAACCCAGGTCTCACCAGAAATCCAAACACATAGAAAGGCGAGAAGAAGTGGAAGCGTGAAAAACACAAGTTTATACCATTGAATTCAAAAAATTTCACCTAGGGTCACATGCTTCATGCAAGATTTGTTTTTATCTATTTGATTTCAATGATAAACAACATATTAAAACACTTTTTAATATGTTTTTGGATCAGTATTTGCCATTTAAGATTTTAGAATTAATCAGATTAATTTTAGAACCCTATATTAAATCAAGAACAAACACACTAACCTTTCGATGCACTGCAGTGTATTTGCGCCTTTGAGATTTATCTTCAGCACACCAGATATTGCCCTTCTAGCTTGTCCACACCAAGAACACCTATGGCAGCCCTTGAACAGCTTTTAAAGCTTTTTCTATTATTTAGAAAATCAAGTTCTGCCTTTTAAGAGATTAAAGATGTAAACAGGACACTAGAAACGATTTCTAGTATTTTTAATTCAAGAGATTGTTTGCTACTCTCTTGGAATAGATGAGAGATGAAGAGGAAGAGAGAATGTAAGGAAGGGTGGCGGCACACAATGGAAGGCAACAGCTTGTATTTTTTTATTTTTTCATAATAACACTTATATAGCTAGGTCACCACTTAAACCCTTGCCACATGCCATCCTTTGATTGGTTCTAGGTTTAATTGACCCAATCACATTGTGCCAAGTGTTAAACCTATATTTAATCTTAATTTTAATCATCTTACATAATTAAAAGACATTTGGCAACCTTATGTGTAATTCCATGTGTCACCATCTCATGGTGCCACATGTCACCCTGTGAAAAGACCAAAATGTCCTTGTGTCTTAATTTTGAGTTCTTAAATCAAAATAATTATTTCTCTTCTTCTAATCAATTTATATCAACTATAAATTAATTAATTAATCTCTATTAATTAATTTCTCATTAATTAAATTCATATTTAAACACTTTAAATATAAATTTAACTTATACTATACATCCGATAATCTAGATTTGGTTTTAAATCATGCTAGGGACTTTGCAATCTAATTGCAAACCAAACCTATTTAATTAATCAATTAAACTCTTTAATTAATTAATTAAATCATATTTAATTAGGTGATAACTTGTGTATGTGTGTGACTTACTAGGCTCATCACTAATTGGCAATGAGATATGATATCAACTCTTAATATCATCAGAACTCTTTCTTACCATAAATGATTTCTCTAAATCATTTTATGCACCTCATAGACTATGGTTAACACCTAGCATAGCATGCCATGGCCACCCAATTAGTAATAAGGTTTACCTTAAATGAACCTATAATCATATGTTACCGTGCACTGGAATCTCTCTGTTACAAAATCCCAACTCAAGTTGAGTCATAGTTTATGTCAAACTCCATTTGCTATGAATATTAAGTTCTCTTTTAATTTCAGTTCTTGATTAAAAAGATTTTCTCATCAGAAACTCTTTTATGAATAAATCTATCTGTCCTGACCAGGAACCTGAAACATTAAGAATAATTAAATGAAGATAGGATTTTATCTCTATTTACTTAGAGGAATAGATTCCATCTTGATGAACACCTACCTCCATATATAACTAGTAGGAGCTAACACATGCCCATATACCCATACACAGTACAAGTATGAAAGTAGTATCAAACTCAAACTACCTATATACAAGATAACTGTGCTACCTCAGGTCTAAAGATTATATGCATTGATATGATTTATGACAAAACATTGACAAGAGTAAACTCCATGTGCTTGTCATAAGTGTCACTGGTTCGGCCTACTTATCATTTATAAGTGCCTATCATGTTTGTCATATGGCATGAGACTCACCATTCCATCTTGTTTATATCTCATATAAATAACTTGGAAACAAACATGAATACAATCTTTCTAGATAAGTCATGTCCTTATTATGAAGTATCCTCGATTGTGAACCTATTTATGATACTTTGTACTAGAAATACTGTCACTCATATTTTTAACAACTTAAGAATAGAATTTCTAACAAAATATCAACGGACCTTTTCTATTACACATAAATATCTTATATAAACGGAAAAGTGGAAATGCCTTTTATTAATAAAAACATGTACAAGATACATACTAAATGATATGCTCTAGGGCATACTACTAACAATCTCCCACTAGCACTAGAGCCATTCATTACAATATCCTAGACCCATCTTCTCAAGATGTCGGTCTAGTTGAGTCCGTGACATAGGCTTAGTGAATGGATCAGCTGGATTTTCAACTGATGCTATTTTCTGCATGGCTACATCGCCTCGTCCAACTATTTCTCTAATAATGTGGTAGCGCCTCTCTATATGTTTGGATTTCTGGTGAGATCTTGGTTCCTTAGCCTGTATGACTGATCTGTAACACCCTCCCGGTAACCACTCCGTACATTCTACTGTTCCGGTGACCGGTGTCGGTCCGGACAGCTATAACGTCCGGAAAAATAATTAAACTTAAGTGAGGGACAAAAATTAACTCAAATATTAATAAGAAACACTTAGTAAAAATTTTAGAAATAAAATACAACCAAGTCAAACGAGCCGATGCCCAAGCGATGGGTAACCGGAGGGAAGTTGCGGTTCTCGCAACTAGGAACCCTAGACCCAGGGGAAAAATTGTAAAATAATTTTTGGAACTCCAGAGAAGGGTTACTGAGGTTCCCATGGCATTAGAATGTCAAGAAAATACCTAGGAAAAATTTTCAATCGGTACAGACAATTTTGACCCGTTAAGCCAAACGGATGGCATTTTGGTCATTTCGCCTTCAGAGGTGATTTTTGGCCGACTTGTCCAGTTGAGTAAATAATTAATATGACATAAAATATGAAGAAATATTGCTAGAAATTAAATTGAAAATGAGTAGTGGAGGAAAGAAAAGAAAAATGCAACATATGCAATTTATGACATCAATGTGATGTCATTTAAAATTTCCAACCAATCACCATTAAGCCCTCATTTGACTAACTAATAAAGAGACAAATTGAAGACTAAATTCATCAAAAAAACCAGCAGCTATCCTTCTCTCCTCAAGTGCAGCCGAAATCCATCTTCCTCCCTCCATTGATTTTTTTTTTTTTTTCAATCAAGCTCAATTTCTCCTTTGTTTCCACCACTAAACCCTAAACCCCTTCATTAAAACTTAACCACACCTCTTGGGGAAGTTTTTGGCAGCCTAGAAAGTGAAGGAAAGTGAAGTTTTGAGTGGGGAAAAATCTGCCCTAATCAAGGTTAGTGCATTAGACACTTAAAACTTCTTATTTTCATGAATTGTAACTTGTATTGAGTGAGAATTGCAACTAAAATGAACAAGAATTATGTGTATACATACTATGAATTTTTGGAAGCCCTTGTGAGGGAATTATTTTGATTGTTTTGATGGACTTAAAGTGGGCTATAGATCAAGTTTAAACCATGTGTGCATGTGATTATTGAAAGGAGCTAGTATTTAAGGTGTTGTGAAAACCTATAATGGAACTAGGGTTTTGAAGAGTGAAAAATTGACTTGGCTTAGGAAATTGTTAGAGCACATTTTAATGGTCAATTAGTGACCATTTTAGGTATGTTGACCATAAAATGGACTGAAAAATAGGATTGCAAAGTGAAGTTGCAGGCTGCCCTAGGACAGCAGCAGAGGGACTAAAAATTCAGTCCACTTGCACTGCCATAACTTGGAATGAAACTAGGCTTATAATGGCACATTTTTGCTGAAGAAACCATGCCCAAAAGACCAAAGCAAGAGGACCAAAACTTGGCCCCAATCCGGATACCCTGCAACTAATTCTACAGAATGACCAAATGAACAGTAACTGTTCATTTGGCCATAACTCACTGTAGATTTGGTCAATTGACCTGAAATTTTTACAGCAACAAGTTAAGACATAGACAAACAACGTTCATGAAGGAACCTACCCCAAATTATGGCCAGAACCTAACCCAAATGGCAGTGGCAGTCACTGTTCATGTTACTGTAGATATGGTAATTTCTGCAGAATGCACATCCGGCCAGCTGTGGTTTTTGGACCATATCTAGAGCTACAAAACTCCAAATGGAGTGATTCAAAAAAGGAAATTCAACTAGACAAAATAACGAACAACTTTCATGTTTTATATTTCTTCAAATTCCTACAGAAACAGTGTCCAATGGAACAGTGAAGTTGACTCACAAAAACTGAAAATTCTGCTTGTGTTGGTTTAAACTTTGAAATGGTATAAATGCTTAATGCCAACAAGTTTGGAATGCCAAATGTGGTATGTAGGGAGTGCCAAAGTCAATGTACATATTTTTATTCTAAAAGTCAACATTTTTGTTGACCAATAAGATGAATAGTGACACTAAAAATTTGAAATTCACAAATTGAAGAATTTAAAAGTTTCAAATGCCCTAGTATACCTAACATGATTGGTTTGGATAGTTTGGCATGCAAATATGGTTCGATTAGCGATCGCACATGGCAATATGCCATTCTGTGATTTTATGGCTTTTAGCCATTCGACTTTGTATTGAGCTTTGGCCTTGTGCACGATATATTCTGACATTGTTAGTCGTTCTATTGCACACCGAGATGCATATGTGACCGATGGTGTGACGGCGAGGTACTTGATACCCGGTGCGGTTTACCCGTTATCCATCCGATGCGTCTAGTGTAGGTTACTTGGGCAACCAAATGAATGAAAGTGAACAAAGTTCGAATTAATGTATATATAACCATACTAAACAAATGAATCATACACATTCACTATATATTCTTATTCTTGCTATTTTATTTTATTATATTATTTCACCATTAAGCATTATTGCTTAGCGCGTTGCTTTGCCACGCAGCGTACTGGAGATCCGATCGTGAGCCCAGTGAAGCTGCGGTAGGTGAGTTCATCCTGCAGATCTGCACAGTGTCCGTGTCACCTCACTAATTGCAGTGCATTAGTAGGGCACTAGGTGTCATTTTGTCATTTTGTAATTAAATTTTTATTTTCTCATATGTATTTGGGATTATGTAATGTATTTTGAGGTTCATGTAAATAATAAAGATTTATGGTTATGTATGGAAGTAATTTGAGCTTTTAATTGTTATTTATATATATGAGAACCCTGAGAAATGGATGTTTGAGAAATGAAAAGGCTATTGAGAACTGAAATTGAGAAATATTGTTGAGTTTTTGATATTGAGACTCTGTTGATGAATTGAAGTTGGGTTTGTTTGAAAATTATTTGGAAGTGTTTTCACAGGTTCCGAAGAACGGTTTTCTCCATTTTTAGCCGGTACTCCGCCGGATTTTCTTTAAAATTTTCGGAACCTTAAATGAATAATACTTTTGATAAATGGCTTAAATAAATTGTATTTCATAAATTATATGCAAAAGAATGATATAAATTAATTGAGGAATATTAGAGTGTGCCGGTACACCGTGTGGCATTACTTACTCGGGTATACTGTACACGGGTAAGGGGTGTCACATTTAGTGGTATCAGAGCACGGTTTAGGCGTTTCTGGGCCTAGATTGAGTCCATACCATGCATTGCATTTGTAAGAGTCGAGGTGACACTAACGCAGATCTGTTTATCTTTCTTATTTTGAATAGGATATGGATCCTTCATCTCAGAGAGCCGTTGAGGAGGAAGTGGAGAGTCATGCTCCACCCTGCGGTGAGGCTGGGGCATGAGAGAATCTGCTCACCGACTCAAGCAGAGCCTGCTCAGCCTCCACAGGCCATGTTCCAACAAATGGCTGACTTCTTTAGACAAATGGCTGGAGTAATGCCAGCACCACCACCACCACCACCAGCTCCACAGCAGAAATCACACCTGGAAAGGTTAAGAAAGTTTGGGGCAGTGGATTTCTATGGCAAGAGAGAAGATGACTGCATTGCGGTAGAATTGGTTGAACAGAACAGGCAGAGTTCTAAAACAACTCCACTGCACTCCAGAGCAAAACCTGGAAGCTGCCATATCTCTGTTGCAAGATGATGCTTATGAGTGGTGGGACACTGTGTCCAGTGAAGTGCAGCCAGAAGCTGTAACTTGGGACTTCTTTCTTTCAGAATTTAAGAAGAAATATGTGGGTACTGTATATCTGGAAGAGAGAAGAAGAGAGTTTATTAACCTGAGGCAGAGACAGTTGTCAGTGGCCGAATATGAGAAGGAATTCGTAAGATTGAGCCGCTATGGAAGGGAGATAGTCCCTAATGAAGTTGAAAGGTGCAAGAGATTTGAAGAGGGACTAAATGACAACATCAAGATCCAGCTCACTGCCTTGGGAATCACAGAATTTACCAAGTTAGTGGAAGCTGCAATAAAGGTGGAAAAAGTAAGAATCAGTGAGCAGACCAGAAGGGATAGATAGCAGAAGAGGGGCCCGGGTCAGTCTAGTTCAGCTCTTGCATTTGGGAAGAAGTTCAAGGGTCCTCCTACACAGAGTTCAGCTCAGCCACAGGGCCAGGGTCAGTCTCAGGGGCCCAGGCCACAGTTCACCCCTAGGAGAGGTCAGTCCACACCATCAGTGGGCAACTCTCCAGGGATGGGGTTCAGGAGACCAGCCCCAGCATCTTCTGCATGTCCACACTATCAAAAATGGCATAAGGGGGAGTGTTGGAGAGTGACTGGTGCTTGCTTGAGGTGTGGGTCAGCAGAGCATCAGTTGAGAAACTGTCCACGCAGAACTACTACAGCTGCTCCAACATAAGCAGACAGACCTGCTCCTGCACCACAGAGGGGTAGAAAATCTAGTAAATCTGAGGCTGTTGGACCATCATAGAGGCCTGCATCTGAGCCAACAGAGAGGCCTGACAGTAGACCACCAGTAAGGGCTTATGCTATTAGAGCTCAGGAGGAGCAAGATGCCCCGGACGTCATCAGGGGTACGTTCTTCCTCTACACCACACCTGTGCAAGCATTGGTAGATCCAGGATCTACTCATTCCTACATTTGCATCAACCTACCCATAGAAAGGGGGATGCTAGTAGGGGAGAGTGACCAAGACATTCTGGTCACTAATCCATTGGGTCACAGTGTGGTAGTGAACAAAGTATACAAGGGTTGCCCGTTAAGGATTCAGGGGTATGAATTCTTGGCAGACCTAATTGAGTTGCCTTTCCACGAGTTTGACGTGATTTTGGGAATGGACTGGTTGTCACGTCATCAGGCAATAGTTGATTGCAAATTGAAGAGAATTTCTTTGAAAACTCCTGAGGGTAATGAAATTACAGTTGTGGGTGAAAGGACAGATTTCTTGTCCAATGTCATCTCAGCCACTGTTGCAAGAAGAATGATGAGAAAAAGCTGTGAAGCCTACCTAGCACATGTGGTGGATACTAGGCAGGCTAAGCCAAACATGAGTGACATACCCACAGTGAGAGACTTCCCAGAGGTGTTTCCTGAAGAGTTGCCTGGTTTGCCACCAGAAAGGGAAGTTGAATTTGCTATTGAGACAACTGCGAGTCTGACACCCATTTCCATTGCTCCTTATAGGATGGCACCCATCGAATTGAGGAGTTGAAAACTCGATTGCAAGAGTTGCTAGATAATTGGTTCATACGCCCGATGTGTCACCATGGGGAGCTCGATCTTTGTTGTAAAGAAGAAGGATGGGACTTTGAGGCTTTGTATTGATTCTGGCGGTTGAATAAAGTGATGAAGAATAAATATCCGTTGCCTAGAATTGATGATCTTTTGATCGGTTGAAGGAAGCAGGAGTATTTTCTAAGATTGATCTCGCATCGGGTATCATCGATTGAGGGTGAAGGATGCGGATGTGCCAAAGCGCATTCAGACCCGATATGGGCATTATGTGTTCTTAGTGTTGCCCTTTGGCCTAACAAATGCACCAATGCATTCATGGACCTTATGAACCGTATCTTCCACCCACACTTAGATCGGTTCGTAGTGGTCTTTATTGATGATATTTTGGTGTATTCCAAGACCAGGGAAGAACATGATGAGTATTTGAGGATTGTTCTGCAAACCCTGAGAGAAAAGAAGCTGTATGCTAAGTTGTCCAAGTGCGACTTCTGGTTGGATGAGATTGCATTCCTTGGACACATAGTGTCAGCTGAAGGGATTAGGGTGGATCCCAAGAAAATAGAAGCAGTGATGGAATGGAAGCCTCCCAGGAATACAACCGAGTCAAGCTTCTTGGGGCTAGCTGGGTATTACAGGAGATTTGTGAAGGGATTTTCCCTAATAGCTGCTCCAATGACCAAGTTGTTACACAAGAATGTCAATTTTGACTGGAATGACAAGTGTCAGACCAGTTTTGAGAAGTTGAAGGCTATGTTGACAGAGGCACCAGTGTTAACACAGCCAGTGTCAGGAAAAGACTTTGTGGTCTACAGTGATGCCTCACATAATGGGCTAGGGTGTGTATTGATGCAAGAGGGGAAGGTGGTCGCCTATGCTTCCAGGCAGTTAAGGCCACATGAACAGAACTACCCTACCCATGATCTAGAGCTTGCAGCAATTATCTTCGCACTGAAGATATGGAGGCACTACTTGTATGGTGAAAAGTGCTATATTTACACTGACCACAAAAGCCTGAAATATTTGCCAACCCAGAAGGAGCTCAACCTTAGACAGAGGCGATGGATTGAGTTCCTGAAGGATTATGACTGTGTAATTGACTACCATCCTGGGAAGGCAAATGTAGTTGCTGATGCTTTGAGCAGAAAATCCATGATAGCTTTGAGATCATTGAATGCCCGTCTATCCTTGGTTCGAGATGGAGCTATTTTGGCTGAGTTGCAAGTGAGGCCAAACCTACTACAGCAGATTTTAGATGGGCAAAAGGCAGATGAAAAGTTAATGGCTATTATGAGCAAGGTCTCAGAGGGAAAAGCAACTGATTATGTGGTGAAAGCAGATGGGTGTCTGTATTACAAAGGAAGACTGTGTGTACCAGATGATGGGGAATTAAAAGCTAGTATTCTAAAAGAGGCACACACTAGTGTATATGCTATGCACCCAGGAAGTACAAAGATGTATCATGACCTAAAGCTTTAGTATTGGTGGCCTGGTATGAAGAAAGACATAGCTGACTATGTGACTAAATGCTTGACATGTCAGCAAGTCAAGGCAGAACATCAAGTTCCATCAGGTTTGCTACAGCCTATACGCATACCTGAATGGAAATGGAATCGGGTCACCATGGATTTTGTAAGTGGTCTACCTCTCACCGAGAAGAAACATGATGCAGCATGGGTAATAGTGGATAGATTGACCAAGTCAGCACACTTTACGCGATTAGGATGACTACTCCTTTGGAGAAGTTAGCGAGTGTATATCAGTGAGATAGTTAGACTGCATGGAATTCCACTTTCCATCATATCTGATCGAGACCCAAGGTTTACATCGAGATTTTGGAGGAAGTTGCATGAATCCTTGGGTACACAACTCCACTTCAGCACAGCTTTCCATCCTCAGACGGATGAGCAATCAGAAAGAGTAATCCAGGTAAACAATTGAAACCAATGAAGTTGATACAAATATTGAATTAAAATGATAATAATAACATGAAATATATGTCAGGTCCTTGAGGATATGCTGAGGAGTTGTGTCATTGAGTTTAAGGGAAGTTGGGTTAGATACCTCCCACTGGCAGAATTTGCATACAACAATAGCTATCAAGCTAGCATCCAAATGGCCCCATATGAAGCACTGTATGGAAGAAAATGTAGAACTCCAGTGTGCTGGACTGAATTGGGCGAAGATAAACTGGTAGGGCCAGACCAGGTGAAACAGACTGAGGACAAAGTAAAATTGATCAAAGCTAATCTGAAGGTTTCCTCGGACAGACAGAAATCTTATGCCGACCTGGAGAGAAAAGAAATAGAATATGTAGTTGGCAACAAAGTGTTCCTCAAGGTGTCACAGTGGAAGAAAGTGTTGAGGTTTGGAAGAAAAAGTAAGTTAAGCCCTAGGTTCATTAGCCCATATGAAGTCATTGAACGTGTGGGTCCAGTGGCCTATAGGCTAGCTTTACCACCAGAGCTGGACAAGATCCATAATGTGTTCCACATGTCCATGCTCAGGAGATACCGCTCAGATCCTTCACATGTTATCTCCAGAGAAGAAATTGAAATACAGCCGGATTTGACATATGAAGAAGAACCTCTACGGATCCTGGCTCGGGAAGTAAAAGAATTGAGGAACAAGCAGATTCCACTGGTGAAAGTGCTTTGGAGGCACCACAACACCGAGGAGGCAACTTGGGAAAGTGAAGAGACGATGAGGCAACAGTTCCCTCAACTGTTTGCATCAGGTAAATTTCGAGGACGAAATTTAAATTAGAGGGGAAGAGTTGTAACACCCTCCCGGTAACCACTCCGTACATTCTACTGTTTCGGTGACCGGTGTCAGTCCGGACAGCTAGAACGTCTGGAAAAATAATTAAACTTAAGTGAGGGACCAAAATTAACTCAAATATTAATAAGAAACACTTAGTAAAAATTTTAGAAATAAAATACAACCAAGTCAAACGAGCCGGTGCCCAAGCGATGGGTAACCGGAGGGAAGTTGCGGTTCTCGCAACTAGGAGCCCTAGACCCGGGGGAAAAATTGTAAAATAATTTTTGGGACTCCAGAGAAGGGTTACTGAGGTTCCCATGGCATTAGAATGCCAAGAAAATACCTAGGAAAAATTTTCATTTGGTACAGACAATTTTGACCCGTTAAGCCAAACGGAGGGCATTTTGGTCATTTCGCCTTCAGAGGTGATTTTTGGCCGACTTGTCCAGTTGAGTAAATAATTAATATGACATAAAATATGAAGAAATATTGCTAGAAATTAAATTGAAAATGAGTAGTGGAGGAAAGAAAAGAAAAATGCAACATATGCAATTTATGACATCAATGTGATGTCATTTAAAATTTCCAACCAATCACCATTAAGCCCTCATTTGACTAACTAATAAAGAGACAAATTGAAGACTAAATTCATCAAAAAAACCAGCAGCTATCCTTCTCTCCTCAAGTGCAGCCGAAATCCATCTTCCTCCCTCCATTGATTTTTTTTTTTTTTCAATCAAGCTCAATTTCTCCTTTGTTTCCACCACTAAACCCTAAACCCCTTCATTAAAACTTAACCACACCTCTTGGGGAAGTGTTTGGCAGCCTAGAAAGTGAAGGAAAGTGAAGTTTTGAGTGGGGAAAAATCTGCCCTAATCAAGGTTAGTGCATTAGACACTTAAAACTTCTTATTTTCATGAATTGTAACTTGTATTAAGTGAGAATTGCAACTAAAATGAACAAGAATTATGTGTATACATACTATGAATTTTTGGCAGCCCTTGTGAAGGAATTATTTTGATTGTTTTGATGGACTTAAAGTGCGCTATAGATCAAGTTTAAACCATGTGTGCATGTGATTATTGAAAGGAGCTAGTATTTAAGGTGTTGTGAAAACCTATAATGGAACTAGGGTTTTGAAGAGTGAAAAATTGACTTGGCTTAGGAAATTGTTAGAGCACATTTTAATGGTCAATTAGTGACCATTTTAGGTATGTTGACCATAAAATGGACTGAAAAATAGGATTGCAAAGTGAAGTTGCAGGCTGCCCTAGGATAGCAGCAGAGGGACTGAAAATTCAGTCCACTTGCACTGCCATAACTTGGGCTGTGTTGGTCCAATTGGTGTTTGTCCAATTGGACATGAAACTAGGCTTATAATGGCACATTTTTGCTGAAGAAACCATGCCCAAAAGACCAAAGAAAGAGGACCAAAACTTGGCCCCAATCCGGATACCCTGCAACTGATTCTGCAGAATGACCAAATGAACAGTAACTGTTCATTTGGCCATAACTCACTGTAGATTTGGTCAATTGACCTGAAATTTTTACAGCAACAATTTAAGACATAGACAAACAACGTTCATGAAGGAACCTATCCCAAATTATGGCCAGAACCTAACCTAAATGGCAGTGGCAGTCACTGTTCATGTTACTGTAGATATGGTAATTTCTGCAGAATGCACATCCGGCCAGCTGTGGTTTTTGGACCATATCTAGAGCTACAAAACTCCAAATGGAGTGATTCAAAAAAAGAAATTCAACTAGACAAAATAAGTAACAACTTTCATGTTTTATATTTCTTCAAATTCCTACAGCAACAGTGTCCAATGGAACAGTGAAGTTGACTCACAAAAACTGAAAATTCTGCTTGTGTTGGTTTAAACTTTGAAATGGTATAAATGCTTAATGCCAACAAGTTTGGAATGCCAAATGTGGTATGTAGGGAGTGCCAAAGTCAATGTACATATTTTTATTCTAAAAGTCAACATTTTTGTTGACCAATAAGATGAATAGTGACACTAAAAATTTGAAATTCACAAATTGAAGAATTTAAAAGTTTCAAATGCCCTAGTATACCTAACATGATTGGTTTGGATAGTTTGGCATGCCAATAGGGTTCAGTTAGCAGTACTGCACATGGCAATATGCCATTCTGTGATTTTATGGCTTTTAGCCATTCTGACTTTGTATTGAGCTTTGGCCTTGTGCTCGATATATTCTGACTTGTTAGCTCGTTGCACACCAGAGATGCATATGTGACGATGGTGTGACGGCCGAGGTACTTGATACCCAGCGGTTACCCGTTATCGATCAGTGCCTAGTGTAGGTTACTTGGGCAACCAAATGAATGAAAGTGAACAAAGTTACTGAATTAATGTATATATAACCATACTAAACAAATGAATCATACACATTCACTATATATTCGTTTTCTTGCTATTTTCTTTTATTATATTATTGCACCACTAAGCATTATTGCTTAGCGCGTTGCTTTTGCCACGCGTAGGTACTGGAGATCCCGATCGTGAGCCCAATAGACCGCAGACTGGGTGAGTTCATCCTGCAGATCTGCATAGTGTCCGTGTCACCTCACTACCTGCAGTGCATTGGTAGGGCACTAGGTGTCATTTTGTCATTTTGTAATTAAATTTTTATTTTCTCATATGTATTTGGGATTATGTAATGTATTTTGAGGTTCATGTAAATAATAAAGATTTATGGTTATGTATGGAAGTAATTTGAGCTTTTAATTGTTATTTATATATATGAGAACCCTGAGAAATGGATGTTTGAGAAATGAAAAGGCTTTTGAGAACTGAAATTGAGAAATATTGTTGAGTTTTTGATATTGAGACTCTGTTGATGAATTGAAGTTGGGTTTGTTTGAAAATTATTTGGAAGTGTTTTCACAGGTTCCGAAGAACGGTTTTCTCCATTTTTAGCCGGTACTCCGCCGGATTTTCTTTAAAATTTTCGGAACCTTAAATGAATAATACTTTTAATAAATGGCTTAAATAAATTGTATTTCATAAATTATATGCAAAAGCATGATATAAATTAATTGAGGAATATTAGAGTGTGCCGGTACACCGTGTGGCATTACTTACTCGGGTATACTGTACACGGGTAAGGGGTGTCACATGATCCATTGTTGTCACAGTGTAGTGGAACTGTTGACTCAATGGAAGGAACTACAGTAAGTTTTGTCATGAACTTCTTTATCCAAACAGCTTCCTTTGCAGCATCTGATGCAGCAATATACTCAGCCTCGGTAGTAGAATCTGCAATCATGTTCTGTTTGGAACTCTTTCAACTGACTGCACCTCCATTACAAATGAACACAAATCCAGAGGCAGACTTTTTTTCATCGATATCAGATTAAAAATCAGAATCAGTATAACCATCCAATTGCTAGTCTCCACCTCCATAGATCAAGAATAAATCCTTAGTTCTTCTCAAGTACTTAAGGATATTCTTGACAGCTATCCAGTGTTCCAAACCTTGATTGGATTGATACCTGCTAGTCAAACTAACAGCATATGCGATATCCGGCCTAGTACACAACATTGCATACATTAAACTTCCAATAGCCGAAGCATATGGAATCCTGGCCATCTTATCTCTTTCTTCAGGTGTCTTTGGAGGCATCTCTTTAGAAAGGTGGATACCATGTCTCACTGGTAATAATCCTCTCTTGGAATCAAGCATGTTAAACCTCTTTAACACCTTTTCCAAGTATAGACTTTGGGATAAACCAATTATTCTTTTCGCTCTATCTCTATAGATGCAAATCCCAAGAATATAGGTTACCTCCCCTAAGTCTTTCATGGAGAATGTATTTGACAACCATACCTTTACAGTTGTCAACATACTTGTGTTATTACCTATCAATAGTATATCATCCACATATAAGACAAGGAAAGTGATAGCACTGTCACTAACCTTCTTATATACACATGGCTCATCCTCATTTTTGATAAAACCAAAGGATTTAATGGCTTCATCAAAACGGATGTTCCAACTCCTCGAAGCTTGCTTCAACCCATAAATGGATCAGTTAGCTTGCATACCTTAGAACCATCTTGGGATTCAAAACCCCTAGGTTGTTCCATGAAAATGTTTTCTTCAATGTATCCATTGAGAAAAGCTGTTTTGACATCCATCTGCCAAATCTCATAATCATAGTATGCAGCTATTGCTAATAGAATCCTAATTGATTTAAGCATGGCAACAGGCGAGAAAGTCTCTTCATAGTCGATTCCTTGCCTTTGGCGAAACCCTTTTGCTACTAGCCTTGCCTTATAGGTCTCTACCTTTTCATCAGAACCAATTTTCTTCTTGAAAACCCATTTGTTCCCTATAGGTACAATACCTTCAGGTGGGTCAACAAGATCCCAAACTTTATTCTTATACATGGAATCAATTTCAGATTTCATAGCATCAATCCATTTTAAAGAGTCTATATCTGATATACTTCTTCATAGGTAAGTGGATCATCTCCATGATCTACTTCTTCATGAGTAGACAACTCTTGTTCTTCTTCATGAAGGAAACCATATCTCACTGGTGGGTGAGATACCCTGGTTGTTCTACGAGGAACAGCTGTAGTTGTTTCATCCACAGGTGTAGGTTGACTAGATGGATCTATATCCATCTGATCTGTTGGTTGGTCAGAATTCTCCAATTCTAACTCTATTTGCCTTCCTTTGCCTCCTTCTTAAACAAACTGTTGTTCAAGAAATACAGCATCTCTACTCATCACAACCTTTTATGAAGTAGGTAAATAAAAATAATATCCAAAACTATCTTTTGGATATCTAACAAATCGACCTTTTTCTGATCTGGTTTCCAATTTATCAGTGTTCAGCTTTTTGATATAAGCTGGACAACCCTAAATCTTAACATGCTTAAGACTTGGTTTTCTTCCATGCCATATCTCATAAGGTGTGAAAGAAACTGATTTTGATAGAATCCTATTCAGAATATACAAAGCTGATTCTAATGCAAATCCCCAAAAGGAGATTGGCATATCAGTATAGCTCATCATACTACGTACCATATCCAATAGGGTACGATTTCTCCTTTCAGATATACCATTCAGCTGTGGCGTTCTTGGAGGAGTCAGCTGGGAAACAATGCCATGCTCTCTCAAGTATTCATCAATTTCAGTACTCAAATATTCACCTCCACGATCTGATCGAAGAGCTTTAATACTCTTTCCTGTTTGATTTTCTACTTTAGATTTAAATTCTTTGAACTTTTTCAAAGGATTCATGTTTGTATTTCATCAAATACAAATACCCAAACGTTGATTTATCATCAGTAAAGGTAATAAAGTAATGAAAATCGCCTCTATCCATTTCTTTCAATGGACCACATACATCACTATGTATTAGCTCCAAAATATTTTCAGCCCTTAGCCCTTGTCCAACAAAGGGTGATCTAGTCATTTTGCCCTAAAGGCAAGATTCACAAGTTGGAATAGGCTTAAAGCTCAATGAGGATAGAATCCCCATTTTCTCCTGTTTTGCAATCCTATCTTCTACAGCATGACATAACCTTAAGTGCCAAATATGTTTTGAACTTGAGTTGGTTTTCACAATGGCATTACATTCATTTAGATCACTTGCATTCATTTTGTGTTTGTCATTATTATCCAAATAATAAAGACCATCATTCATATAACTCGAACTAACATATTTATTTCAATATTGCAAACATCATCTGTGAACTGAAATTTATAGCCATTTCTAGTCAAACTAGATATAGAAATGATGTTCTTAAAAGCATCAGGTACATATAAAATATTATCCAAACACAAAACATGTCCAAACATGTAAAAAGATTTAGATCCTATGGCAAAAGCTTCAACAGTTGAACCATTGCCAATCCAGACTCTAACATCTTGAGAACGCAAGCTGCTACTATTTGCTAGTTCCTGCATATCATTAGAAATGTGAGAACTGGCACCAGTATCTAAAATTCAAGCTGTAGATGAACTATGAGTATCATCAGAATCTAAATAACAAGATATGGACATACCTTCCGAAAGTTTATCCTTCTTGTCTTTTAGAGAAGCAAGAT
Source organism: Hevea brasiliensis (assembly GCF_030052815.1). Classification (NCBI taxonomy): domain Eukaryota; kingdom Viridiplantae; phylum Streptophyta; class Magnoliopsida; order Malpighiales; family Euphorbiaceae; genus Hevea; species Hevea brasiliensis. The sequence continues at coordinate 5,957,136 of NC_079508.1, read as the reverse complement.
ACTCTGGGCAGTTCCTTTTCCAGTGCCCATCCTTCTGGCAGTGGAAATACTTTCCTTTGCCTCCATCAGCTTTAGTCTTCCCTTTCTGTTTAGCTATTTTCTTGGAAGGACCAGGAATATGAGGTTTCTTTTTCTTATTGCCCTTCTTCTTTTTGGACTTTCCAGCAGAAGAAAATGCAATCAAAGCTACCTCTTTTCCTTTATTGCCTGGCATATTCTTTTGGGCAATAACTATCATGTTGAGTAAACTAGCTAAGGTGCATTCTTGTTTAGTCATATGGAAATTTGTCACAAATTTTCCAAAAGACTCAAGAAGGGACTAAAGGATCAAATCCGTCTGTAGTTGGAAATCCATGTTGAAGTGAAGATGTTCCAACTGCTCAATCAGCCGAATCATCTTGAGGACATGATCCCCAACATTCTGTCCCTTAGACATCCTCATGCGGAACAGCTGCCTAGATATCTCATACCTAGCATTCCTACTGTGCTCACCATACAACTCTTATAGGTGAAGGAGGATCTCACTCGCACTCTGCATGTTCTCATGCTGCTTCTGTAACTCATTACTCATGGAAGCAAGCATGTAACACTTAGCTTTCATATCATGCTCCTTCCACTTGTCCAAAGTTTCATGTTCCTCTTGTGTGGCCTCTGGAGGTAAGGGACCAGGAACATTTGAGTCTAGAACATATCCTATATGTTCAAGGTTTAGGACAAGTTTCAAATTTCTTAGCCAATCAGAGAGATTAGGTCCTGTCAACCTATTTCGATCAAGTATGCTTGTAAGGATATTGGATGGTGGTGGTTGTTCTGTGCTCATTATTATCAGAAAATTAACTATAGAAAATAACCAGATTAATTAGTAAATGTATCAAGTAATTAACCAAAATGATTATGGTCTTTTAATCAAATTGGTCCTCCCACTAACTTAGCGAATCCTACACTTTCAAAGTAGAAAACGAAAATCCTAGTTAGATGGATTTCTAGTGGGTGATTGAATTCTTATAATTCTATTGATCATCCTCAGGTACATCCATTATTGGAACTACAATAAACTATAAGTGAGCAACTCCTTGCCCATCACATCTCATGTGAGGTTCAATCCTTTACCTAGCCCCCAATGCTCAAAATCTTAGGTACATCCATTATTGACTTCCAAACCATTTACATATTTACAACATCTCATGCTTAACAATTATTCTTAAAAAAATCTCTTAAATTAATTGCATCTTATGCAACTATTTAAAATTTCTTAAAATAATTGCCCCAATGAAGGGCCCATGTTATAATTACTTTAATTATAACATTTCCAACTTAATCATTTGTTTGGAAGATTTTATGGTCATCCTAATTACTATTAAGGTCTCACTTTGCACATTATCCATTTAGCATGCATATATCATATAATTGCATACATTCCCATACATCTCATGCATTCATGGATAAGCAGTAAATATGGTATGATCATGGACTTTCTAAGGGATTCAATTCTGAGCCACCAAGAATTGAATCAGGGCATTCCTAGGTGCATTTCATTCATTCATTTTGCAAGAGCTGCTGAAGGAGTACATAATCAACACTTGATCTCAAATTCCTCCCACTGGTCCCACCAATGCTCTTGACCTCCTTGAACTTCTTGCAATCAAATATTACATAGTAATCTTTGGCATACCAAGGCGAATTTAGAAGAAGTAAATAAATAAAATTATTACAACCTTAATAATACATGCCCAAAATAAATTAAAATAAATAAATTAATTTACAATCCCAAAGAAACATAAAAGAAATAAATCCAATCACATTGGTCTTTTATAGTCCATGATCATCTATCATGCATATTGTAACATCCTTATTTTAGCTAGTCCGTACAGTCTATTGTTCCGGTGACCAGTGTCGGTCCGGACAGCTAGAACGTCCAAAAAAAAAAATAAATAAATAATATATATTTAAACTAAAGTGAGGAACTATAATTAACTCAAATATTAATAAGAAAAATTTAGAAAAAAATTTTAGAAATAAAATACAACCAAGTTAAATGAGCCGGTGCCCTAGCGATGGGTAACCTAGTGGGAAGTTGCGGTTCTCGCAACTAGGAGCCCTAGACCCGGGGAAAAATTCATAAAATAATTTTTGGGACTCCAGAGAATGGTCATTGAGGTTCCTATGGCATTAGAATGCCAAGAAAATATTTAGAAAAATTTTTCAATCGGTACAGACAATTTTGGCCCGTTAAGCCAAACGGAGGGCATTTTGGTCATTTCGTCTTCAGAGATGATTTTTGGCCGACTTGTCCAGTTAAGCAAATAATTATTATGATCTAAAATATGAATAAATATTGCTAAAAATTAAATTGGAAATGAGTAGAGAAGAAAAGAAAAGAAAATGAATTAAAATTATAATTTTGACCTCATGCTTATGTCACTAAGCACTCCCACCCAATCACCACTTGACAAAATAAATAAAAGGGATAAAAATGAAGCAAAAATGAGATAAAAACAAAAGAAACCAGCAGTTTCCTTCTTCATACGGGCTGAATCAAGAGAGAAAGAGAGAGAAAAGGAAAAGAAAGAAAGAAAGGAAGAAGGAGAAGGAGATGAACAGTAGCAGAAACAGGGGTTCAGCAGGGTAGCATGTTTCCCTTCCTTCCAGGAGAGTTTGACTCAACATCTACGGCTGATTTTTGGATATGTTTGAGGTATGTATGTGTGGAAGTTATGGTTAAAATTTGATGATTTTTCAACGGTTGGATTTGGAGAAATATATTGTTGAACACAGGCTGTCTGTAGGTTGAATTCTGAATTTCAGCTACTGAAATTTGAGAAAAATAAATAGTTAGGATGCTTATAAAATTATGAAATTTGGTACAAATGATATTTGGGATGTTGATGCTGCTGGGTTAAAATTTGGTGAATTTTAGACTTGTGGTTTATGAGATATAAATTGTTTTGCATGAGCTGTCTGAGTAAGACTGATTTCTGCAAAAATTCAGATTTTGAAGAGTTGAATGAATGTTTTGATATCTCATGATATAGGGATTATTTGATGCTAAAATTTTTACTGATATTGTATAGGGATGTCTTGAATATATGGTTAAAATTTGGGATTTATCTAACGGTTAGATCATTATATATAAATTTGAATGCACAAGCTGCCAGATTGGGTATTAATGGGTGGTTGTGGATTTAAGATTTATGATAGGAGTTTAGTCCAATTTAAGGGGAAATGCTGTTGAATTTTTATTGGATATTTAATTTAGGAAAGTGAAGTTATAATTGATTATGATTATTATGGTTCTAGGAGAAATCTTGAAGAATAACAAGCTCAAGGTTGGTTTCAAAAAGGTTAGTGCTAATTCATCCTTAAAACTTTGTATATATATATATATCATGTGGAGTATGAAATGAGGGTGAAATTAAGAGAATTGAAACAAGTTTGCATGAATAAATTCCACCAATTTTGGCAGCCTTAGGATACATTAGGGTTTCATTGATTAGATTGAGTTATAGTTGTACATGGCTGCCATTGAACATAAATTAGATACTTCGATTCATTGATTGCATGTATATGGAGAATTGAAATGGTAGAGTTAGGGTTTGGGCACAAATTTGAGATTTTGTTTATGTAATGATGAAAGTGAGTTTTAATGGTCAATTAGTGACCATTTGGTTATGTGTAAACAAGAAATGAGGTGGTTTGATTAGTGGGAATTGCAGTCGGTGTGGCTGCCCATGGTGACCTGCAGAATTGGACATGAGTCCAGCAGGTTTGGGCAGCCATATCTTGAATTTTATGGGTTCAATTGGTACAATTCCAAGTGGACATGAAACTAGACACATAATGGCACAACTTTGGTGAAGAAACCATGCCCATAAAACCAAACCAAGTGGACCAAAAGCTTGCTCAAATCCGGGTGACCTGCAGGCTGTTTCTGCAGAATGACTAAATGAACAGTGATCGTTCATTTGGCCATAACTCAATGTAGAAAGGTCCAATTAACCTGAAATTTTACCAGCAACAAGATAAGATATATACCAACAACTTTCATGAAGAAACCTACCCCAAATTATGACCAGAACCTATCCAACAAGGGAGTTGCAGTCACTGTTCACTGCACTGTAGATATGGTCAGTCCAGAAAAATTCCAATCCAGCCAGTTGTGGTTTTTGGACCATAACTTGAGCTACAAAACTCCAAATAGAGTGATTCAAAAAAGGAAATTAAACTAGACAAAATAAGGAACAACTTTCATGTTGATCATTTTGCCAAATTCCCACTGAAAAAATGACTAATGGAACAGTAAATATAAGGTATAAAAACTGAAAATTCTGCTCAATTAACTTTAAACTTATAAATGGTATTGGCAACCAATACCAACAAATTTTGAATGCAAAATGTGGTATGTTGGGAGTATTAAAACCAATGTACCTATTGTCTATGCAAAAGTCAACATTTTAGTTGACTAATGAAATGAATAGTAATATTCAAACATGAAATTCAAAAATTGTGAAACTTAAAAGTGCAAAATGCCCTAGTAGGCCTAATGTGATTGGTTTGGATAGGTTGGCATGCCAATAGGGTTTTGATAGCAGTACTGCGTATGATGTATGGCTTCATTGCCGTTCTGTGATGTGATAGCCTATGGCTATACTGATTATGATGTTTTACTTGACTTTATGCCTTATTGCTCTTATGGCTTATTAGCCATTCTGTTTGCACACCGGGAGACACATTGTGACCGATGGTGTGACGGCCCGAGGTACCTAGTACCCAGTGCTAGTTTACCCGTTTATCCAGTCCGGTCAATTTGTATAGGTTACTTGGGCATAGAAAAGTATAACTGTAATTGAACTGATTATTAAAGAAAATACGAAAATTAAATATCAGGAATGATTACAATAAAATACAAAGAAGCTCAAGATCATGAAGAAAATAATTAACAAAATGCATGAAGAAGTTAATATCATAAAACATAATTAGCCCTCGACTAAACAATAAGTTAGTAATTATTCATTTCTTATGAACACAATAGCTAGGAAATTATTATTTTTATTTGCATATTATATTTTCTTGTATTATTGGCACCACTAAGCTTTATGCTTAGCGCGACGCTTTTGCAACGCGTAGGTACTGAAGATTTGGACAGAGGGCCCGTGAGACCACAGTTGGGTAAGGCCGTTCACGATTACGCATAGTGTCCGTGTCACCTCACAGACTACAGTGCATTGGTAGGACACTAGGTCCCATTTTGTATTTTATGATTTTTGTAAATTTTGTAATTAAACTCTTATTTTATCATGTGTATTTGAAACAAATGTAATATAATTTTGTATTAATGTAAGTACTTGTAATTTGTGATTATAAATAACATATAAGAATTTATTTATGATTTGAGTTTAATGATGATGTGAAATGAATGAATGACAAATAGAGGAATTGTTAAGAAATTGTTGTAAATTGATGTGATACAAATGGAGCTTGTGAATGATTGGAAATTATTGGAAGTGTTTTTAAACAGGTTCAGAAGAACTGTTTTTCCAATTTACAGCCGGCACTCTGCCGAATTTTCTATAAAAATTGCATAAAAATTTAGATTTATCAAAAATTGTAAACAAATGATTTAAAAGGGATAAATTGTAATAGAATTATGAATTGGTGCTCTGACACACTGAGTGGCATAACTTGCTCGGCTTCACTGTAGTCGGGTAAGGGGTGTCACACATATCACTATTTAACAATTAAATAAAACATACATACATAAATTAAATTGAATATCTTATATTCAACTTAAAAATCCAGATTTGAATATGATTCAAATAAATTTAAAAATTCCGATTTGAATCTCATTCAAATAAATTTAAAAATTCAGATTTGAATCACATTCAAACAACCTTAAAAATTCAGATTTGAATCACATTCAAACAATTTTTAAAAAAATCAGATTTGAATCATATTCAAACAATTTTTAAAAATTCAGATCTGATTATTATTCAAACAACTTTAAAAAATCAGATTTAAATATGATTCAAACAACTTTAAAAATTCAGATTTGAATCACATTCAAATAACTTTTAAAATTCAGATTTGAATCACATTGAAACAATTTTTAAAATTCTGAATTGAATCAAAATTTAATTGTGTGATTGAAATTCTAATTAAACAATTTAATTAGACATAGGATGAGCTTTTAGATCATACAACAATTACAAATTAAAAAGCTAAACCTTTACACCACCCTTGAAGCCAAACCATGCGCACCATTGATGGTGTTCTTCAAGCATGCCGCCACACATCCATTGCAACCAGCAATGGATAAATCATCTCATGATCAAAACACATAATTATCTCATATAATCAACAATCTAAATGGCAAATATAGTGGCCCTGATACCAATTGAAGGAGCAGAAGCGTGAAAAACACAACTTTATACCATTGAATTCAAAAATTTTCACCTAGGGTCACATGCTTCATGCAAGATTTATTTTTATCTATTTGATTTCAATGATAAACAATATATTAAAACACTTTTAATATGTTTTTCGATCTGTATTTGCCATTTAAGATTTTAGAATTAATCACATTAATTTTAGAACCCTAGATTTAATCAAGAATAAACACACTAACCTTTTGATGCACTGCAGGGTATTTAAGCCTTTGAGATTCGTCTTCAGGACACCAGATGTTGTCCCTCTAGCTTGTCCACAGCAAGAACACCTATGGAAGCCCTTGAACAGCTTCTAAAGCTTTTTCTATTATTTAGAAAATCAAGTTTTACCTTTTAAGAGATTAAAGATGTAAACAGGACACTAGAAATGATTTCTAGTATTTTTAATTCAAGAGATTGTTTGCTAATCTCTTGGAATAGATGAGAGATGAAGAGCAAGAGAGAATGTGAGTCTCAAGGGTGGCAGCACATAATGGGAGGCAGCAGCTTGTATTTTTTTATTTTTTCATAACAACACTTATATAGCTAGGTCACCACTTAAACCCTTGCCACATGTCACCCTTTGATTGGTTCTAGGTTTAATTGACCTAATCACATTGTGCCAAGTGTCAAACCTATATTTAATCTTAATTTTAATCATCTTACATGATTAAAAGACATTTGGCAAGCTTATGTGTAATTCCATGTGTCACCATCTCATGGTGCCACATGTCACCCTGTGAAATGACCAAAATGCCCCTGTGTCTTAATTTTGAGTTCTTAATCCAAAATAATTATTTCTCTTCTTCTAATCAATTAATATCAAATATAAATTAATTAATTAATCTCTATTAATTAATTTCTCATTAATTAAATTCATACTTAAGCACTTTAAATATAAATTTAACTTATACTATACATCCAATAATCTAGATTTGGTTTCAAGTCATGCTATGGACTTTGCAATCTAATTGCAAACCAAACCTATTTAATTAATCAATTAAAATCTTTAATTAATTAATTAAATCATGTTTAATTAGGTGATAACTTGTGTATGTGTATGACTTACTAGGCTCATCACTAATTGGCAATGAAATATGATATCAACTCTTAATATCATTAGAACTCTTTCTTACCATAAATGATTTCTCTAAATCATTTTATGCACCTCATAGACCATGGTTAACACCTAGCATAGCATGCCATAGCCACCCAATTAATAATAATGTTTACCTTAAATGAACCTACAATTATATGTTACCGTGCACTGGAATCTCTCTATTACAAAATCCCAACTCAAGCTGAGTCATGGTTTATGTAAAACTCCACTTGCTACTTCCTTTGTGCCACTACCCTTGAGGCTCCCATTCTCTCTTCTTCTTCATCTCTCATCTATTCCAAGAGATTAGCAAACAATCTCTTGAATTAAAAATACTAGAAATCATTTCTAGTGTTCTGTTTACATCTGTAATCTCTTAAAAGGCAAAACTTGATTTTCTAATTCACAGAAAAAGCTTTAGAGGCTATTCAAGTGCTGTCATAGGTGAACTTGGTATGGACAAGCTAGAGGGACAACATCTGGTATCCTAAAGACGCATCCCAAAGGTACAAATACGCTGCAGTGCATCAAGAGGTTAGTGTATTTGTTCTTGATCTAATCTAGGGTTCTAAAATTAATTTGATTAATTCTAAAATCTTAAATGGCAAATAAAGATCCAAAGACATATTAAAAGAGTTTTAATATGTTGTTTATCATTGAAATCAAATAGATAAAAAAAAAATCTTGCATGATGCATGTGACCCTAGGTGAAAAATTTTTGAATTCAATGGTATAAACTTGTATTTTTCATACTTTCACTCCTTCATGGGAAAGATATAAAGACCTGCAGAGGGAATGTTCACACCATGGCATAGAAGATTGGCTATTAGTGCAAAATTTCTATAATGGGTTACTACCCTCTACAAGGAGCACGGTTGATTCAGCTGCAGAGGGTGATCTAATGGAGAAAACAGTGCCACAAGCACTTAAACTTCTAGAAAGGGTTGCATACCATAATTATGAGTGGTCAAACGAAAGAGGAAATGCAAGGAAAACTGCAGGGGTCCTGGAAGTAAATGCCCTAAGCATGATAAATGCTCAGTTTGATCAGCTCACAAGGAAACTTGAAAGAATGCAAGCCAACGCAGTTGGTACAAACAGTCAACATGAGGACAGCTATGGAGGAGGATGCATGAGTTAAGAATACACTAATTTCAATGAACCCACAGAACAGATGAACTATGTGAATAATGGAGGAAACTTCAACCAGAGGCAGCCCAACAATCCATATTCAAATACTTACAACCCTAGATAGAGGAACCACCCAAATTTCTCATGGTCCATTCAGCAGAACTAGCCAATAAATAAGTAATAAGGGTACAAACCACCAACACCCCCTGGATTTCAGAACAGAGGTCAAAACTTTGCACAGCCATCACCAACTCTCCAACCTCAACAACCTAAATTGAAAATGATCATGGAAACCATGATGGAAGGATTCCTAGCAGCTTAACAACAGCAAACTGAATTAATTAAACAGCTGACTTCCAGAATGGACCAACTTGCTACTCATAACAAGATGCTAGAGAATCAAATCGCTCAGCAAGCAAGTTCTTCAAGTAAGGCTGCTGGCAAACTGCCTAGCCAACCAGAAATAAACCCAAGGGAGCATTGTAAGGTAGTTACACTGAGGAGTGGGAGAACTCTAGTACAACCAGAGGTAAAACGGACAGAGGAAACCATAGAAAAATCTAAAGACCAAGCAGAGAAAAAGGAGGAAGAAGCTAAGAAAGATCAGGAAGAGGAAGCAAGGAAGACAAAGAAATTACCAGAGCCATACCAGCCTCCCCTACCTTTTCCTCAGAGATTTCAAAAAGCCAAATTGGACAAGCAGTTTGGGAAGTTTTTGGAAGTTTTATAGAAACTTTACATCAACATCCCCTTCGCTAAAGCACTTTCTCAGATGCCATCTTATGCCAAATTTCTTAAGGAAATTCTGTCAAAGAAAAGAAAGCTAAAAGACTATGGAATAGTAGCTCTAACAGAGGAATGCAGATAAGGCCCTTTGTGATCTTGGGGCAAGCATTAGTTTAATGCCTCTATCAATATGCAAAAAGCTGGAGATCGGAGAACTGAAGTCCACAACAATCTCGTTGCAATTGGCTGATCGATCTGTTAAATATCTTGTGGGCATACTTGAGAACATTCCTATCAAAGTGGGCAAATTCTTCATTCCAGTGGAGTTTGTTGTCCTTGAGATGGAAGAAGATGTTCAAATTCCTATCATCTTGGGAAGACTATTCTTGGCAACTGCCGGAGCCATCATAGATGTAAAAAATGGGCAACTAACTCTCAAGGTAGGAGAAGAAGAAGTGGAGTTCAACTTGTTTAATACAATGAAACACAAATTTGAACCTAATAAATGCTTCAAGGTTGACATAATTGACGAATGAGTTAAAGAGGAATTTCATAAGACACATCCCAAAGATCCTCTTGAAGCATGTATCGTGAACAACCACACAGTGGATGATTAAAATACAAAAATAGCAGCCTGTGCACAATAGTTAGCAGCTCATCCACCCATACCCTTAGTTAAGGCTTTCAAGATGGAGAAATTGAAGGAGGAACAAACCGAAGGTAAGCTCTAGGAAAATGCCAAACAGGTAGAGTTTAAACCTCTTCCCTCCTCACTGAGGTACATATTTCTAGACTCAAATTCTAATTATCCTATTATAATCAATGCTAGCCTATCTAAGTTAGAAGAGGAAAAATTGTTAAGAGAACTTAGGATCCATAGCAAAGCCATAGGGTATAAAATAGAAGACCTGAAGGGAATCAACCCCTCGATTTGCATGCATAGGATACCCATGAAAGAAAACAGTAAACCCACAATCGAACACCAAAGAAGACTTAACCCAAACATGAAAGAAGTAGTCAATAAAGAAAATTTAAAACTATTACATGCAGGTATCATATACCCAATTTCTGATAGTAAATGGGTTAGTCCAATACATGTAGTTCCTAAGAAAGGTGGGACAACTGTTATCCAGAATGCAAACAATGAACTAATCTCTACTAGAGTAGTCACTAGTTGGCGAATGTGCATAGATTATAGGAAATCGAACAGTGCTACCAAAAAAGACCATTTCCCTCTCCCTTTCATCGACCAAATGTTAGAAAGGTTAGCAAAACACTCGTATTTCTATTATCTAGATGGGTATTCAGGATTCTTTTAAATTCCTATTAACCCAGAAGACTAAGAAAAGACAACATTCACTTGTCCCTATGGAACATTTGCATATAGGAGAATGCCTTTTAGTCTTTGTAATGCCCCTGCTACCTTTCAAAGATGCATGATGGCTATCTTTTCTAATTATATTGAAGATATCATGGAAGTTTTTATGGATGATTTTTCTGTCTATGGAACGACTTTTGATGATTGCCTAGCTAATTTATCTAAGGTATTGCAAACATGTAAAGAATCAAACCTAGTCCTAAATTTGGAAAAATGCCATTTCATGGTAAGGGAAGGCATAGTTCTGAGACATTTGATTTCAGAAAGAGGAATTGAAGTTGATAAGGCAAAAATCGAGATCATTGAAAACATGCCACCCCCATCATCAGTCAAGGGAGTGCGAAGCTTTTTAGCACATGCAGGATTCTACAGAAGATTCATCAAGGACTTTTCCAAAATAGCTAAGCCACTTACTAACTTGTTAAGTCAAGATGTTCCCTTTGATTTTGATGAAAATTGCCTTGCCTCCTTTAACAGGATTAAAGAAGCCCTAATATCAGCACTAATAATGCAGCCACCAATTTGGGAGCTACCATTCGAGGTGATGTGCGACGTGAGTGACTTTGCAGTTGGAGCAGTGCTCTGGCAAAGAAAAGATAAAAAGATCCATGCTATTTATTATGCTAGCAAGACACTTGATGATGCGCAAATCAATTATGCCACCATAGAGAAGGAATTCCTAGCAGTGGTGTTTGTAATGGACAAATTTAGATCTTACCTTATTGGGTCAAAAGTCATTGTATTCACAGATCATGCTGCAATCCGATACCTTATAAACAAGAAGGAAGCAAAACCAAGGCTGATTCGATGGACTCTACTCCTGCAAGAATTTGACCTTGAAATCAAGGACAAAAAGGGATTCGAGAATGTAGTAGCTGACCATCTTTCCAGACTAAAATTGGAGTACACAGAGGACTTTGAAGATTTGCCAATTGATGATTCATTTCCTGATGAGCAATTACTTACATTCTCCAAGGCTCCATGGTACGCTGACTTTGTTAATTTTCTTGTATGCAGAGTAATGCCTCCAAACATGACTTATCAGCAAAGGAAGAAATTTCCACATGATGTGAGATATTATTTATGGGAGGAACCTCTATTATACAAGAGATGTAATGATGGACTGATAAGAAGATGTGACACCCCTTACTCGTCTACAGTGTAGCCGAGCAAGTTATGCCACTCAGTGTGTCGGAACACCAATTCATGTTTCAATTTCAATTAATCCTTTTTAATTCATTTATTTATAATTTTTGATAAATCTAAATTTTTCCACAATTTTTATAGAAAATCCGGCAGAGTGCCGGCTATAAATTGGAAAAACAGTTTTTCTGAACCTGTTAAAAACACTTCCAATAATATCATCACATTATTCTCAATCAACCTCCAATATATTCTCAACAATTTCTCAATTCACTTTAGTATCTCAAAAATTCAATTCAATTCAAAACACAATCAACTCAATGAAAAATGCTCAATTTATTACTGAACATATTTCACAGATACTTACATCAAAAGCTTAATTACATAAATTTATAATATACATTACAGAAAGTTACAAAATACAAAATATCAAAATATCAAAACATCAAAATGGCCTAATGTCCTACCAAATGCACTGCAATGTGAGGTGACTCTGAACTCTGAGTGCAGATATGAAGGCTCACCCTGTATGAGCTCCAGCTATGTCTCCAGTACATGCGCATGGCAAAAGCGACGCGCTAAGCAATTCTGCTTAGTAGTGGTAATAAAAAAATAAAATAAAATAAAATAAATAAAATAAAAACATGTGTACATAATGTATGTTTACATTTTTGGGTGAACTAAGTCTCAAATGTTTATTGCAATATTATTCAATTAAAGTTTGGTAAGATTTATTAATACTGCCCTAGTAACCTATACTAGTTGACTGAACTGGATAAACGGCTAAACTGGTACTGGGTACAAAGTACCTCAGACCATCACACCTTCGGTCACATTGTGTCTCCCGGTGTGCAATAGAACAGCTAATAAGCTGTGATAATTATCGGGGATTAAACCTCAGTATAACAACTCAATATCATAGCCAAAGGCTATTATGTCACAGAATGGCATGGGAAGCCATGAAATACAGAATGGCATGAAGCCATATGCAGTACTGCTAACAGAACCCTATTGGCATGCCAACCTATCCAAACCAATCACATTAGGCCTACTAGGGCATTTAACACTTTTTATTTATGTAATTCTTTGAAATTGAATTTTTATGATTACTATTCATTTCATTGGTCAACAAAAATGTTGACTTTTGCATTGGCAATAGGTAAATTAGTTTAAATATCATCAACATACCACATTTTGCATTTTAAACTTGTTGGTATTGGTTGCCAATACCATCTCTAAGCTTAATGTGAATTGGACAAAATTTTTAGTTTTTAAGCTTTGGTTTTACTGTTCCATTAGTTATTGTTGCAGTGGGAATTTGGAAATATGATCAACATGAAAGTTGTTCCTTATTTTGTCTAGTTGAATTTCCTTTTTTGAATCACTCCATTTTGAGTTTTGTAGCTCAAGTTCTGGTCCAAAAACCACAACTGGCCGGATTGAAAATTTTCAGGGCTGACCATATCTACAGTGCAGTGAACAGTGATTGCAACTCAATTGTTGGATAGGTTTTGGTCATAATTTGGGGTTGATTTCTTCATGCAAGTTGTTCTTCTATATCTCAGCTTGTTTCTGGTAAAATTTCAGGTCAATTGGACCTTTCTACATTGAGTTATGGCCAAATGAACAATCACTATTCATTTGGTCATTCTGCAGAAACAGCTTGCAGGTCACCCGGATTTGGGCAAGTTTTTGGTCCACTTGGTTTGGTCTTATGGGCATGGTTTCTTCACAAAAGTTGTGCCATTATGTGTCTAGTTTCATGCCCAATTGGCCAAACACCAATTGAACCTACACAGCCCAATTTATGGCTGTCCAAACAGGCTGGACTCACATCCAAACCTGCAGGTCACACAAGGCAGCATACCAAATCAGTTTTTAATGCTACAATTCACTCCAAGTTATGGTCAATTTACCTCAAATGGTCACTATTTGACCATTAGAATGTTCATTCACCATTACATAAGCAAAGCCCAAATTTTTCTCCAAAACCCTAATTCCCCATTCCAATTCACACAACATACATTAATTAAACATACTAATTCATTATCAATTTATACACTTCAAACACCATCTTTAATCCACTCTAAAACCATCAAAACAATCAAAATCACCATCCCCAATAGGCTGCCAAAATTTACCATATACCCTAGCTTGCATAATTCTCTTCAATTCCCACAAATTCCTAGCCTAACTTAGTGTCTTAACATGGATATCTAAAGAAAAAGAGATAAAGATGGCACTAACCTTAGTAGGGCAGAATTTTCTCTTGTTAATTCTTCACTTTCTTTTGTTTTCTTGGCTGCCAAACACTCTAGCAAAGTTAGGTGACAAATTTTAGTGAATGATTTTATAGATTTTGGGGTGAGAAATCAAAGGATTGAAGGTATAAGAGAATTCTCTACTGGCTGAAGAAGAAGGAGAAACACCAGAATTTTTTGGTCCATTTTATCTCTTTTAATTGTTTTAAGAAGGCTTGTTGAATTGTGATTGGTGGAGGCCTTTCTAATGACATCATGTGATGTCATATTTAGGTATTTCTTTCATTTTCTTTTCTTCTTTTCTCTACTCATTTTCAATTCAATTTTTAACAATATTTATTAATATTTTAGATCATAATAATTATTTACTTAACTGGACAAGTCGGTCAAAAATCATCTCTGAAGACGAAATGACCAAAATGCCCTCCGTTTGGCTTAACAGACTAAAATTGTCTGTACCGATTGAAAATTTTTTCTAAACTTTTTCTTGGCATTCTAATGCCATAGAACCCTCAATAACCCTTCTCTGGAATCCCAAAAATTATTTTATAATTTTTTCCCGGGGTCTAGGGCTCCTAGTTGCGAGAACCGCAACTTCTCACTAGGTTACCCATCGCTAGGGCACCTGCTCATTTAACTTGGTTGTATTTTATTTCTAAAATTTTTACTAAATTCTTCTTATTAATATTTGAGTTAATTATAGTTCCTTACTTTAGTTTAAATATTTTTCTGGACGTTCTAGCTGTCCGGACCGACACTGGTCACCGGAACAGTAGAATGTACGGAGTTGCTACCGGGAGGGTGTTACAACTCTTCCCCTCTAATTTAAATTTCGTCCTCGAAATTTACCTGATGCAAACAGTTGAGGGAACTGTTGCCTAATCGTCTCTTCACTTTCCCAAGTTGCCTCCTCAGTGTTGTGGTGCCTCCAAAGCACTTTCACTAGTGGAATCTGCTTATTCCTCAACTCTTTTACTTCCCGAGCCAGGATCCGTATGGGTTCCTCTTCATATGTCAAATCCGGTTGTACTTCAATTTCTTCCATGGAGATGACATGTGAAGGATCTGAGCGGTATCTTCTTAACATAGACACGTGGAACACATTGTGGATCTTGTCCAGCTCTAGTGGTAAAGCTAGCCTATAGGCCACTGGACCCACACGTTCAATGACTTCATATGGGCCAATAAACCTAGGGCTCAACTTACCTTTTCTTTCGAATCTCAATATTTTCTTCCATGGTGAGACTTTGAGAAACACTTTATCACCAACTGCATACTCTATCTCTTTTCTCTTCAGGTCGGCATAAGACTTCTGTCTATCAGAGGCAATCTTCAGGTTAGCTTTGATTATTTTCACTTTTTCCTCAGTCTATTTCACCAGGTCTAGTCCTACCAGCTTATCTTCGCCCAATTCAGTCCAACACACTGGGGTTCTACATTTTCTCCCATACAGTGCTTCATATGGAGCCATTTGAATGCTAGCTTGGTAGCTATTGTTGTATGCGAATTCTGCTAGTGGGAGGTATCTATCCCAACTTCCTTCAAACTCAATGACACAACTCCTCAGCATATCCTCAAGGACCTGACATATATTTCATGTTATTATTATCATTTCAGTTCAATATTTGCATTAGTTCAATTGGTTTCAGTTGTTTACCTGGATTACTCTTTCCGATTGCCCATCTGTCTGAGGATGGAAAGCCGTGCTAAAGCGGAGTTGTGTGCCCAAGGCTTCTTGCAACTTTTTCCAAAATCTCGATGTAAACCTTGGGTCTCGATCAGATATGATGGAAAGTGGGATTCCATACAGCTTAACTATCTCACTGATATACAATTCTGCTAGCTTCTCCAGTGAGTAGTCAGTCCTAACGGGCAGAAAATGTGCTGACTTTATCAATCTGTCCACTATCACCCACACTGCATCATGCTTCCTTTAGGTGAGAGGTAGACCACTAACAAAATCCATAGTGACCCGGTCCCATTTCCATTCAGGTATGTTTATAGGCTGTAACAAATCAAGCATTTAGTCACATAGTCAGCTATATCCCTCTTCATACCAGGCCACCAATAATGAGGCTTCAAATCATTATACATTTTTGTGCTCCCCGGGTGCATAGCATAAACACTTGTGTGCGCTTCTTTCAGAATACTGGCTTTCAATTCCCCATTATCTGGTACACACACTCTTCCTTTGTAGTACAGACACCCATCTGCTTTCACCTCATAGTCAGTTGCTTTTCCCTCTGAGATTTTGCTCATAATAGCCATTAACTTTTCATTTGCCTTTTTCCCATCTAAAATCTGCTGTAGCAGGTTTGGCCTCACTTGCAACTCAGCCAAAATAGCTCCATCTCGAACCAAAGATAGACGGGCATTCAATGATCTCAAAGCTTTCTGCTCAAAGCATCAGCAACTACATTTGCCTTCCCAGGATGATAATCTATCACACAATCATAGTCCTTTAGGAACTCAATCCATCGCCTCTGTCTAAGATTAAGCTCCTTCTGGGTTGGCAAATATTTTAGACTCTTGTGGTCTGTATAGATGTAGCATTTTTCACCATATAAATAATGCCTCCATATCTTCAGTGCGAAGATAATCGCTGCTAACTCCAGGTCATGAGTAGGGTAGTTTTGTTCATATGGCCTTAACTGCCTGGAAGCATAGGCGATCACTTTCCCCTCTTGCATCAATACACACCCTAGCCCATTATGTGAGGCATCACTATAGACCACAAAAGTCCTTTCCCGACATTAGCTGTGTTAACACCGGTGCCTCTGTCAACATAGCCTTTAATCTCTCAAAACTAGCCTGACATTTGTCATTCTAGTTAAATCTGACATTCTTGTGTAACAACTTGGTCATTGGAGCAGCTATAAGAGAAAACCCCTTCACAAATCTTCTGTAGTATCCAGCTAGCCCCAAGAAACTTCTGACCTCAGTTGTATTTCTGGGAGGCTTCCATTCCATCACTGCTTCTATCTTTTTGGGATCCACTCTAATCCTCTCTGCTGATACTATGTATCCAAGGAAAGAGGTTTCACTCATCCAGAAGTCACACTTGGACAACTTAGCATACAGCTTCTTTTCTTGCAGGGTTTGCAGAACAATCCTCAAATGTTCATCATGTTCTTCCCTGGTCTTGGAATACACCAGAATATCATCAATAAATACCACTACGAACCGATCTAAGTATGGATAGAAGATACGGTTCATAAGGTCCATAAATGCTGCTGGTGCATTTGTTAACCCAAACGACATCACTAGAAATTCATAGTGCCCATACCGGGTTCTGAACGCAGTTTTTAACACATCTGCATCCTTTACCCTCAACTGATGATACCCTAATCTGAGGTCAATTTTTGAAAATACACCGACTCCCTTCAACTGATCAAACAGATCATCAATTCTGGGCAATGGATATTTATTCTTCACAGTTACTTTATTCAACTACCGGTAATCAATACACAATCTCAAAGTTCCATCCTTTTTCTTCACAAACAGCACCGGAGCTCCCCATGGTGACACACTGGGGTGTATAGCCCCTTATCAAGCAACTCTTGCAACTGAGTTTTCAACTCCCTCAATTCAGTGGGTGCCATCCTATAAGGAGCAATGGAAATGGGTGTTGTACCCAGTATTACCTCAATAGCAAACTCGACTTCCCTTTCTGGTGGTAAACCAGGCAACTCTTCAGGAAACACATCTGGGAAGTCTCTTACTGTGGGTATATCATTCAGGTTTGCTTAGCTTGCCTAGTATCAACCACGTGTGCTAGGTAAGCTTCACAGTCTTTTCTCATCATTCTTCTTGCAACTGTAGCTGAGATAACATTGGACAGGAAATCTGTCCTTTCACCCACAACAGTGATCTCATTACCCTTAGAAGTTTTTAGAGAAATTCTCTTCAATTTACAATCAACTATTGCCTGATGACGTGACAACCAATCCATTCCCAAAATCACGTCAAACTCGTGGAAGGGCAATTCAATTAGGTCTGCCTAGAATTCATACCCCTGAATCCTCAACGGGCAACCTTTATACACCTTATTCACTATCACACTGTGGCCTAGTGGATTTGTGACCAGAATGTCTTGATCACTCTCCTCTACTGGAACTCTCCTTTCCATGGGTAGTTTGATGCAAATGTAGGAATGAGTGGATCCTAGATCCACCAATGCATGTACAGAAGTGTTGTAGAGGGAAAATGTACCCCTGATGACATCCAGGGCATCTTGCTCCTCTTGAGCTCTGATGGCATAAGCCCTGGCTGGTATTCTAGTGTCTGGCCTCTCAGTTGACTCGGATGTAGGCCTCAGTGATGGACCAGTTGCCTCAGGTTTACCAGGCTTCCTACCTCTTTGTGGTGCAGGAGTAGTGTGACACCCCTTACCCGACTACAGTGTAGCCGAGCAAGTTATGCCACTCAGTGTGCCGGAGCACTCTATTTTATCTGATTTCATTACAGTCCTTGATTTATTTATTCAAAAACTTTATTGAAGATTTAGGCTATTTTTACTTTTATCAAAATCTAACTAAATTGGAAATTTCAAAAATTTTAACGATAATCCGACAAAGTGTCGGCTGTAATTTGGACTAACAGTTCTTCTGAACCTGCCAAAGACAATTTCAATACATACTCAATTTCTCAAACTTAATAGTCTCAAAAATTTTCAAACATAATGTATCTCAATACAGATTTCGATTTCTCGTAAATCTCATTAGATTTTCAATATCTCAATATTCACAAGTATAATCTCATTATAACTCAAATTCAATTCACATACTAACATACTTACTTTGAATAGCTTCCATAATTCATAGGTTAATTACATGAGTTTATTTTGTACAAGATATACAAATAATTTACAATGTGCTAGGAATGAACAATATACATAACATGTATAAAATGAGCCCTATCTACATGCATTCTTTGAGGAGGTGACAATCTTGAACTCTTTTGACACTTACAGATCTGGACTCCAAAAATCTCGATCGACAGTCTCTGGTTTTACCTTGATTACTGCGAGGAAGCAATTCCATCGCACTAAGCATTTCTGCTTAGTGGTGCAATAATATAACCAGAAATAATATATACAAGTAAAGAAAGAAATAAATGATAATTCAGATACTCAGAGTCAATTTAATTTGGTATGGTATTTCTAGTATCAACGATCTTATATACTAGTTTGTTCCTCTTTGGAAGTGCTTAGTTTATAACTTTTCAGTAATACTAGCAGGTATATAATTTATTCTATCTGTATTGTATTTCAAGTCTGCATGCGATTACGCAATTTATATTTTTGTTATGTTTCTTTTGCTAATCTCTTTTGCCTATTCATTCAATACTTAATTTAATTGTACTGGATTTTCATTATACTTAACTTAACTTAGCTGCCTGAATTGAATAATACTTTAATTGACTGCCCAAGTAACCTATACTAGACGACTGGACTGGATAACGGGTCATTGGCACTGGACACCGCGGTGCCTCGGGCCTTCATACCATGGGACGCAAAACGTCAACCACGTATGCAGTCAGTATGGCTAAAAAGCCATGATATCACATAATCGGTATAAAAGCCATGAATACGGGCATAAAAGCCATGAATACGGGCATACCACATGTTGTATTCAAAACTTGTTGGTTTTGGTCACTTTCTCAAAGTTTAGGTCATTTTGGCAAAATTGCCAATTTTTGGTTTTGGTGTCACTATTCACCTCATTGGTCAACAAAAATGTTGACTTTTGGATAGAAAATAGGTGTATTGGTTTTAACACCCCAAACATACCACATTTTGTATTTAAAACTTGTTGGTATTGGTTGCCAATACCATTTCTAAGCTTAATGCTAATTGAACAAAATTTTCAGATTTGGTGCTTCATTTTTACTGTTACATTTGTTATTTTTACAGTGGGAATTTGAGGAAATGGTAAACATGAAAGTTGTTCCTTATTTTGTCTAGTTTAATTTCCTTTTTTGAATCACTCCATTTGGAGTTTTGTAGCTCAAGTTATGGCCAAAATAATTTTACTGTTCACGTGCACTGTTCATGCTGAGATTTTGGGTCTGGCAGATTTTTGGTCCAACTTTGGTCAGTAATTAGATCAAGTAAAGTTCATAATTTGGTCTAACTTTCTTCATATGAAATGTTCTACTATGACTTAGGTTTCCATCGGTTCAAGAATCGCCTAAATCCGAGTTTTCTAGAGAGAGTTATAGTCCTCCAAACATTGCTGCTCAAATGAAAATTCTGGAAATCTCAGTACAGTAAACTTCACTTTGCTCAATGATTTGATTAGGTTCTGGTAATAATTTGGGGTAGGTTTCTTCATGTAAGTTGTTTGTATATGTCTTAACTTGTTGCTGTAAAAATTTGAGGTCAATTGACCATTTCTACAGTGAGTTATGGCCAAATGAACAGTTACTGTTCATTTGGTCAATTTTGCAGGGGCTGTTGCAGGGTGTCCGGATTGGGGCCAAGTTTGGGTCCTCTTGCTTTGGTCCTTTGGGCATGGTTTCTTCAGCAAAAATGTGCCATTATAAGCCTAGTTTCATTTCCAATTGGCCAAACACCAATTGGACCAACACAGCCCAAGTTATGGCAGTGCAAGTGGACTGAATTTTCAGTCCCTCTGCTGCTGTCCTAGGGCAGCCTGCAACTTTACTTTGCAATCCTATTTTTCAGTCTATTTTATGGTCAACTTACCTAAAATGGTCACTAATTGACCATTAAAATGTTCTTTCACAATTGCATAAGCTAAATCCAAGTTTCACTCCCAAACCCTAGCTCAACAATTTCAAAATCATGCATTTTCACTTTATTTCATCAATCTACTTATCAAATACATATTGTGGGCAGCCCTATTACCCATTAACTTCATTAAATTCAACACCATCAAACCCTAACCATGGCTGCCAAAAATAAGGGATGGCATACCAATGTCTTTCATCAAGTTTCTTTGTCATTTAATCACCAATATAGTGCTTAAACATGAAATTGAATTGAAATTTAAGGTTTTGGTCACTAACCTCTTGTAGGGCAGATTTTTCCAAGTTAAATCTTCATTTTCTTGTACTCTCTTGGCTGCCAAACACTTCCTCTAGGTCCAAGGATTCATTTTAGTGTTGGGGTCTTGAGGAAATATGGTGAGGAAGCATGAGAAATGAAGCTTTTGTTTGAAAATCAATGGAGGGAGAAGAGGGAGAGATTCACGTTTTGGCTGAAGAAGAAGAAGGAAACAGCAGAATTTTGAGTCCATTTGTCTCTTTTAATTGTTTAAAAAAAAGACTTATTGAATGGTGATTGGTGGAGGGTATGTAAATGACATCATGTGATGTCATTATCCCTAATTTCCTTCATTTTTCTTTTCTTTTCTTTTCTACCACATTTCAATTTAATTTTTAGCAATATTTCTTCATATTTTATGTCATATTAATTATTTACTTAACTGGACAAGTCGGCCAAAAATCACCTCTGAAGGCGAAATGACCAAAATGCCCTCCGTTTGGCTTAACGGGTTAAAATTGTCTGTACCGATTGAAAAATTTTTCTAGGTATTTTCTTGGCATTCTAATGCCATAGGAACCTCAATAACCCTTCTCTGGAGTCCCAAAAATTATTTTAAAATTTTTCCCCCGGGTCTAGGGCTCCTCGTTGCGAGAACCGCAACTTCCCTCTGATTACCCTTCGCTTGGGCACCGGCTCATTTGACTTGGTTGTATTTTATTTCTAAAATTTTTACTAAATTTTTCTTATTAATATTTGAGTAAATTTTGGTTCCTCACTTTAGTTTAAATATTTTTCCGGACATTCTAGCTGTCTGGACCGACACCAGTCACCGGAACAGTAGAATGTACGGAGTTGCTATCGGGAGGGTGTTACAACTCTTCCCCTCTAATTTAAATTTCGTCCTCAAAATTTACCTGACATAAGCAGTCGACGAACTGCTACCTCCTTCTCTACCTTTTGGTGTTATCCTACTTCACTTTCTCCTTAGTCTCAATCCTATCCTCAAATAGTTATGTACTCATCCTTTTTCATCTTAAATATAGTCTCCTTCTCATCTCCATTCGCTATCTCATTGTCTCCTCACTCTCTTATTCCATACCTTAACCTAAAATAAACAGGAAATACAAATCTGCAATAGTGTCACCTCGACTCTTATGAATGCAATGCATGATATGCAATCTATCTAGGTCCAGAAACGCCTAAATCGCGCTCTTATACCACTAAATGTGACACCCCTTACCCGACTACAGTGTAGCCGAGCAAGTTATGCCACTCAGTGTGCCGGAGCACTCTATTTTATCTGATTTCATTACAGTCCTTGATTTATTTATTCAAAAACTTTATTGAAGATTTAGGCTATTTTTACTTTTATCAAAATCTAACTAAATTGGAAATTTCAAAAATTTTAACGATAATCCGACAAAGTGTCGGCTGTAATTTGGACTATGATTCTTACGAACTGCCAAAGACAATTTCAATATATACTCAATTTCTCAAACTTAATAGTCTCAAAAATTTTCAAACATAATGTATCTCAATACAGTATTCAGATTTCTCAGAAATCTCATTAGATTTTCAATATCTCAATATTCACAAGTATAATCTCATTATAACTCAAATTCAATTCACATACTAAAATACTTACTTTGAATAGCTTTCATAATTCATAGGTTAATTACATGAGTTTATTTTGTACAAGATATACAAATAATTTACAATGTGCTAGGAATGAACAATATACATAACATGTATAAAATGAGCCCTATCTACATGCATTGCTAAGGAGGTGACAATCTTGAACTCTTCTGACACTTCTGCAGATCTGGACTCCAAAAATCTCACTCGACAGTCTACTGGTTTTACCTTCAGTACCTGCGCGAGGAAGCAATTCCATCGCGCTAAGCATTTCTGCTTAGTGGTGCAATAATATAACCAGAAATAATATATACAAGTAAAGAAAGAAATAAATGATAATTCAGATACTCGGAGTCAATTTAATTTGGTATGGTATTTCTAGTATCAACGATCTTATACACTAGTTTGTTCCTCTTTGGAAGTGCTTAGTTTATAACTTTTCAGTAATACTAGCAGGTATATAATTTATTCTATCTGTATTGTATTTCAAGTCCTGCATTACGCAATTTATATTTTTGTTATGTTTCTTTTGCTAATCTCTTTTGCCTATTCATTCAATACTTAATTTAATTGTACTGGATTTTCATTATACTTAACTTAACTTAGCTGCCTGAATTGAATAATACTTTAATTGACTGCCCAAGTAACCTATACTAGACGACTGGACTGGATAACGGGTCGTTGGCACTGGACACCGCGGTACCTCGGGCCGTCATACCATGGGACGCAGAACGTCAACCACGTATGCAGTCAGTATGGCTAAAAAGCCATGATATCACATAATCGGCATAAAAGCCATGAATACGGGCATAAAAGCCATGAATACGGGCATAAAACCATGAATACAGGCATAAAGCCTTTCCTTTCGCAGTACTGCTAAAACAATACCCTATTGGCATGCCAAACTATCCAAACCAATCACATTAGGCCTACTAGGGCATTTTGCATTTTTAAGTTTCACAATTTTTGAATTTCAAGTTTTCATGTCACTATTCATTTCATTAGTCAACTAAAATGTTGACTTTTGCATAAACAATAGGTACATTGGTTTTAGTACTCCCAACATACCACATGTTGTATTCAAAACTTATTGGTTTTGGTCACTTTCTCAAAGTTTAGGTCATTTTGGCAAAATTGCCAATTTTTGGTTTTGGTGTCACTATTCACCTCATTGGTCAACAAAAATGTTGACTTTTGGATAGAAAATAGGTGTATTGGTTTTAACACCCCAAACACACCACATTTTGTGTTTAAAACTTGTTGGTATTGGTTGCCAATACCATTTCTAAGCTTAATGCTAATTGAACAAAATTTTCAGATTTGGTGCTTCATCTTTACTGTTACATTTGTTATTTTTACAGTGGGAATTTGAGGAAATGGTAAACATGAAAGTTGTTTCTTATTTTTTCTAGTTGAATTTCCTTTTTTGAATCACTCCATTTGGAGTTTTGTAGCTCAAGTTATGGCCAAAATAATTTTATTGTTTACGTGCACTGTTCATGCTGAGATTTTGGGTCTGGCAGATTTTTGGTCCAACTTTGGTCAGTAATTAGATCAAGTAAAGTTCATAATTTGGTCTAACTTTCTTCATATGAAATGTTCTACTATGCCTTAGGTTTCCATCGGTTCAGAAATCGCCTAAATCCGAGTTTTCTAGAGAGAGTTATAGTCCTCCAAACATTGCTGCTCAAATGAAAATTCTGGAAATCTCAGTACAGTAAACTTCATTTTGCTCAATGATTTGATTAGGTTCTGGTCATAATTTGGGGTAGGTTTCTTCATGAAAGTTGTTTGGCTTTGTCTTAACTTGTTGCTGTAAAACTTTCAGGTCAATTGACCATTTCTATAGTGAGTTATGGCCAAATGAACGGTTACTGTTCATTTGGTCAATTCTGCAGGGGCTGTTGCAGGGTGTCCGGATTGGGGCCAAGTTTTGGTCCTCTTGCTTTGGTCTTTTGGGCATGGTTTCTTCAGCAAAAATGTGCCATTATAAGCCTAGTTTCATGTCCAATTGGCCAAACACCAATTGGACCAACACAGCCCAAGTTATGATAGTGCAAGTGGACTGAATTTTCAGTCCCTCTGCTGCTGTCCTAGGGCAGCCTGTAACTTCACTTTGCAATCCTATTTTTCAGTCCATTTTATGGTCAACTTACCTAAAATGATCACTAATTGACCATTAAAATGTTTTTTCACAATTGCATAAGCTAAATCCAAGTTTCACTCGCAAACCCTAGCTCAACAATTTCAAAATCATGCATTTTTACTTTATTTCATCAATCTACTTAGCAAATACATATTGTGGGCAGCCATATTACCCATTTAACTTCATTAAATTCAACACCATCAAACCCTAACCATGGCTGCCAAAAATAAGGGATGGCATACCAATGTCTTTCATCAAGTTTCTTTGTCATTTAATCCCCAATATAGCGCTTAAACATGAAATTGAATTGAAATTTAAGGTTTTGGTCACTAACCTCTTGTAGGGCAGATTTTTCCAAGTTAAATCTTCATTTTCTTGTACTCTCTTGGCTGCCAAACACTTCCTCTAGGTCCAAGGATTCATTTTAGTGTTGGGGTCTTGAGGAAATATGGTGAGGAAGCATGAGAAATGAAGCTTTTGTTTGAAAATCAATGGAGGGAGAAGAGGGAGAGATTCACGTTTTGGCTGAAGAAGAAGAAGGAAACAGCAGAATTTTGAGTCCATTTGTCTCTTTTAATTGTTTAAAAAAAGACTTATTGAATGGTGATTGGTGGAGGGTATGTAAATGACATCATGTGATGTCATTATCCCTAATTTCCTTCATTTTTCTTTTCTTTTCTTTTCTACCACATTTCAATTTAATTTTTAGCAATATTTCTTCATATTTTATGTCATATTAATTATTTACTTAACTGGACAAGTCGGCCAAAAATCACCTCTGAAGGCGAAATGACCAAAATGCCCTCCGTTTGGCTTAACGGGTCAAAATTGTCTGTACCGATTGAAAAATTTTTCTAGGTATTTTCTTGGCATTCTAATGCCATAGGAACCTCAATAACCCTTCTCTGGAGTCCCAAAAATTATTTTAAAATTTTTCCCCCGGGTCTAGGGCTCCTCGTTGCGAGAACCGCAACTTCCCTCTGGTTACCCTTCGCTTGGGCACCGGCTCATTTGACTTGGTTGTATTTTATTTCTAAAATTTTTACTAAATTTTTCTTATTAATATTTGAGTAAATTTTGGTTCCTCACTTTAGTTTAAATATTTTTCCGGACGTTCTAGTCGTCGACCGACACCGTCACCGAATAAGAGAATGTACGGAGTTGCTACCGGGAGGGTGTTACAACTCTTCCCCTCTAATTTAAATTTCGTCCTCGAAATTTACCTGACATAAGCAGTCGACGAACTGCTAACTCCTTCTCCACCTTTTCGTGTTATCCTACTTCACTTTCTCCTTAGTCTCAATCCTATCCTCAAACAGTTATGTACTCATCCTTTTTCATCTTAAATATAGTCTCCATCTCATCTCCATTCGCTATCTCATTGTCTCTTCACTCTCTTTTTCCATACCTTAACCTAAAATAAACAGGAAATACAGATCTGCAATAGTGTCACCTCGACTCTTATGAATGCAATGCATGATATGCAATCTATCTAGGTCCAGAAACGTCTAAACCGTGCTCTGATACCACTAAATGTGACACCCCTTACCCGACTACAGTGTAGCCGAGCAAGTTATGCCACTCAGTGTGCCGGAGCACTCTATTTTATCTGATTTCATTACAGTCCTTGATTTATTTATTCAAAAACTTTATTGAAGATTTAGGCTATTTTTACTTTTATCAAAATCTAACTAAATTGGAAATTTCAAAAATTTTAACGATAATCCGACAAAGTGTCGGCTGTAATTTGGACTAACAGTTCTTCTGAACCTGTTAAAGATAATTTCAATATATACTCAATTTCTCAAACTTAATAGTCTCAAAAATTTTCAAACATAATGTATCTCAATACAGTATTCAGATTTCTCAGAAATCTCATTAGATTTTCAATATCTCAATATTCACAAGTATAATCTCATTATAACTCAAATTCAATTCACATACTAAAATACTTACTTTGAATAGCTTCCATAATTCATAGGTTAATTACATGAGTTTATTTTGTACAAGATATACAAATAATTTACAATGTGCTAGGAATGAACAATATACATAACATGTATAAAATGAGCCCTATCTACATGCATTGCTGAGGAGGTGACAATCTTGAACTCTTCTTACACTTCTGCAGATCTGGACTCCAAAAATCTCGATCGCCATCTGGTTTTACCTTCAAGACTGCGAGGAAGCAATTCTTTCGCTAAGCATTTCTCGCTTAGTGTTTCAATAATATAACAATATATAATATATACAAGTAAAGAAAGAAATAAATGATAATTCAGATACTCAGAGTCAATTTAATTTGGTATGGTATTTCTAGTATCAATGATCTTATATACTAGTTTGTTCCTCTTTGGAAGTGCTTAGTTTATAACTTTTCAGTAATACTAACAGGTATATAATTTATTCTATCTGTATTGTATTTCAAGTCCTGCATTTCTCGCAATTTATATTTTTGTTATGTTTCTTTTGCTAATCTCTTTTGCCTATTCATTCAATACTTAATTTAATTGTACCGATTTTCATTATACTTAACTTAACTTAGCTGCTGAATTGAATAATACTTTAATTGATCGCCCAAGTAACCTATACTAGACGCATCGGATCGATAATGGGTCGTTGGCACTGGACACCGCGGTGCCTCGGACCTTCATACCATGGAACGCAGAACGTCAACCACGTATGCAGTCAGTATGGCTAAAAAGCCATGATATCACATAATCGGCATAAAAGCCATGAATACGGGCATAAAAGCCATGAATACAGGCATAAAGCCTTTCCTTTCGCAGTACTACTAAAACAATACCCTATTGGCATGCCAAACTATCTAAACCAATCACATTAGGCCTACTAGGGCATTTTGCATTTTTAAGTTTCATAATTTTTGAATTTCAAGTTTTCATGTCACTATTCATTTCATTAGTCAACTAAAATGTTGACTTTTGCATAAACAATAGGTACATTGGTTTTAGTACTCCCAACATACCACATGTTGTATTCAAAACTTATTGGTTTTGGTCACTTTCTCAAAGTTTAGGTCATTTTGGCAAAATTGCCAATTTTTGGTTTTGGTGTCACTATTCACCTCATTGGTCAACAAATATGTTGACTTTTGGATAGAAAATAGGTGTATTGGTTTTAACACCCCAAACATACCACATTTTATATTTAAAACTTGTTGGTGTTGGTTGCCAATACCATTTCTAAGCTTAATGCTAATTGAACAAAATTTTCAAATTTGGTACTTCATCTTTACTGTTACATTTGTTATTTTTACAGTGGGAATTTGAGGAAATGGTAAACATGAAAGTTGTTCCTTATTTTGTCTATTTGAATTTCCTTTTTTGAATCACTCCATTTGGAGTTTTGTAGCTCAAGTTATGGCCAAAATAAGTTTACTGTTTACATGCACTGTTCATGCTGAGATTTTGGGTCTGGCAGATTTTTGGTCCAACTTTGGTCAGTAATTAGATCAAGTTAAGTTCATAATTTGGTCTAACTTTCTTCATATGAAATGTTCTACTATGCCTTAGGTTTCCATCGGTTCCAGAATCGCCTAAATCCGAGTTTTCTAGAGAGAGTTATAGTCCTCCAAACATTGCTGCTCAAATGAAAATTCTAGAAATCTCAGTACAGTAAACTTCACTTTGCTCAATGATTTGATTAGGTTCTGGTCATAATTTGGGGTAGGTTTCTTCATGAAAGTTGTTTGTCTTTGTCTTAACTTGTTTCTGTAAAAATTTCAGGTCAATTGACCATTTCTACAGTGAGTTATGGCCAAATGAACAGTTACTGTTCATTTGGTCAATTTTGCAGGGGCTGTTGCAGGGTGTCCGGATTGGGGCCAAGTTTTGGTCCTCTTGCTTTGGTCTTTTGGGCATGGTTTCTTCAGAAAAAATGTGCCATTATAAGCCTAGTTTCATGTCCAAGTGGCCAAACACCAATTGGACCAACACAGCCCAAGTTATGGCAGTGCAAGTGGACTGAATTTTCAGTCCCTCTGCTGCTGTCCTAGGGCAGCCTGCAACTTCACTTTGCAATCCTATTTTTCAGTCCATTTTATGGTCAACTTACCTAAAATGGTCACTAATTGACCATTAAAATGTTCTTTCACAATTGCATAAGCTAAATCCAAGTTTCACTCCTAAACCCTAGCTCAACAATTTCAAAATCATGCATTTTCACTTTATTTCATCAATCTACTTAGCAAATACATATTGTGGGCAGCCCTATTACCCATTTAACTTCATTAAATTCAACACCATCAAACCCTAACCATGGCTGCCAAAAATAAGGGATGGCATACCAATGTCTTTCATCAAGTTTCTTTGTCATTTAATCACCAATATAGCGCTTAAACATGAAATTGAATTGAAATTTAAGGTTTTGGTCACTAACCTCTTGTAGGGCAGATTTTTCCAAGTTAAATCTTCATTTTCTTGTACTCTCTTGGCTGCCAAACACTTCCTCTAGGTCCAAGGATTCATTTTAGTGTTGGGGTCTTGAGGAAATATGGTGAGGAAGCATGAGAAATGAAGCTTTTGTTTGAAAATCAATGGAGGGAGAAGAGGGAGAGATTCACGTTTTGGCTGAAGAAGAAGAAGGAAACAGCAGAATTTTGAGTCCATTTGTCTCTTTTAATTGTTTAAAAAAAGACTTATTGAATGGTGATTGGTGGAGGGTATGTAAATGACATCATGTGATGTCATTATCCCTAATTTCCTTCATTTTTCTTTTCTTTTCTTTTCTACCACATTTCAATTTAATTTTTAGCAATATTTCTTCATATTTTATGTCATATTAATTATTTACTTAACTGGACAAGTCGGCCAAAAATCACCTCTGAAGGCGAAATGACCAAAATGCCCTCCATTTGGCTTAACGGGTCAAAATTGTCTGTACCGATTGAAAAATTTTTCTAGGTATTTTCTTGGCATTCTAATGCCATAGGAACCTCAATAACCCTTCTCTGGAGTCCCAAAAATTATTTAAAAATTTTTCCCCCGGGTCTAGGGCTCCTCGTTGTGAGAACCGCAACTTCCTCCGTTACCCTTCGCTGGGCACCTAGCTCATTTGACTTGGTTGTATTTTATTTCTAAAATTTTTACTAAATTTTTCTTATTAATATTTGAGTAAATTTTGGTTCCTCACTTTAGTTTAAATATTTTTCCGGACGTTCTAGCTGTCTGGACCGACACCGGTCACCGGAACAGTAGAATGTACGGAGTTGCTACCGGGAGGGTGTTACAAGTAGGTCTGTCAGTTTGTGTTGGAGCAACAATAGTAGTCCTTTTTGGACAAT
The DNA here is from genome assembly GCF_030052815.1 of Hevea brasiliensis. Classification (NCBI taxonomy): domain Eukaryota; kingdom Viridiplantae; phylum Streptophyta; class Magnoliopsida; order Malpighiales; family Euphorbiaceae; genus Hevea; species Hevea brasiliensis. The sequence goes on along the minus strand of NC_079508.1, from coordinate 5,926,881 downwards.
TCTTGATCTGGTGTTCTATCGATCCACACCGTAAGCATGCACTGGTCACTCGCCAACACTCCCCTTTATGCCACTTCCGATCGCATCGACAGAGTAAGATGCAGGGGCTGGTCCCCTAAACACCGTCCCTGGAGAGCTGCCCATTGATGGTGTGGACTAGCCTCTCCTAGGTGTAAACTATGGTCTGGGCCCCTGAGACTGACCCTGACCCTGTGGTGGTCCTAAACTCTGAGCAGGAGGACCCTTACTCTTTTTACTGGGAGCAGAGAATGTACTGGACTGACCCGGACCTCTCTTCTGCTGTCTTTCCCTTCTATTTTGTTGATTCTAACCCTTTCCACTTTTGATGCTGCATCTACCAGTTTAGCAAAATCCGTAATCTCCAGTGCTGTGATCATAACTTTGATGTTGTCATTGAGCCCTTCCTCAAACCGTCTGCACCTCTCTGCCTCGGTAGGGACTATCTCCCTCTCATACCGGCTCAGTCTGACAAACTCACGCTCATACTCAGCCACTGACAACTGTCTCTGTCTCAAATTGATGAATTCCCTTCTTCGCTCTTCTAAATACACTTTGCTAATATATTTCTTCCTGAACTCTGTATGGAAGAATTCCCAGGTGATCCGTTCCGGTTGCACCTCACTGGTTACTGTGTCCCACCACTGATATGCGTCATCCTGAAGTAGGGACACAACACCCAACAGGTTTTGCTCGGGGGTACAGTTTAGCGGTTTCAGTACTCTGATGGTTATGTCCAACCAATTTTCTGCAGCCATGGGATCATCCTCCCTCTTTCCAAAGAAGTCTACAGCCCCATGTTTTTGCAATTTCTCCAAATGGGACTTCTGTGGTGCTGGTGGAGGTTGTGGTTATGGTTGTCGTGGTGGAATTGCCCCCATCATTTGCCGGTAGAACTCGGTCATTTGCTGGAATAGAGCAAACTGAGGTTGAGCAGGTGCCTCAGCTGCTGGTGGAGTGGGTTCTCCCCTGCCTCTAGACTCAGCCCTTGGTGGAGCATGACTCTCCACCTCTTCATCAACTGCTCTTTGCGAAGCAGGATCCATAACCTATTCAAAATGAGAAAACAAACAGATCTGCATCAGTGTCACCTCAACACTTACAAATGCAATGCAATGGTATGTACTTTATCTAGACCCAGAAACGCCTAAACCGATGCTCTGATACCACTAAATGGGACACCCCTTACCCGTCTACAGTATAGCCGAGCAAGTTATGCCACTTAGTGTGTCGGAACACCAATTCATGTTTCAATTTCAATTAATCCTTTTTAATTCATTTATTTATAATTTTTGATAAATCTAAATTTTTTCGCAATTTTTATAGAAAATCCGGCAGAGTGCCGGCTATAAATTGGAAAAACAGTTCTTCTAAACCTGTTAAAAACACTTCCAATAATATCATCACATTATTCTCAATCAACCTCCAATATATTCTCAACAATTTCTCAATTCACTTTAGTATCTCAAAAATTCAATTCAATTCAAAACACAATCAACTCAATGAAAAATGCTCAATTTATTACTGAACATATTTCATAGATACTTACATCAAAAGCTTAATTACATGAATTTATAATATCCATTACAGAAGGTTACAAAATACAAAATATCAAAATATCAAAACATCAAAATAGCCTAATGTCCTACCAAATGCACTGCAATTTGAGGTGACTCTGAACTTTGAGTGTAGATATGAAGGCTCACCCTATATGAGGCCGGCTGGACTCTCCAGCTATGTCTCTAGTACCTGCACGTGGCAAAAGCGACGCGCTAAGCAATTCTGCTTATTGGTGACAATAAAAAAAATAAAATAAAATAAAATAAAAACATGTGTACAGAATGTATGTTTACATTTTTGGGTGAACTAAGTCTCAAATGTTTATTGCAATATTATTCAATTGAAGTTTGGTAAGATTTATTAATACTGCCCGACTATCCTATACTAGTTGACTGGACTAGATAAATGGGTAAACTGGTACTGGGTACTAACTACCTCGGACCATCACACCATCGGTCACATTGTGTCTCCCACAGGCAATGTAATGCCTAATAAGTCGTGATAATTATCGGGGATTAAACCCGAGTATAACAACTCAATATCATAGCCAAAGGCTATTATGTCACAGAATGGCATGGGAAGCCATGAAATACAGAATGGCATGAAGCCATATGCAGTACTGCTAACAGAACCCTATTGGCATGCCAACCTATCCAAACCAATCACATTAGGCCTACTAGGGCATTTAACACTTTTTTTTTATGTAATTCTTTGAAATTGAATTTTTATAATTACTATTCATTTCATTGGTCAACCAAAATGTTGACTTTTGCATTGGAAATAGGTAAATTAGTTTAAATATTATCAACATACCACATTTTGCATTTTAAACTTGTTGGTATTGATTGCCAATACCGTCTCTAAGCTTAATGTGAATTGGACAAAATTTTCAGTTTTCAAGCTTTGACTTTACTGTTCCATTAGTTACTGTTGCAGTGGGAATTTGGAAATATGATCAACATGAAAGTTGTTCCTTATTTTGTCTAGTTGAATTTCCTTTTTTGAATCACTCTATTTTGAGTTTTTTAGCTCAAGTTATGGTCCAAAAACCACAACTGGCCGGATTGAAAGTTTTCAGGGCTGACCATATCTATAGTGCAGTGAACAGTGACTGCAACTCAATTGTTGGATAGGTTCTGGTCATAATTCGGGGTAGATTTCTTCATGAAAGTTGTTGGTCTATATCTCAGCTTTTTGCTGGCAAAATTTTAGGTCAATTGGACCTTTCTACATTGAGTTATGGCCAAATGAACAATCACTGTTCATTTGGTCATTCTGCAGAAACAGCCTGCAGGTCACCCGGATTTGGGCAAGTTTTTGGTCCACTTGATTTGGTCTTATGGGCATGGTTTCTTCACAAAAGTTGTGCCATTATGTATCTAGTTTCATGTCCAATTAGCCAAACACCAATTGAACCTACACAGCCCAAGTTATGGCTGTCCAAACAGGCTGGACTCACATCCAAACCTGCAGGTCACACAAGGCAGCATACCAAATCAGTTTTTAATGCTACAATTCACTCCAAGTTATGGTCAATTTACCTCAAATGGTCACTAATTGACCATTATAATGTTCATTCACCGTTACATAAGCAAAGCCTAAATTTTTCTCCAAAACCCTAATTCCCCATTCCAATTCACACAACATACATTAATTAAACATACTAATTCATTATCAATTTATACACTTCAAACACCATCTTTAATCCACTCTAAACCCATCAAAACAATCAAAATCACCACCCCCAATAGGCTACCAAAATTTACCATATACCCTAGCATGCATAATTCTCTTCAATTTCCACAAATTCCTAGCCTAACTTAGTGTCTTAACATGGATATCCAAAGAAAAAGAGAGAAAGATGGCACTAACCTTAGTAGGGCAGAATTTTCTCTTGTTAATTCTTCACTTTCTTTTGTTTTTTTGGCTGCCAAACACTCTAGCAAAGTTAGGTGACAAATTTTAGTGAATGATTTTATAGATTTTGGGGTGAGAAATCAAAGGATTGAAGGTATAAGTGAATAAGAGTTATGGAGGAAGAGGGAGAGAACTCTCAGCTGGCTGAAGAAGAAGGAGAAACACCAGAATTTTTTGGTCCATTTTATCTCTTTTAATTGTTTTAAGAAGGCTTGTTGAATTGTGATTGGTGGAGGCCTTTCTAATGACATCATGTGATGTCATATTTAGGTATTTCTTTCATTTTCTTTTTTTTTTCTCTACTCATTTTCAATTCAATTTTTAACAATATTTATTCATATTTTAGATCATAATAATTATTTACTTAATTGGACAAGTCGGTCAAAAATCATCTCTGAAGACGAAATGACCAAAATGCCCTCCGTTTGGCTTAACAGACTAAAATTGTCTGTACCAATTGAAAAAATTTTCTAAACTTTTTCTTGGCATTCTAATGCCATAGAACCCTCAATAACCCTTCTCTGGAGTCCTAAAAATTATTTTATAATTTTTCCCCCGGGTCTAGGTCTCCTAGTTGCGAGAACCGCAACTTCTCACTAGGTTACCCATCGCTAGGGCATCGACTCATTTAACTTGGTTGTATTTTATTTCTAAAATTTTTACTAAATTCTTCTTATTAATATTTGAGTTAATTATGGTTCCTCACTTTAGTTTAAATATTTTTTCGGACGTTCTAGCTGTCTGGACCGACACTGGTCACCGGAACAGTAGAATGTTAGGAGTGCTACCGTGAGGGTGTTACAGAAGATGCATACCAGAGGAAGATATGGAAAATATCATTTATCACTGCCATTCATCACTATATGGAGGACATCTCGGCACCTCGAAAATCGTAGCCAAGATTTTACAAGCAGGGTTTTACTGGCCACATTTGTTTAAGGATGTAAGATCCTTTGTGCTAGGTTGTGATTAGTGCCAAAGAACAGGTAACAGTTCAAGAAGGAATAAAATGCCACTGCATGGTATACTTGAGATAGAATTGTTTAATGTATGGGGATTAGTGTCACACCCTACCCCTCCGTAAGGCATAACATGATCCCATAGTATACCTAATGAATTATCAACTTCGTCTCCTGATAACCCATTAAATACACTACAAGGGACTTTAAAACTTTTCTTACTTCTTTTTACAGTGGTGAGCACTATTTACAGGTGTTAAAATTTTTTTGAACTGAAGTGAAATAGCTAACACATTTGAAAAATTAACAATTTCTGAAAAAATTTTGGCAGAGTGCCCTCTGTATTTTGAATAAAACAGTTCTTCAAAAACCTGTAAAAAACACTTCAAATTTTTTGTTCAATCCCCAAACTCCAATATTCAATCAACACAATAAGTTTCTCAACAAATGTCAACTCAAATCTACAAAAATTTTCCAGCATTTTCAAAAGCTAAGACAAAAGAATATATTACAACTTCAATGTAAAATTTTAATTAACAACTGCTCAAAACCAAGAACAATATATACATACAGTGAACATACATTACAATGCAAAATGCAAAATATGGTATACTCAATATACCCGATGAACTCTCACTGAAGCACTAGTAGCCTAGTCTGTTGCCCTGTCAATCTGTCTACCTGCGATAGCAATGAAAAGCTATTGCTGAGCCATTGTCTCAGTGGTGCACAACATTAACCAAATACAACTTAAAATAAAAAATCATAAGTCATATAAATAGTGGATACTTAAAACCATAGTTAAATTCAAAGACAGTGAATGTCAATAAGAATTTAAACTCCATTTCAAAATATCACAATGAATATCAATAAATCATACACACACAGCTTAATCATGTTGCCAAAGTTCAATGCATCCCAAAAGCCGATGGCTAGTGAGGAATAACATAGCTAGCTAGCAATAATATGAGTACTCATTCTATTCGTCCTCAACAGGCACACACCTCAACACTTCAGCCAGAGAGGGAATTCAATTCATCCCACTAGACAAGCTAATGAGGAATTCAATAAATATACATGATAGCTGTGGTTTCAAACCATTTACAATGCTTTTCAATCAATACGTATCCATTAAATATCATTCAAACAATTTTTCACAATTTAAAACAATAATATACAAATAGTCATAATTTATTTCAATTGAAAAATTCAAAAGAAATAACTGTTGTGCACAAACCTCTGATAACTGTCTCTTGGCCATGACTCAGTGTTTCCTTCCCATTCCCTAAGTCTTTGCTAACTGAAACACACAATTTGAAGTGTTTCAGTACTCATTTAAACCGTCTCTAACAATAAGGCTTAATACTTAATTTATTGAATTCTATTATTTCCTTAGTCAACCTAAGATGTTGACCCTCGATGCAGTCTAGGTGAATTAGGTTTAATGTTACCAATATGTTACATTTGTAGCCTTTTAGTATTGGTACATGTTACCAAATTCATTTCCAAGTGTGTTGCATTTTTTTTGCAATTTGCTGGATTCCGGTATACTAATTTGACCTAGCCGGATGACCTAGTTTCCTCAGTTTTCAGGTTTCAGTCCAAACTACAAACTTCTAGGTCTATGTCTTATTACACGCAGGGTAAAATTTCAGATCATTCTGAGTTGTGTAGACCAAGTTATGGTTAATCTACCAATGCTGGACATAATGTACCAAAATGGTAGCTTTAGGTCATTTTTAGGTCACTTTTGGTTCGGCCAGTTTTTGGACCTAAACTTGTGCAAGCTATTTGGCTTGGTTCTGACCATTTCTGGGCTTTTGTGTCTTCATAAGAATTGTAGATATATGTCTCAACTATTCATGGTAAAAATTTTAGGTCAATTGGACCTCTTTTGAGTGAGTTATGGCAAAACACTAACTGCTGCCCAAATGGGCAATTTTCAGGTTTTCAAAGCACTAATCCGGATTTGGTCATTTTTCAAGTCACCTTCTAAGAAGAATTTTGGTAAGCTTCCTTCATGAAAGTTGGCACATTTTGTGCTTGGTTTCACCTCCAATTGGTCTCATACCAATTGGAGCCACACACTTAAGGTTCTAAGCCAAAACATACACTGCCCTATTGCACATTGTTCATCCTTTACCAATTACACATCCTATGCTTACCAAGTCATTCTTCCATGCCAATTATGGTTTGTACCATAACATTAACACATTTAGCAACTCATTTTTGGTCATTTTGGCAGCTTATAACCATTCTCAATATGCACACTATAACCCAGAATTTTCTAAGTCCAATTACAACAATTAAACACATGAATGCACCTCATTTACATGTCCAAATTCAAACCTTTATACACACATACATGCTGCCATCCATAACAACATAATTCAACAATATAATTCCATAAACCAAACCATGAAACATCACATTTTGATCTTCTTCATAAGGCTGCCACAAGTTTACACATACCCATCAATTTCCATTTTCACTTTTCAAGCTTCCAATTCAAACCTTACACTTGGAATTCAACTTCAATACAATTAAACATTTAAATCATCATCCAAACCACTATTTACATACAAGAATAAGCTGTTCTTATTGAGGTTCCATGGCTGCCAAAATGTACATTTCCACTAATTCATCAAACTTCAAAAATCCTTCCACAAATCAACTACCCACAACACCCATTCAAAGTTTAATGAAACAAGAATTAAAAATACATACTTACCACTTTTGAAATTCTTCAAAACCTCACCAAAACTTAATTTTCTTGCTGCCTATCTACTGTCCAAGTTGTGTAGAACAACTTTAGTGGAGAAATCAAGTGGAAAAGGGGCTTACTTCATGCTTGCATGGAGGTTAGGAAGCTTTGGCCATGGTTGGCCATCCATAGAGGTTTTGAGAATTTTTTTCAATTTGGCAAGGTGAGTGAAGTTGAAGAAGATGAGTGATCTGCTGTCCACAATATGTTTAGCTACTTAAGTGGAGTTAGCGGAGCACCATTAAACATTTTAATGTTTGTTTATTCTAAAGTTTCCAAATTCCCACATTTAACTCCTATCCTTTGCTATTTAAATTATGTACCACCAATTTAATTTTTTATGACATTTTCCAACTGTAATATCATTTATTTTTAATGGACATTTAGGTCAAAAGACAACTCGGGGCGTCAAATGACCACAATGCCCTTGTTTGGCTTGTATTCTCGATTTTTCGGTAACACCGAGTTTTGTCATTTTCTTAATTTCTCATTTTTCTTTGTACTAATTAATTAATTTTTCCTTGATATTTCTAATGATATTTATGCTTCAATAGATGTTTATTTAAGTCTTAAAAATACTTTCCAGGGTTCCTAATAGTCCAGGGCTAGTCAACGGTCTACGTCGCAACTTCCCAGTGTGGTTACCCATCGCTAGGGTTCTCGGCTCGTTTAACTTGGTTACATTTTATTGCTATTATTTTTCCTTTGTTTTTCTTGTATTTCATTATTTTATGTCTCCTCACTCATATCTAAGTGTAGTTCTAGGCATCCTAGCTGTCCGGATAACATTGGTCACAGGAACAGTAGAACGCACTACCGAACATAGGGGTGTTACAAATAGACTTCATGGGCCCATTTCCCTCTTCCTATGGAAAAAAGTATATTATGGTTGGAGTTAATTATGTGTCAAAATGGGTAGAAGCAATTACAACACCAACCAACGATGCTAGAGTGGTTACAAGGTTCCTCAAGAAGAACATCTTCACAAGATTTGGTATACCGCGAGCATTAATTAGTGATGAAGGAAGTCACTTCTGCAACCAACAATTCAAAACACTACTGAAAAAGTATGGAGTGACTCATAAGGTGGCCACACCTTATCATCCTCAAACCAGTGGTCAAGTAAAAATTTCAAATAGGGAATTGAAGTAGATTCTGGAGAAAACTATAAACAGATCCAGGAAGGACTAGTGCATGAAGTTAGATGATGCACTATGGGCATACCGTACTGCATACAAAACACCAATTGGCACAACACCCTTCCAACTGGTTTATGGAAAATTATGCCATCTCCCTGTTGAACTTGAGCATAAAGCTTACTGGGCAATTCAGATCCTAAATTTTAACCTCAAAGCTGCTGGTGAGAAAAGGCTCCTACAACTGAATGAATTGGAAGAAATCCGACAGGATGCATACGAAAATGCTAAAATTTTTAAGGATAAAACAAAAAGATGGCATGACAGGCGCATAGCAAGGAAAGAGATAAAAGAAGGAGATCTTGTCCTCTTTTCCAACTCTAGATTGAAGCTCTTTCCAGGGAAACTTAAATCAAGATGGTCCGGACCTTTCAAGGTCACCCAAGTCTTCCCACATGAAGCAGTAGAAGTGTGGAGTGAAACCTCAGGTGCATTTAAGGTCAATGGAAAGAGGCTGAAGCCTTACTTTCAAGGAGAACCCATAGAAACGGGAGTCAATTGTACTCTCGATCCTCTTATCGACAGACCATAAATAAGCAAAGTCCAGCTAAAGACTATAAATAAGCGCTTTTTGAGAGGCAACCCAAAAGTTTTTCCGAACTTTTTCTTTTCTTTTCTTCTTTTTCTTTTTCATATTGATTTCTGTTTCGTATTCATTATCATTTCATTTTGAAGGTCCGGACCTTTCAAGGTCACCCAAGTCTTCCCACATGGAGCAGTAGAAGTGTGGAGTGAAACCTCAGGTGCATTTAAGGTCAATGGACAGAGGCTGAAGCCTTACTTTCAAGGAGAACCCATAGAAACGGGAGTCAATTGCACTCTCGATCCTCCTATCGACAGACCATAAATAAGCAAAGTCCAGCTAAAGACTATAAATAAGCGCTTTTTGAGTGGCAACCCAAAAGTTTTTCTGAACTTTTTCTTTTCTTTTCTTCTTTTTCTTTTTCATATTGATTTCTGTTTCGTATTCATTATCATTTCATTTTGAAGGATTTTTGGAAAGGGGATGGAGATCAAGAGAGGAAAGGAACCACCAAGTCAAAACCATAAAAGGGAAAATTGGAGAAAACTAGGGAAGTAGCTCTATTGCTAAACTTTACATCCACTTCATGTGTTGTGATGATAAAATTTTTCACTTGCCAAAAATTTGAAAAATCAGAAAATTACACGAGTTGTGTATTGGTTTTACACGCCCTGTGCAACTTTCTGGAAGTCCGTAAATTTCTTACATTTTCAACTCTTTGAGAGACAAAAAGTTACACGGGTCCATACCCTAATTTACACAGGCCGTGTAATGTCTCTAGCATAATAGCTTAAGACCAAAAAGTTACACGGGCCTCCTTGTCGCAAGGTGTTTTGCGGTCGCCTGGACGAACACTCACCGAAGTGGGAAAAGTGAGGAGTCGCCACTTTAATTTTGAGGGAAATTAAAGAAAACCATTTGTGAAAGTAGGTTAAAATGAAACCACTTCAAAAATAGAGATTCTAAGTTCGGGGTTCGTAAACGGGTAGGGAAGGTGTTAGGCACCGTACCTCGTCCCTCAACAAGGGTAAGCAGATTTAACTTCACGTTCTTCATAGTTAGGAGGGTTTGAATGGAAATGTTAATCCTTTTGACAAAAAGGAATATTTGATTTTTCACTAATCCGGATTACCCAGATACATAAGTAAATGAGACAACCTTAGTGAGTTGCTGTTGCGTATTAATTTTATTTCAGGGGGGGATCATCTTACATATTTGTTGGAATTTAATTTAGGAATCGGATAAGAACTCTTTTCCGATCTCCTTAAAATATTTATTAAAATTTTTAGGCTTAAGAATCGGATAAGAACTCTCCTCCGATCTCTTTGAAATATTTATTAAAATTCTTAGGTTGAGAATCGGATAAGAACTCTCCTCCAATCTCCTTTTTCAAAATATTTGTTAAAATTTTTAAGTGAGAATCGGATAAGAACTCTCCTCCGATCTCCTTTTCAAAATGTTTGTTAAAAATTTTTAAGTGAGAATCAGATAAGAACTCTCCTCCGACCTCTATTAAATATTTATGGAAATTTTGGGCGAGGATCAGATAAGAACTCTCCTCCGACCTCTGTTAAATATTTATGGAAATTTTGGGCGAGGATCGGATAAGAACTCTCCTCCGACCTCTATTAAACATTTAAATGGGGACCGGATAAGGACTTTTCCGATCTCTCGAGGTTTAATTACAGCTACGCATCATAAGAACCTGAGACTAAGAGTTCCGGTATTCAAAGATGCCAAGGGTCGGAATAAGGCTTCTTTTAACTTGTTGGTACCTTGTGACCAGACATAGGATACCAGATTAAATTTTACCGATCTCCTACGTAATTACCTTACCAGTACCTTTTTATACCTAATCCGTTCTGTTTATTTATCTGAAATTTAGTTTCATTCCGCTTTATAATGTCATACTGAATCACCTTCTATGTTAGCCTAGTGATTCAACTCTATTATTTTCTTGACGTACTTTTTGAAGGAACGAAAGCGTGAAAAACACAAGTTTATACCATTGAATTCAAAAATTTTTACCTAGGGTCACATGCATCATGCAAGATTTATTTTTATCTATTTAATTTCAATGATAAATAACATATTAAAACTCTTTTAATATGTTTTTGGATCTATATTTGCCATTTAAGATTTTAAAATTAATCAGATTAATTTTAGAACCCTAGATTAAATCAAGAACGATTACACTAACCTCTTGATGCATTGCAGTGTGTCTGCGCCTTTGAGATTCGTCTTCAGGACACCAGATGTTGTCCCTCTAGCTTGTCCACACCAAGAACACCTATGGCAGCCCTTGAACAGCTTCTAAAGCTTTTTCTATTAATTAGAAATTCAAGTTCTGCCTTTTAAGAGATTAGAGATGTAAACAGGAGACTAGAAACAATTTCTAGTGTTCTTAATTCAAGAGATTGATGGCTAATCTCTTTGAATTGATGAGAGATGAAGAAAAATAGAAGAAAAGCCTCAAAGTGGCGTGACAAAGGAGAGGAGTGGCTGCTGGTTATTTTTTCTTTTCATAACCACACTTAAATAGCTAGGTTAACACATTAAACCCTTGCCACATGTCACCCTTTGATTAGCTCTAGGTTTAAGTGACCCAATCACATTGTGCCAAGTGTCAAACCTATTTTTCCAAGTGTCAAACCTATATTTAATCTTGATTTTAATCATTTTACATAATTAAAAAACATTTGGCAAGCTTATGTGTTATGCCAGGTGTCACCATCTCATGGTGCCACGTGTCACACTGTGAAATGACCAAAATGCCCCTGTGTCTTAATTTTGAGTTCCTAACCCAAAATAATTATTTTCTTCTTCTAATTAATTTATATCAAATATAAATTAATTAATTAATCTATATTAATTAATTTCTCATCAATTAAATTCATATTTAAACACTTTAAATATAAATTTAATTTATACTACGCATCCAATAATCTAGATTTGGTTTCAAGTCATGCTAGGGACTTTGCAATTTAATTGCAAACCAAACCTATTTAATTAATTAATTAAACTCTTTAATTAATTAATTAAATCATATTTAAATAGGTGATAACTTGTGTATGTGTGTGACTTACTAGGCTCATCACTAATTGGCAATGAGACATGATATCAACTCTTAATATCATCAGAACTCTTTCTTACTATAAATGATTTCTCTAAATCATTTTATGAACCTCATAAACCATGGTTAACACCTAGCATAGCATGCCATGGCCACCCAATTAGTAATAAGGTTTACCTTAAATGAACATATAATCATATGTTACCATGCACTAGAATCTCTCTGTTACAAAATCCCAACTCAAGCTGGAGTCATGGTTTATGTCAAACTCCATTTGCTATGAATATTATGTTCTCTTTTAATTCCAGTTCTTGATTAAAAGATTTTCTCATCAGAAACTCTTTTCTGAATAAATCTATTTGTCCTGGCCAGGAACTTGAAACATCAAGAATAGTTAAATGAACATAGGATTTTATCTCTATTTACTTAGATGAACAGATTCTATCTTGATCAACACCTACCTCCATATATAACTAGTAGAAGCCAACACATGCCCATATACCCACACATAGTACAAGTATGAAAGCAGTATCAAACTCAAACTACCTATATACAAGATAACTGTGCTATCTCAGGTCTAAAGATTATATGCACTGATATGATTTATGACAAAACATTGACAAGAGTAAACTCCATGTGCTTGTCATAAGTGTCACTGGTTCGGCCTACTTATCATTTATAAGTGCCTATCATGTCGTCATATGGCATGAGACTCACGATTCCATCTTATTTATATCTCATATAAATAACTTGGTAACAAACATGAATACAATCTTTCTGGATAAGTCATGTCCTTATTATGAAGTATCCTCGATTGTGAACCTATTTATGATACTTTGTGCTAGAAATATTGTCACTCATATTCTTAACAACTTAAGAATAATATTTCTAACAAAATATCAATGGACCTTTTCTATTACACATAAATATATTATGTAAACGGAAAAGTGGAAATGCCTTTTATTAATAAAAATATGTACAAGATACATACTAAATGATATGCTCTAGGGCATATTACTAACAATCTCCCACTAGCACTAGAGCCATTCATTACAATACCTTAGACCCATCTTCTCAAGATGTCAGTCTAACTGAGCTTGTGACAAAAGCTTAGTGAATGGATCAGCTGGATTTTTCAGCTGATGTTATTTTTCTGCATGGCTATATCGCCTTGCCCAACTATATCTCTGATAATGTGGTAGTGCCTTTCTATGTGTTTGGATTTTGGGTGAGACCTTAGTTCCTTAGCTCAGATGATCGCTCCATTGTTGTCACAAAGGTAATAGAATCACGACTCAATGGAAGGAACTACTGTAAGTTCTGTCACGAACTTCTTTATCCAAACAGCCTCCTTTGCAGCATCTAATGCAGCAATATACTCAGCCTATGTAGTGGAATCTGCATTCGTGCTCTGTTTGGAACTCTTCCAACTGACTGCACCTCCATTACAAATGAACACATATCTAGAGGTAGACTTTCTATCATCGATATCTGATTGGAAATCAGAATCAGTATAACCATCCAATTGCAAGTCTCCACCTCCATAAATTAAGAATAAATCCTTAGTTCTTCTGAAGTACTTAAGGATATTCTTGACAGCTATCCAGTGTTCCAAACCTGGATTGGATTGATACCTGCTAGTCAAACTAATAGCATATGCAATATCCGGCCTAGTACACAATATTGCATACATTAAACTTCCAATAGCCGAAGCATATGGAATCCTGGCCATCTTATCTCTTTCTTCAGGTGTCTTTGGAGACATCTCTTTAGAAAGATGGATACCATGTCTCACTGGTAACAATCCTCTCTTGGAATCAAGCATGTTAAACCTCTTTAACACCTTTTCTAAGTATAGACTTTGGGATAAACCAATTATTCTTTTCGCTCTATCTCTACAGATGCGAATCCCAAGAATATAGGTTGCCTCCCCTAAGTCTTTCATGGAAAATGTATTTGACAATCATACCTTTATAGTTATCAACATATCTGTGCCATTACCCATCAACAATATGTCATCCACATATAAGACAAGGAAAGTGATAGCACTGTCACTAACCTTCTTATATACACATGGCTCATCCTCATTTTTGATAAAACCAAAGGATTTAATGGCTTCATCAAAACGGATGTTCCAACTCCTCGAAGCTTGTTTCAACCCATAAATGGATCGCTTTAGCTTGCATACCTTGGAACCATCTTGGGATTCAAAACCCCTAGGTTGTTCCATGAAAATGTTTTCTTCAATGTATCCATTGAGAAAAGCTGTTTTGACATCCATCTGCCAAATCTCATAATCATAGTATGCAGCTATTGCTAATAAAATCCTAATTGATTTAAGCATGGCAACAGGCGAGAAAGTCTCCTCATAGTCGATTCCTTGCCTTTGGCGAAACCCTTTCGCTACTTGCCTTGCCTTATAAGTCTCTACCTTTCCATCAGAACCAATTTTCTTCTTGAAAACCCATTTGTTCCCTATAGGTACAATACCTTCAGGTGGGTCAACAAGATCCCAAACTTGATTCTTATACATGGAATCAATTTCGGATTTCATAGCATCAATCCATTTTGAAGAGTCTATATCTGATATAGCTTCTTCATAGGTAAGTGGATCATCTCCATGATCTACTTCTTCATGAGTAGACAACTCTTGTTCTTCTTCATGAAGAAAACCATATCTCACCGTGGGTGAGATACCCAGTTGTTCTACGAGGAATAGCCGTAGATGTTTCATCAACGGGTATAGGTTGACTAGATGGATCTATATCCATCCGATGCATTGGTTGGTCAGAATTCTCCAATTCTAACTCTATTTGCCTTCCTTTGCCTCCTTCTTGAACAAACTGTTGTTCAAGAAATGTGGCATCTCTACTTATCACAACCTTTTGTGAAGTAGGCAAATAAAAATAATATCCAAAACTATCTTTTAGATATCCAACAAATCGACCTTTTTCTGATCTGGTCTCCAATTTATTAGTGTTCAGCTTTTTAATATAAGCTGGACAACCCCAAATCTTAACATGCTTAAGACTTGGTTTTCTTCCATGCCATATCTCATAAGGTGTGGAAGAAACTGATTTTGATGGAATCCTATTCAGAATATACAAAGCTGATTCTAATGCAAATCCCCAAAAGAAGATTGGCATATCAGTATAGCTCATCATACTACGTACCATATCCAATAGGGTACGATTTCTCCTTTCAGATACACCATTCAGCTGTGGCGTTCCTGGAGGAGTCAGCTGAGAAACAATGCCATGCTCTCTCAAGTATTCATCAAATTCAGCACTTAAATATTTACCTCCACAATCTGATCGAAGAGCTTTAATACTCTTTCCTGTTTGATTTTCTACTTCAGATTTAAATTCTTTGAACTTTTCAAAAGATTCATGTTTGTATTTCATCAAATACAAATACCCAAACCTTGATTTATCATCAATAAAGGTAATAAAATAATGAAAGCCCCCTCTAGCCATTTCTTTAAACGGACCACATACATCACTATGTATTAGTTCCAAAATATTTTCAGCTCTTAGCCTTTGTCCAACAAAGGGTGATCTAGTCATTTTGCCCTGAAGGCAAGATTCACAAGTTGGAGTAGGCTCAGAGCCCAATGAGGATAGAATCCCCATTTTCTCCAATTTTGCAATCCTATCTTCTGCAACATGACATAACCTTAAGTGCCAAATATATTTTGAACTTGAGTTGGTTTTCACCATGGCATTGTATTCTTTTAGATCACTTGCATTCAATTTGTGTTTGTCATTATTATACAAATAATAAAGACCATCATTCATATAACCCGAACCAACATATTTATTTCCAAAATAAATATTGCAAACATCATCTGGAATCAAATTCATAGCCATTTCTAGTCAAACTAGATATAGAAATGATGTTCTTAAAAGCATCAGTACATATAAAATATTATCCAAACACAAAACATGTCCAAACATGTAAAAGATTTAGATCCTATGGCTAAAGCTTCAACAGTTGAGCCATTGCCAATCCGACTCTAATATCTTGAGAACGCAAGTCGCTACTATTCGCTAGTTCCCGCATATCATTAGAAATGTGAGAACTGCACCAGATCTAAAACCCAAGCTGTAGATGAACTATGATTTTCATCTGAATCTAAATTACAAGATATGGACATACCTTCCGAAGGTGTATCCTTATTGTCCTTCAGAGAAGCAAGATACTCAGGCGGTTCCTTTTCCAAAGTGCCCATCCTTTTGGCAAGATGGAAACACTTTCCTTTGCCTCCATCGCCTTTAGTCTTCCTTTTCTGCTTAGCTATTTTCTTGAAGGACCAGAATCGAGGTTTATTTTTCTTATTGCAATTCTTATTATTGGACTTTACAGTAGAATAAGATGCAACCAAATCTACCTCTTTTCCTTTATTTCCTTGCATATTCTTTAGGGCAATAACCAGCATGTTGAGTAAACCAGCTAAGGTGCATTCCTGTTTAGTCATATGGAAATTTGTCACAAAATTCCCAAAAGACTCAGGAAGAGACTGAAGGATCAAATCCGTCTGTAGTTGGAAATCCATGTTGAAGTCAAGATGTTCCAACTACTCAATCAGCCGAATCATCTTGTGGACATGATCCCCAACATTCTGTCCCTCAGACATCCTCATACGGAATAGCCTAGATATCTCATACCTAGCATTCTCTTGTGCTCACCATACAACTCTTGTAGGTGAAGGAGGATCTCACTCGCACTCTGCATGTTCTCATGTTGCTTCTGTAACTCATTACTTATGGAAGCAAGCATGTAACACTTAGCTCTCATATCATGCTCCTTCCACTTTTCCAAAGTTTCATGTTCCTCTTGTGTGGCCTCTGGAGGTAAGGGACCAGGAACATTTGAATCTAGAACATATCCTATATGTTCAAGGTTCAGGAAAAGTTTCAAATTTCTTAGCCAATCGCATGATTAGGTCCTGTCAACCTATTGTGATCAAGTATGCTTGCAAGGATATTGGATGGTGGTGGTTGTTTTGTGCTCATTTTTATCAGAAAATTAACTGCAGAAAATAACCAAATTAATTAGTAAATGTATCATGTAATTAACCAAAATGATTATGGTCCTTTAATCAAATTGGTCCTCCCACTAACTTAGCGAATCCTACACTTCCAAAGTAGAAAACGGAAATCCTAGTTGGATGGATTTCTAGTGGGTGATTGAATTCTTATAATTCTATTGATCATCCTCAGGTACATCCATTATTGGAATTACAATAAACTATAATTGAGCAACTCCTTGCCCATCACATCTCATGTGAGGTTCAATCCTTTACCTAGCCCCTAATGCTCAAAATCTCAGGTACATCCATTATTGACTTATCTTGCATTAGTTAAGTTGATCCCATTGAGCCAGTAATTATGCAAATAATTTTAATGTCCTCAGCTACATCCAATATTGGCCACTAAACCATTTACATATTTACAACATCTCATGCTTAACAATTATTCTTAAGAAAATCTCTTAAATTAATTGCATCTCATGCAACTATTTAAAATTTCTTAAAATAATTGCCCCAATGAAGGGCCTTTGTTATAATTACTTTAATTATAGCATTTCCAACTTAATCATTTGTTTGGAAGATTTTATGGTCATTCTAATTACTATTAAGGTCTCACTTTGCACATTATCCATTTAGCATGCATATATCATATAATTGCATACATTCCCATACATCTCATGCATTCATGGATAAGCAGTAAATATGGTATGATCATGGACTTTCTAAGGGATTCAATTCTGAGCCACCAAGAATTGAATCAGGGCATTCCTAGGTGCATTTCATTCATTCATTCATTCATTTTACAAGAGTTGCTGAAGGAGTGCATAATCAACACTTGATCTTGAATTCCTCCCACTGGTCCCACCAATGCTCTTGACCTCCTTGAACTTCTTGCAATCCAATATTACATAGTAATCCTTGGCATACCAAGGCGAATTTACAAGAACTTAAATAAATGAAATTACAACTCAAAAATTATTACAAACTTAATAATACATGCCCAAAATAAATTAAAATAAATTAATTAATTTACAATCCCAAAGAAACGTAAAAGAAATAAATCCAATCACATCGGTCTTTTATAGTCCATGATCATCCATCATGCATATCACTATTTAACAATTAAATAAAACATACATACTTAAATTAAATTGAATATCTCATATTCAACTTAAAAATCCAGATTTGAATATGATTCAAATAAATTTAAACATTCAGATTTGAATCTCATTCAAACAAATTTAAAAATTCAGATTTGAATCACATTCAAACAACTTTAAAAATTCAGATTTGAATCACATTCAAACATTTTTTAAAAAATCAGATTTAAATCACATTCAAATATTTTTTAAAAAATCAGATCTGAATTTTATTCAATCAAATTTAAAAAATCAGATTTAAATATGATTCAAACAACTTTAAAAATTCAGATTTGAATCACATTCAAACAACTTTTAAAATTCAGATTTGAATCACATTCAAACAATTTTTAAAATTCTGATTTGAATCATAATTTAATTGTGTGATTAAAACTACTAATTAAACACTTTAATTAGTCAAAGAATAGGCCTTAGATCATACAACAATTGCAGAATTAAAAGCCAAACCTTGAACCACCCATGGTAGCCAAACCATGCGCACCATTGATGGTCTTTTTTCAAGTATGCCGCCACCTTGCTTTGCAACCAGCAATAATATTTCGATCTCATGATCAAACACATAATTAAATTATATAATCAACAATCTAAAAGGAAAATATAGCGGCTCTGATACCAATTGAAGGAACGGAAGCGTGAAAAACACAAGTTTATACCATTGAATTCAAAAATTTTCACCTAGGGTCACATGCATCATGCAAGATTTATTTTTATCTATTTGATTTCAATGATAAACAACATATTAAAACTCTTTTAATATGTTTTTGGATCTGTACTTGTCACTTAAGATTTTAAAATTAATCAGATTAATTTTAGAACCCTAGATTAAATCAAAAACGATTACACTAACCTCTTGATGCACTGCAGTGTGTCTGCGCCTTTGAAATTCGTCTTCAGGACACCAGATGTTGTCCCTCTAGCTTGTCCACACCAAGAACACCTATGGCAGCCCTTGAACAGCTTCTAAAGCTTTTTCTATTAATTAGAAATTCAAGTTCTGCCTTTTAAGAGATTAGAGATGTAAACAGGACACTAGAAACAATTTCTAATGTTCTTAATTCAAGAGATTGATGGCTAATCTCTTTGAATTGATGAGAGATGAAGAAAAATAGAAGAAAAGCCTCAAAGTGGCGTGACAAAGGAGAGGAGTGGCTGCTGGTTATTTTTTCTTTTCATAACCACACTTAAATAGCTAGGTTAACACATTAAACCCTTACCACATGTCACCCTTTGATTAGCTCTAGGTTTAAGTGACCCAATCACATTGTGCCAAGTGTCAAACCTATATTTAATCTTGACTTTAATCATCTTACATGATTAAAAAACATTTGGAAAGCTTATGTGTTATGCCATGTGTCACCATCTCATGGTGCCACGTGTCATACTGTGAAATGACCAAAATGCCCCTGTGTCTTAATTTTGAGTTCTTAACCCAAAATAATTATTTTCTTCTTCTAATTAATTTATATCAAATATAAATTAATTAATTAATCTCTATTAATTAATTTCTCATCAATTAAATTCATATTTAAACACTTTAAATATAAATTTAATTTATACTACACATCCAATAATCTAGATTTGGTTTCAAGTCATGCTAGGGACTTTGCAATTTAATTGCAAACCAAACCTATTTAATTAATCAATTAAACTCTTTAATTAATTAATTAAATCATATTCAAATAGGTGATAACTTGTGTATGTGTGTGACTTACTAGGCTCATCACTAATTGGCAATGAGACATGATATCAACTCTTAATATCATCAGAACTCTTTCTTACCATAAATGATTTCTCTAAATCATTTTATGAACCTCATAGACCATGGTTAACACTTAGCATAGCATGCCATGGCCACCCAATTAGTAATAAGGTTTACCTTAAATGAACCTATAATCATAAGTTACCATGCACTAGAATCTCTCTGTTATAAAATCCCAACTCAAGCTGGAGTCATGGTTTATGTCAAACTCCATTTGCTATGAATATTATGTTCTCTTTTAATTCCAGTTCTTGATTAAAAGATTTTCTCATCAGAAACTCTTTTCTGAATAAATCTATTTATCCTGGCTAGGAACTTGAAACATCAAGAACAATTAAATGAACATAGGATTTTATCTCTATTTACTTAGAGGAACAGATTCCATCTTGATTAACACCTACCTCCATATATAACTAGTAGGAGCCAACACATGCCCATATACCCATACATAGTACAAGTATGAAAGCAGTATCAAACTCAAACTACCTATATACAAGATAACTGTGTTATCTCAGGTCTAATGATTATATGCACTGATATGATTTGTGACAAAACATTGACAAGAGTAAACTCCATGTGCTTGTCATAAGTGTCACTGGTTCGGCCTACTTATCATTTATAAGTGCCTATCATGTCGTCATATGGCATGAGACTCACGATTTCATCTTATTTATATCTCATATAAATAACTTGGTAACAAACATGAATACAATCTTTCTGGATAAGTCATGTCCTTATTATGAAGTATCCTCGATTGTGAACCTATTTATGATACTTTGTGCTAGAAATATTGTCACTCATATTCTTAACAACTTAAGAATAATATTTTTAACAAAATATCAATGGACCTTTTCTATTACACATGAATATATTATATAAACAGAAAAGTGGAAATGCCTTTTATTAATAAAAATATGGACAAGATACATACTAAATGATATGCTCTAGGGCATACTACTAACACTTTTCAGGCCTTCTATTTTACAGAAGCACTTAAGACAAAGCTACCTACATTTTATCGAACTACTTATACGCTACTTGAGATGAGGACTCTCGCATTTAGAAGCAGCAAAGCTTAACAAAAGGAATGGACCAGTTGACAAAGAAAGTAAACTTCGGGAATAACTTTCATTTCACCATATAAATTTGGCGAAG
The DNA here is from genome assembly GCF_030052815.1 of Hevea brasiliensis. Lineage (NCBI taxonomy): Eukaryota > Viridiplantae > Streptophyta > Magnoliopsida > Malpighiales > Euphorbiaceae > Hevea > Hevea brasiliensis. The sequence continues at coordinate 5,905,765 of NC_079508.1, read as the reverse complement.
ATTACAAATATAAAAGTAAAGGGAATGCGTAAAATAAAGAGAGCTTTTAGTGAAACAGAGATATAAACACTCACCTGTAAGGAGCTGAACCTACTGAATTAATCGCAGAACGTAATAGGAGCACAGACTGTTTAGCCTGAAGGCTGAAGCTCGCCTAGACTAAACTGCAGTCAGGTTTAAACAACCAAGTTGAATGGAGTTGAGCTTGGAGAATGAGAATGGAAATAAAGATAACAAAGAACTGAAAGTAAGAGCGTCACAGGATAATGAACGAACTGAAAATGGAGAGTTCCAGTATTTCAAGAATCCCTTTTGCAAGAAAACACTTCAGAAAACAGGTTTCAAAAGTTTTTCCTTATCAAAAGCTTAAAAACAGCAGAGTAACGAACTGAATTAAATTTCAGAGTTCTTCCGCTATAGTAATTACCTCTCTTTTTTTGCCCGTCCCTTGAACAGATTTTATGCAGGTATTTATAGGAACCGGGTGCTTCCCTTGAAGGGTCAAGATCTATTTTGAGGGAGATGAAGGGTCAGGATTTCGAAGGACGTGATCTGAGGCTCAGGAATTAAAGAGGATCAGAACAGACGGCCGAGATCCCCTTCAGAATATTTGTACTTTTTCTCGTCTAATCAGACGGTCCCAAATTCTCTTATCCGGGGCGATCCGAGGGCTGGGAATAAAAAGCGTCGGTCTTGTCGTCTTCTTCTTTGATCCAAGGGCTCTGGACTGGTCCTCACAAATGAGATCAACGGTAGAGATTGAGATGTACAGCACTGTCGTGACATATTCTGGCACTTGTCAGGAATGCGGGCGATTCTGAGGCGTACGGTAGGGATCTTGTCTGCCACGCTTTAACTACCTCGGCTCTGATTATGATGACGATTAGCGGAAGTTTGTCTTATTCTTTTTGCTATCCGACCTCCTTTCTTTTCCGATCTTCCTAACACGCTCTTTTCTGATCTTTCATGCCGGTCTCCCTTCTACCGATCTTTACCACACCGGTCTTCCTTTTATCGGGTTCGGTCCAGTCAAAGCATTTATTTCCCTCAATTCTCGAGGCGTCCGCTTCGTTTTCTGCTTGCAATAAATGCTCAAATTTTTTCCTATATATACCTTCAAATGGGAAGCCCTACCTCACTTGACTTTCTCCCCTATTCTCCTCATTTTTCCTATTCTAGCTGCTCCGGCAACAATCCCGGACAAGATGACCGTTTTTAATCTTTTTCCGGTTGCCCTTTTTGTTCCTAGCCTGAAAATTTACGATCTCGGCGATCAGAAAATCATGATGACCTTATCTGATGATAGTGAGAGAACTGGACTAATTAACCGATCTAGATCGAGGACCTCGATCGTACCGATCTCGAATCATTAGCCCGATATAATCGGCGAACTAATTTTTATATCGGGCGAAAAGACTGCTAATATTCCCCTCAACGCTGGTGTTTGCTCTTTAGCGTTCATCTGGCTCCTCTCCACAATGGGTGTTCCGACAGCGGCTCGGTTTCGAGCAGTAACTTTGATGACGACCTCTCTCATTCTCATGGGAGTCATAGTCCCCTCAGCCGGTCTCCCAGTCAAACACATCTTTTGACTCAGCCACGAGACTAGGCTTTGACATAGGCCTTTTAGATAGGACGTTCCACCGATCTCTAGAGATCGCCCTTATGATGTAATTAGACCTTTAATGTAATCTGATCTCTAGAGATCGCCCAAATGATGTAATTTGATCTTTTGGAAATAAAATTTATTTTGTCAATTATCACTTTATTATTATTGATTGTTCTCCGATCTCTAGTGTGTTTATCTGATCTGGTCTCCAACTGAACAGCCCTTATCCGATCCGCACTTCAGAATGTTTGCCTTAATTAACCGATCCCTAACTAGCCGGTCTCTCCTTATGGAATTTTGGAATATTCGTGAGACGTGTCAGAACGGCTGGCGAGTCCCACTAACCGATGCACTGCTTGGAACATCATGAGCATTAAATGCTCGGACAATTATAAATAGGGGTGGGGGTTAGCCAGTTGCTCCCTTATGTCATTTTCAATCTCTCACGGACAACTTCAAAATTCTCTCGTTTTCTCAAGTTCTTCCGACACCGATCAGACTCCGGTAAGGGTTTTGATCCTTCTTCTAGTTTAAATTCTTTATTTCCTTTGAAAATGAGCGGCGCCAAGGATCAGAGAGTGACGAGCCCTCCTTCCATTCAGTTCTCGTGGTCGTCTGACGAAGTAGAGGTGGTCGGGCCAAGCGCGCGACCCGAACCTCCTAGGGTTTCCGTTCCAGCTTAGGGGCAAGCAGCATCATCAAGGCATGTACCTTCTTCGGGGAGGGAAACTCTTCCCATGGATGAGTTGCCATCGGTCCTTCAAGAAACCGACCTGCAGTCGTTCAGCCAGGTGTATAACATTCGACCTGATTCCTACGAATTGATTAAGTGTCACGGCGATCTTCGTGCCGATCACTTCTTCGAGGAGAACGATATGATCGTGGTCTACGAAGAACAATTAAAGGCCGGTCTGCGGTTCCCTTTAGACAACTTCTTCAAAGAAGTTTTGAAATATCACCAAGTGTGCATCGCTCAAGTTCACCCGAACTCGTGGCGGATCTTGGTAGCCTTCCGAGGCCTCTGTCGAGCTAAGGGACTCCGTCCTACAGCTAAGGTATTCGCCGAACTGCATAGGTTGACTCGTCGGAAGGACGACGAGTATTGGTTCTTCCAGGTGAAACCCCATTGTGGACTTTTTACCGACCTACCTTCCTCCCTAAAGAATTGGAAGAACCGCTTCTTTATCTTGAGGAGCAAAATTCTGAACAGCTTTGAGGGCTTCCCCCGCAGCTGGCTGCACCAAGGTCCCCTACTACCGAAACGCATCACACTAAATAGAGAAGAAGGCCTGATGGTGATGGAGCTAAAGGAACAGGCGGGCAGAGAGAAGTTCTCTTGCTTGGATGCAGTGACGGCTGAGCTGCATCATTGGACTCTGCAGCTGGTCACTGGCCAAGATCGCGGGCTTCAGCTCTCTGATCTCGACATCGGTATTTTCTATATCTCAGATCTTTGGACCTTAGCGATCTCACTGACCTCTTCTTTGTGCAGGTATGGCAAGCAGCGAAGCCTCTAAGGAGAGCCGGAAGCAGAAGAGAGAGATCTCCCGGAAGGTACGGGAGATGAAGCGTTCCGAGCTGCTTCAAACACCTGGTCATGAGCCCGTGGAAATACAGAAAGGCTTGTCTCAACCTTCTGGGCCTCCGGTCATAGAAGTAGTCTGATCTCCTCCTCGCTGAGAAGAGCCGCCTCCACCTCCTCCAGTCGCTCCGAGTGCAGAAGGGGGTCCTTCTCAACCTCCTGTAAGGTCCCTTTCCCGCGGTGCCCAAGTCTTGATCCACTCACTGGAGAAGAATCGCACGGTTCGAGAAAACCCTAGTTTCGCTAAGGTCTTGGCGTCCTCCATCTGCCTTCGAGAAGATCAGGATAGGCTGTCTCCGGATAACCTTGATGACATCTTGACCAGATCTATGAGCTTAAACGTGGAGTGTTTGGTGAACCAGCACATGGTCCGGGAGAAGGCTCATCGCCTGGGTAAGGAAGTCGAGAGGATTGGTCATGAGGTGTCTTCTCTTCGATCCCAACTTTCGTCTGCTCAGGACTACATATCTCAAATTGAGGGACGAATGAAGTTTTATGAGGACAAGCTGGCCGAGCAAGCTCATGTTTTGGCCGAGCGAGGAGAGGCGCTCCGAGCTGATGAAGCTGCTTAACTCACTCATCTTGCTGAGGAGCTCAAGACGAAAGAAGAAGAAATGGTGACCGGAGTGGCCAGTGCTTATGTGAATGCTCACAAAGATCTCTTGGCTGAGCTCAAGAAGTGTTATCCCGAGGAGGACTTCTCCTGGATGGCCAACCTGGCTCTCGAGGACGAAGGTGAGGGTAGCGAAGAGGAGGCTGAAGGTCAGAGAGAAAATGAACAACATGTAGTTCAGGCTGGGGGTGATCCCCCAGTCGAATGACTTGTATAAATTTTGAAATGAAATGAAAGTTCCCCTTTTGTTCAATGATTGATTGTGATCGGAAAGTTTCTAAATTGCGTAAGCACTTGATTGTTTGAACATATTAGAACGACAACTGAAAGTGATTATTAATCTAAGTATAGGAGATCGGAAAACGCAATATGCATGAGATTAGTTACGAAACGGGACTTAATTAAAATTAGAAATTTGGCTTTGAACACTTAAGATCGGGATCATCTTTGAACCGAGTCGAAACCTTTATCATTCTCAAATTTTTAAATGAGAGACCGGCAATAAGACTGGTGGTACAAAGGCCTTATGTTGGTTCAATCTTATTTGACAAGAAAGATCGGAAATATAATTAAATGATCAGGGGACTCGGGAATTGGTTTGAGGGATCGGTGAGGCTTTAAATGACCTGGAGACTTGGTATTAATTAAATTCCTTTTGAGGGGAGATCGGAAGTGTGGTCGGTTGGCAAAGGGGATTGTGTTGGTGATCGGCTTCAAAGTTTATTAATTTCGGGGGGATCGGCCAAAATATGGTGTCGACAGCTGCCCCTCTTTACATAATTTCTATTAAAGGGAAAAATTTTTCCGTGTAGGAATTATGTAAAGATTCAGACCCATATTTTGGGCGGTTAGGTATTCAAGGTTAGGAAGCTAAAGCCTACTTAAGTTAGTGACCTAGAGATTGGTAACCGGAGTTAAAATGCTAGAAAATTAAAAATCAACTTGGATCAAGGAACCAGAGGTTGATAACAGGAAATTTAAAATGCTGGAAAATTAAAATCAACTTAGATCAAGGAACCAGAGGTTGATAACAGGAAATTTAAAATGCTGGAAATTAAAATCAACTTAGATCAAGGAACCAGAGGTTGATAACAAGAAATTTAAAATGCTGGAAATTAAAATCAACTTAGATCAAGGAACCAGAGGTTGATAACAGGAAATTTAAAATGCTGCAAATTAAAATCAACTTAGATTAAGGAACCAGAGGTTGATAATAGGAAATTTAAAATGCTGGAAATTAAAATCAACTTAGATCAAGGAACCAGAGGTTGATAACAGGAAATTTAAAATGCTGGAAATTAAAATCAACTTACAAAGCAAGTCTAATCTCGACGCGAGAAGTTCCCCCCTGATGAAGTGTACTTAACAAGATCCCGAAGGCCAATGATTAATGGAGGACGAGTCACAAGACTTGACCTACGACCTCCTTTCTTCGAATGCTCCTTTTCTGTCCTTGACTTTCTTCTTACTTTACAAAAAGCGCCCTTGCGGGTTTTCACTTTTCCTTTCACCCATTTGACTAGAAGCGCCTTTTCAGGTTTTCACCTCTAGTTTTTTTTTTTTTAGGCCATTCCCTGCAAATCTCATAGCAAAGTATGTGAGGTTATCAATTTCAAATTCTAATCTTATAGCAAAATTTTAAATGATTAATAGCGCATTAGCTAAAGAGATTGAAGAAGGATAAGATTAAAAAAGTGAGTATATGGGAGAACAAAAGCAAAGTGAATAAAGTATAACTTTATTATGGTTGTGAGAAACAAAGGTACAGTTTTAAAGGGTACATGGGTAAATCTCACATATTCCTTGTAGTTAGCTTTAAAATCCCTTAACTGTCATTTTTCAAGTACTCTAAAGTCTCATGCCATGACGGTTTATTTCCACCCTCGGTTTCATATCCCATTCCTTATTTCTCCCTTTTGGTTCTTGGGATGCCCTTCCGGGTTTTCACCCCTAGATTTTTGCTTGCTCTTTCAGGACGCCCTTTCAAGTTTTCATCCTTCACTCTTTTTACAGAAAGTGCCCTTCGAGGGTTTTCACCTTCTTTCACACATTTTGCTAGGAGCGCCCTTTCGGGTTTTCACCCCTACTTTTTTTTTTTTTTTTTTAGGCATAGTATCTCTTGACGGTGTCAGTATTCACAGGTCTTAGAAATTCTTCTCCGTCCATATGGGTCAAGATCAAGGCCCCACCAGAAAATGCCTTTTTAACCACATAGGATCCCTCATAGGTTGGTGACCATTTACCTCGAGGATCATTTTGATTCGGGAGAACTTTCTTCAGAACTAGGTCCCCAGGTTGAAATTCGCGAGGGTGAACACTTTTGTCAAATGCCATTCTTCTTTGGTATAACTGCCCATGACATGCTGCTGTTAACCTCTTCTCATCCAGCAAGTTTAATTGGTCCAACCTTGACTGGACCCATTCCAACTCGTCAATCTTCGATTCCTTCAGAATCCTTAGGGAAGGAATTTCAACTTTGATAGGTAATACAGCCTCCATCCCATAAACCAGTGAGTACAGAGTTGCCCCAGTTGATGTTCTTACGGAGGTTCGGTATGTATGAAGAGCGTAGGGGAGCATATCATGCCAATCCCTATAAGTGATCGTCATTTTCTGGATTATTCTTTTGAGATTTTTGTTTGCGGCTTCCACCGCTCCATTCATCAGGGGACGGTATGGGGAGGAATTGAGATGTCGAATCTTGTATTAATCACATAACTTCTGGATCTTTGGACCATTCAAGTTCTTGGCGTTGTCAGTGACGATTTCATTGGGGAGGCCGTGCCGGCAGATGATATTATTTCTGAAGAATTTGAGAAATGTGTTCTGTGTAATGTGAGCATATGATGTCGCTTCGACCCATTTAGAGAAATAATCGATAGCCACCAGGATAAATCTATGCCCATTGGATGCCTTAGGGTTGATGGGACCAATCACATCGATGCCCCACATTGCGAAAGGCCATGGTGAGACGAGGTTGAACAATTGGTGAGGCGGAACATTTATCGAATCCGCGTATATTTGACACTTATGGCATTTTCGGAAATACTCAACGCAATCCTTTTCCATGGTAGTCCAAAAATATCCTCGTCTCATGATTTGCTTAGCCATCATGTGTCCATTGGCATGGGTTGCACAGTTTCCCTCATGAGTCTCGAAAAGGATTCTCTTTGCCTCTTTTGTATCCACACATCTCAGCAATTCGCCGTTAGAGCTTCTCTTGTATAAGGTTCCTCCACTGGGGAAGTATCCCAATGCTAATCTCAGAATCATCCTCTTTTCGTTTTTGCTTGCCCCTGGAGGGAACTCTCTGGTTCTGATGTAGAGCAAGATGTCATGGTACCAAGGTTTACCATCAGGTTCTTCTTCCATCATGAAGCAGTAAGTCGGCTCACTTCTTGCTTTAATCTCTAACACCTGAGTCGTTTGCCCTTCTTCCATTTGAGCCATAACGGCCAGGGTGGCCAAGGCATCTGCAAATTGATTTTTGTCTCGACTAAGGTGAGTGAAAGAGATTTCTTTGAATTTCTTAATCAGCTCCAGTAAGTACTTCTGATAGGGGATTAGCTTCGGATCCTTAGTTTGCCATTCTCCCTTGACTTTGTAAATGATCAAAGCTGAGTCTCCATATACCTCCAACTTTCTGATTTTCATTTCGATAGCAGCTTGTAGACCCATTACGCAAGCTTCATATTCTGCGATGTTGTTAGTGCAGTCAAATCTCAACTTGATAGCTATCGGAAAGTGTCTCCCCTCCGGGGATACCAATACGGCTCTGATTCCATTACCAGACAAATTGACAGCTTCGTCGAAATACATTTCCCAAACATCAGCTGGCTCTTCTTCTCCGCAATCTACTTCATTAATATGCTCATCAGGGAACTCAAAATCCAAAGCTTTATAATCTTGGATAGGGTTTTCTGCTAGGAGATCAGCGATCACGCTACCTTTCACTGCTTTCCGGGTCATATAGACAATGTCATACTGGGAGAGTATGACCTGCCACTTGGCTATCCTTCCTGGCATGAATGGGCTTTCGAATACATACTTGATAGGGTCCATTCTGGAAATGAGCCATGTCTTGTGATTCAACATGTAGTGCTTGAGGCGATTCGCTGTCCAAGCTAGTGCGCAGCAAGTTTTCTCTAGGAAAGAATACCTTGACTCACAATCATTGAACTTTTTGCTCAGGTAATAAATAGCTCTTTCCTTCTGGCCGGTATCATCATGTTGCCCCAAAACACATCCCATTGAGCTTTGTTGGACTGCCATATACAGGATCAGAGGCCTTCACGCCACTGGTGGAACCAACACTGGTGGGTTGGACAAGTACTGTTTGATTTTCTCAAAAGCCTCTTGACAAATCGAATCCCATTGAGTGGTGTTGTTCTTTCGGAGTAGTCTAAAAATAGGCTCAGCTTTGGCGGTGAGATTGGAAATAAACCTTGATATGTAGTTCAACTTTCCTAAGAAACTACGCACCTCCCTTTCTGTCTTTGGGGATGGCATCTCTTGAATGGCTCGAACTTTGTCCGGATCAACTTTTATTCCCTTCTCGCTCACTATGAATCCCAACAATTTCCCAGATCTGGCTCCGAATATGCATTTGGCGGTGGTCTGGCCACTGATATTTCCTGAGTCTCTCGAATACTTTCCTCATCACCTGCACATGGCTCTCCTCTCCCCGGGATTTGATGATCATATCATCCACGTACACCTCCACTTCCTTATGCATCATATCGTGGAATAATGTGACCATGGCGCGTTGATAGGTGGCTCCAGCATTCTTTAGCCTGAAAGGCATGACCCGATAACAAAATACCCCCCATTGAGTGTGATAAAAGCAGTTTTCTCCTTGTCTCCCTCATCCATTGGGATTTGATTATACCCTGATGCCCCATCTATACAAGAACATCTGCCTAATCCCGCAGCATTGTCTACTAACACATCAATGTGAGGGAGAGGGAAATCATCTTTCAAGCTCGCCTTATTAAGATCCCTGTAGTCAACGCACACCCTAACTCTCCCATCCTTCTTCATTACCGGGATAACGTTAGCTATCTATTGGGGATATTTGACTACTTCCAGGAACCCAGCATCATACTGTTTCTTGACCTCATCCCTAACTTTGAGCAGCGTGTGAGGGTTCATTCTTCTTAGCTTCTGCTTTACCGGGATTGTCCCCAGAATTAGAGGAATTTTGTGTGTCACTATCTGGGGGTCCAAACCAACCATATCATCATAGCTCTAGGAAAACACGTCCAGGAATTCTTTGAGCAAACTGATCATATCTCCCAATTCTTCACTATCCATAACCTTAAGTTCCCTTTTCACTTCTTCGGTGCCTAAGTTTATAGTGCGTGTTTCATCTCCACAAGGCACTAAGGAAGGTTCATCCCTTTCTTCTGTGAGCTCTACCTCAGAATCACTTGAAGTAATAGCAGTTATGGGGATTTCAAAATTAACCAGAGGAATTTCTGAGTCTATTGAATTATTAGGTGTTAATTGAGGAATGGTCCTGAACAAACGAAAATAGAATATATTATAAGGATGGAATTCAAATGGAAAGAAAAAGAGAATTGGATATAAATGCGCTATTAATTCATTAAGATTTATGACATAAGAAAAGGGTCCATTTATAATGTTACACTTGCCACCATGGACAAAATGATCAAGTGTAGATAACCAAAGGTACTTTACTCGAAATTAAGTACAGGGATGTCCTCTGCTGTCCAGTTGTCTAACTCTTGCCCCTCAGCTATTGGCGAGACCAGAGCCTCATACAAGGAATCTAGGTGGATGACGTCGATGGATGGTTCATCAGGTAATTCTTCAACCTCTGTCGGATTTTCGATGACCGGTTTAGTGAATACCTCTGTGATTCTCGGGACTACTTTCATTCTCTCGATTTTCTGGTCAAATCTCTGATCCCGAAGTCTATTCCTCATCCAGAATCGTCCATCCATGAGGGCATCTTCCTCATATCCTAAACCACGAAGGCCCACCTTCTTGATAGCCGGTATGGGTTCAACAATTCCTTGTAATGTGGCGCCTAGGCCTTTGCCTTCTTCATATCCATTCTTCGACATTATTTTGGCTACCATAGCCATAGCCCCTTCATTTCTGGTTTCTTGTAATCCGAGGGCCTGGAAAGAGCTTTCTAATGACTCCTCGGCAGCTTCCACATAAGGAAGTGATTGTGGCTTGGTAACCAATATGGCTTCTTCCCCTTTCACAGTGATGATTTTGCCGTCCATAATGTACTTTATCTTCTGATGCAAAGTTGAAGGAACGGTATTCGCTGAATGGATCCACGGCCTCCCCAGCAACACAGTGTAGGCTGGTTCAATGTTCATCACTTGGAATGTGATGTTGAAGGTGTATGCGCCAATTTGGAGTAGCAATACAATATCTCCCAATACTTCCCTTCTTGTACCGTCAAAGGCTCTTACCACCATAGCACTTTGACGTATATCCGATTGGTCAACTGGCAGTCTAGCCAAGGTAGCACTAGGCAGTACGTTGAGTGCTGATCCATTATCAATAAAGACCTTGGCCATTATACAACCTTTGCATTTCACTGTCACATGTAGGGCTTTAGTATGTGCCAAGCCTGCAGGATCTATCTCTTCTTCAGAAAAGGTAATAAAACTGGATGCCTGGATTTGTCCCACTATTTTCTCGAACTGCCCCGGTGTGATATCGGGGTTCACAAAGGCCTAATCCAGAAATTTCTGCAGGGCTTGCCGGTGCACCTCAGAGCTCAAAATCAGCGATAACAGTGAAATTCGGGCAGGTGTCTTTCTCAACTGTTCCACCACATCATACTCACTCTGCTTCATTATTTGGAGCAATAGCTCCTCCTCTTCTTTAAGCCCGGCGGGTTCTACTTCCCCTGTTTTCTCAATCCCATCTTCTGTACTTTGCTATAATTCTCCCATTTTTACTTTCCCCTTCTTCTTTTCTTTTTCATCAGACCCGTAACATCTCCCACTTCGAGTTATAAACTCGACTCCTTGCTCAGGTGGGGAGAATTTTGTGGCAGCGACGGGCTGAGGATTAGGTTGGGGAGTAGTATTGCTGGTAGGTCCGGTATATGTCATTTTGAAGTGCTCATGGGGAGTGAAGCACGGTTTTGGAGGTGCCAGAGGTGGAGCAAGATTAGGAGCCGACTTACTGCTCGATGCTCCTTGGGTTAAAACTTGGAAGTTATAATTCCAAGGTATGGCATGAGTATTGGTGACAGGAAGCTGGGGCGGGGTTCGGATAATTATTACTGGTGGTGAGGCCACTGGGGGTGAGAAGGTGATTCTGGGTTTGGGGGTTGAGGTATTCTGGCCAAACCTGGTGGTGTTTACTTCGCCCTCCACTTTCGATCTCCTTTGGCATCTTAAAATTCGGAGGGACAGCAAGTTCTGGACCTCTTGCAGGAATCCCTCACAGTCTCGCAGCTCATGATCAGTTGCCCCTCCATGGTAAGGGCATCCCGTACCCTTTTTTCTGATCCTGATACCTGAGGGCAAAGGTAACCTTCCCTCATCGCCATGGCAAAAATTTCCTCAAGGTGGGGAATCAGCTCGTCTACCTCTGGTATCGACCTCTCCCCGTCTGATTCTATCATGTTTATACCATTGCCTGTATTATGATTAGGCAACGAGTTTGAGGTAACATTGGGGAGAGAACCATTCCCTTCAATCTTCAACCACCCGTTCCGGATTAAAGCGTGCACTCTCCCTCTGAGTGCCCCGCAATTGTCAGTTGAATGCCCTTGTGCCTCTCCATGATATTCACAACGGGCAGTGGCATCATACCACCTGGGGTATGGTGGCTGAATTGGGCCTAGGGGAACTGGTACTATCTGGTTTATACCAACGAGGTATCGGTATATTTCACTGAGTGGGAGGGGAAGAGGCGGATCAGGATTTCTTGGTGGTCTGGGGTTATTTTGTGGTGGTCTGGGTTGGGTAGGTGGAGGAGGAGGTCTAGGCTGGTAATTTGTAGGCGGTGGGTATTGCGGGCGTGGGTGTGGATAATTTGGAAAAGGAGGTGGAATGTTTGCAACTGTTTGGCCATGAGGGGGAGGACATGGCCGGTAGTTATTTTGAGGAAATGGGGAGTAATTATTTTGACGGGTGATGGAATATACATCACCCTCCTTCTTTTTGCCAAAACTGGTAGTTTTCTTCGCAGGATTCTCAGTCAACTCCTGCAGCCGTCCAATCCTTAAATTTGCTTCTATCCTTTCACCGGCTTGGATAATGTCAGAGAAGCTGTTGGAGGTATTCCCAATCATCAGGTTAAAGTAAGGAGCCTTCAGTGTTTCGATGAATAGGGAGCAGAGTTCATTGTCGGTTACTGGAGGATATACTTCTACAGCCTTCTCCCTCCATCTTTATGGCATACTCTTTGAAGCTTTCCCTGTCCTTCTGCACCAAGTTTTGGAGATCTCTCCTCGTGGGGGCCACGTCGCAGTTGAACTTATATTGTTTCAGGAAAGCATTAGCTAAATCCTTCCAGGAGCGGAGTTTGCTTCTTTCTAACTGAATGCACCATCTCAAGGCTACTCCGGAGAGGCTCTCATGGAAGAAGTGAATTAGAAGTCTGTCATCTTCTGTCAAGGCAGACATTTTGGCAATGTAGGTTGCCAGGTGAATGCGGGGGTCTGAGTTCCCGGTGTACTTATCGAAGTCCGAGACTTTGAATTTGGGTGACACCACCACATCTGGCACCAATCTAAGTGACGCCACATCGACTGAACCATACATGTTCAGTCCCTCTATTGCTCTTAGTCTTTCCTCTAGAGCAGATAGTTTTTCATTTTCCTTGGTCTTATTTTCTCCTCCTAGTGTAAAAGATACTCCCCCAGCTGGGAAATGAGAGGTGGAGTGAACTGGAGGGATCAGTATTGGAGGGTATGGATCGGCATTTGAGATGGCTGGGTAATGGGAAAAAGGTGGGTCATTATTTATAGTAGCCGGATTGATAGTGATTGTCGAATCCGGGATAGATGACTGAAAAGTAAAAGAAGTTGAAGCTTGATGCGGATCATTCGTTGTAGGTGGTGGGGGAGGTAATGGTAGGTTAGGTTCTGAAGCTGATTTATTTTGGGACATCTCCCTCATTAGCCTCATGAGTTCTGAGACCTGGTCTTTCAGCTCGGATACTTGCCCTTGTAAGTTCTGTACTTGTTCCTGATCTTCCATTATCTTCTTTGTTTGGGATCTTGTTAAGTACACTCGCTTGGGTTGAACCGTGTCCTTGATCAGACTTGCCTTATTTGAAGCAATGTTGATTTTCTGTAAGGAAATAAATAAAAGCTTTTAGTGAATTTTGAATTTCATAAAAACTAAAGGTCCTGGTTCGGACAAAGGATACAGTGGCATTTGGGAGCCAAAATGAAATCTGCAGAAGGATGGTTGCATCAATTTTATCATGGCATCATTCAATAGTCTAACTGTGAATGACTGGATTGAATGCGCATTTATGATACCTGTTCATATGGCACATCCAATTTTTCGCATAACCCTAGCGATGGGGTTCCTACGGGAATTATACTATTCATTCATCATTTTGCTAAACAATGGCCCAAAAATCATTCTATTAACTGAATATTTGTACACAGCACCCTTTACATTGGCCTAAGCTCAGGGAGGTTTTTTATAATGAGATGACATTTCCTGAGATACTCATATAACCTTTCTTCTTGTTTGGCAGGGTCGAACGCTTTCAGAGCATACTTGGATTCAGGTAGGAGTTCTTGTTTTCCCTGTGCTATCGTTCTTTCCAGCTGGTCAACATTCTCCTTCAGCTCTTGATAGAGAGCAGCTTGTCTTTCTTTTTCCTTTCTTTCCTTAGCACATTCTTTCAGGATATCGTTGATGAGCAGTGCCTGTTCCTTCAATTCAAGCTTCTTCTTTTTGTTTTCTTATTTATACTCTTCTACGAGTATCTCTTGGTATTTCATTTTTTCCTGAAGCTTACTATTCTTCCCTTCTACTTCTCTTACCACAGCTTGGAGAGAACCCTTTTCCTTTTCCCACCGTGCTTCTTGCTCTTCGAAGCCCATCTTTTCGGCCCTTGCCTCTTCCTTGAGTCTTCTCACTTTTCTTTTAAGGTTCTGCCGTTGGTCCTCTAACTGCTTTATTTGTTCTTGCAGTTGCGAGTTTTCGGTGTTTGCTTTCTGTAGTGAGTCAGCCAAATGATTATTAGCTTCTTTCGATAGGATGTTTCAAATGAGGGTCATTGCTTTCGACTCGCAATGATCAGTGTTCTTGGTCCCTGTCAGCCCTCCATTTAAGATAGTCGCCCATGGCACTCGGACCTTTAGGTGACCTCTCCATCAGAGTGATGTTTTCCCAAGATTTGCGAGCTATTTTCAACCCCTCCTCTTCCTTGAGCTCATAGTAGAAGTGACCTTGGTGGCATTCTTCTTCATTGATTCTGAAATGTGTTGAACCGAATTGCCTCATTACTAAGGCCGGAGTGTAATTTGTGTACCCAGTCACTCCGATTAGGGATACTGATTGATTGTTCCCCGTGCTGATCAAAATGGATTGACTTGACGTCCACAATTTCTTCCAATAATAGTTACGGCTATTGAAGCTCAAAATTCGTTCTTGCCACTGCGGCTCATCCTTCGGGCTGATTACCAATCGGGTCATTTTCTCGATGAGAGGCTGGTCAAGATACCAAGTTAATCCCTTCGTCTCCACGGCACACATATGACTAATAATCCAGAGGTGCAACAGCTGAGAATAACACTTAATGGACCCCTTGCCTTGCTGTCTACAGTAAGTGAGGGTTAAGAAAGTCTCGGCAAGTATTGCCGGTACTGGATTGACTTTCTATTTCTCTACTGCCCAGAACAATTCCACAACACCGCAGGTTATGATTTCGGAAGGCCCAGGGAACAAGATCAATCCGTAAATTGCTAAAGCGAACATCAACGAAGCTTGATCCCACTGTTGATCTTGGATGCATTGATCCAACCCTTTCTTGAGGTAAGTCCAATACCATCCATGTGTGTTCCCTTTGACGGTTTCTCTCGCTTTTGCTTCTTCTGGTGAGATCCCCAGCATATGTGCGAGCCGTTTCCAGGTCTGCCTATGTTCAAGGTGTAGGTAAATCCGATTCTGCGCCGCATAAGGGATTTCTAACAATGCTTGATATTCTTCGATAGTGGGAGCAGTATCGATGTCATTGAAAGAGAACATTCTAAGCTTAGGGTTCCAAACTGGCAACATGGCCTTTAGTGCCAGGACCTGAACCCTAACTCGCATCAAGGTTGCAATCCTCCCGTATTTCTTCTCAAATTGTGCTTTGACCTGATAGGGAAACGACTTCCAACCATCGGCCAGACCCTCGAGACTGTTCATCCTGACTTCAATCTTGCTCAGGTCCAATGGAAGTAATGAGCTAATATCCCTTTGTGGGGGCACTGAGCTATGAGACGATTTGGGCCATGGTTTAGCATTCTGTTCTGATTTAAGAACTTCTTCTGCCGACTGACTCGAGGATGCCATGTTAAAAATGATGCTTATCCTTTTACAGACCTTATTTTGGTGATGGCTGCAAGAAAAAACTGGTTAGTGGGATTAATTCAGGTAATCTTGAATTATACTGTTGGCAGAGTGATGCCTACACATTTATCAAAGTAGGAAAATGTGTAGGTTTTCTTAACAGTATGATTCAAGATTACCCTTAAGAACAAAATAAAAATAAACAGAATAGGGTAAGAGTAAGCATGCCCCCTTTGTCTTAAAGTAAAGGAAAGTCCTAATAGCAGCTGGGTGCTATTTAGTTGGACAGTTCTATCTTACAAGGTAGCTCGCTATGGCTTCCAACTATCGTGATAGTTTAGCTCAGGGTCTAATTTTCTAAAAGCCACAGGTTCTCAAATTGCCCCTACTGTAAACAGTAGAGCCCCACTCTATCCCCCACGATACTGTCGGGAAAATTCCACGGGTATCACGCTGAATAGAACGAGTTTCAATTTGAGCAGAAGCCTTCATGGATACTAACGGGGTAAAACCCATGGGTACTGCTATATGACTCCCTCCTACTTTCCTAAAAGGGTAAGAAAGCCCGGGTATAGGGCTGAAGTGTGTGAGGACATCGTGTGAGTGTTCAGTGTGTGAAGGGACACCTTTACCTCTTCCCAATTCAGGGGGATTTTTATTTTTCCTTTTTTTCTTTTAAATGAAAAGCACTGCAGAAAGTAAACAAGCAAGACAAGCAAAATGGTTAGCAGAGATAACAATAATTAACGTATAGAATTTTGCGGAGTGAGCCCATCTAACTATGATTTGATCACAAAATTAAATCTACTTTTGGACCTCTAGACCGGGGTTAAGTTTTAAAGACGTCCCCAGCGGAGTCACCAAGCTGTCACAAGGTGTTTTGCGATCGCCTGGACGAACACTCACCGAAGTGGGAAAAGTGAGGAGTCACCACTTTAATTTTGAGGGAAATTAAAGAAAACCATTTGTGAAAGTAGGTTAAAATGAAACCACTTAAAAAATAGAGATTCTAAGTTCAGGGTCCGTAAACGGGTAGGGAAGGTGTTAGGCACCCTACCTCGTCCCTCAACGAGGGTAAGCAGATTTAACTTCACGTTCTTCATAGTTAGGAGGGTTTGAATGGAAATGTTAATCCTTTTGACAAAAAGGAATATTTGATTTTTCACTAATCCGGATTACCCAGATACATAAGTAAATGAGACAACCTTAGTGAGTTACTATTGCGTATTAATTTTATTTCAGGGGGGGATCATCTTACGTATTTGTTGGAATTTAATTTAGGAATCGGATAAGAACTCTCTTCCGATCTCCTTAAAATATTTATTAAAATTTTTAGGCTTGAGAATCGGACAAGAACTCTCCTCCGATCTCTTTGAAATATTTATTAAAATTCTTAGGTTGAGAATCGGATAAGAACTCTCCTCCAATCTCCTTTTTCAAAATATTTGTTAAAATTTTTAAGTGAGAATTGGATAAGAACTCTCCTCTGATCTCCTTTTCAAAATGTTTGTTAAAAATTTTTAAGTGAGAATCGGATAAGAACTCTCTTCCGACCTCTGTTAAATATTTATGGAAATTTTGGGCGAGGATCGGATAAGAACTCTCCTCCGACCTCTGTTAAATATTTATGGAAATTTTGGGCGAGGATCGGATAAGAACTCTCCTCCGACCTCTGTTAAATATTTATGGAAATTTTGGGCGAGGATCGGATAAGAACTCTCCTCTGACCTCTCTTAAATATTTATGGAAATTTTGGGCGAGGATCGGATAAGAACTCTCCTCCGACCTCTGTTAAATATTTATGGAAATTTTGGGCGAGGATTGGATAAGAACTCTCCTCCAATCTCCTTTTTCAAAATATTTGTTAAAATTTTTAAGTGAGAATCGGATAAGAACTCTCCTCTGATCTCCTTTTCAAAATGTTTGTTAAAAATTTTTAAGTGAGAATCGGATAAGAACTCTCCTCCGACCTCTATTAAATATTTATGGAAATTTTGGGCGAGGATCGAATAAGAACTCTCCTCTGACCTCTGTTAAATATTTATGGAAATTTTGGGCGAGGATCGGATAAGAACTCTCCTCCGACCTCTGTTAAATATTTATGGAAATTTTGGGCGAGGATCGGATAAGAACTCTCCTCCGACCTCTCTTAAATATTTATGGAAATTTTGGGCGAGGATCGGATAAGAACTCTCCTCCGACCTCTGTTAAATATTTATGGAAATTTTGGGCGAGGATTGGATAAGAACTCTCCTCCAATCTCCTTTTTCAAAATATTTGTTAAAATTTTTAAGTGAGAATCGGATAAGAACTCTCCTCTGATCTCCTTTTCAAAATGTTCGTTAAAAATTTTTAAGTGAGAATCGGATAAGAACTCTCCTCCGACCTCTATTAAATATTTATGGAAATTTTGGGCGAGGATCGAATAAGAACTCTCCTCCGACCTCTGTTAAATATTTATGGAAATTTTGGGCGAGGATCGGATAAGAACTCTCCTCCGACCTCTCTTAAATATTTATGGAAATTTTGGGCGAGGATCGGATAAGAACTCTCCTCCGACCTCTGTTAAATATTTATGGAAATTTTGGGCGAGGATTGGATAAGAACTCTCCTCCGACCTCTATTAAACATTTAAATGGGGACCGGATAAGGACTTTTCTGATCTCTCGAGGTTTAATTACAACTACGCATCATAAGAACCTGAGACTAAGAGTTCCGGTATTCAAAGATGCCAAGGGTCGGAATAAGGCTTTTTTTAACTTGTTGGTACCTTGTGACCAGACATAGGATACCAGATTAAATTTTACCGATCTCCTACGTAATTACCTTACCAGTACCTTTTTATACCTAATCCGTTCTGTTTATTTATCTGAAATTTAGTTTCATTCCGCTTTATGACGTCATACTGAATCACCTTCTATGTTAGCCTAGTGATTCAACTCTATTATTTTCTTGACGTACTTTTCAGGCCTTCTATTTTATAGAAACACTTAAGACACAACTACCTACATTTTATCGAACTACTTATACGCTACTTGAGATGAGGACTCTCGCATTTAGAAGTAGCAAAGCTTAACAAAAGGAATGGACCAGTTGACAAAGAAAGTAAACTTCGGGAATAACTTTCATTTCACCATATAAATTTGGCGAAGATTACAAACATAAAAGTAAATGGAATGCGTAAAATAAAGAGAGCTTTTAGTGAAAAAGAGATATAAACACTCACCTGTAAGGAGCCGAACCTACTGAATTAATCGCAGAACGTAATAGGAGCGTGGGCTGTTTAGCCTGAAGGCTGAAGCTTGCCTAGAAACGAAGGATGCTTAGCTAAACTGCAGTCAGGTTTAAACAACCAAGTTGAATGGAGTTGAGCTTGGAGAATGAGAATGGAAATAAAGATAACAAAGAACTAAAAGTAAGAGCGTCACAGGATAATGAACGAACTGAAAATGGAGAGTTCCAGTATTTCAAGAATCCCTTTTGCAAGAAAACACTTCAGAAAACTGGTTTCAAAAGTTTTTTCTTATCAAAAGCTTAAAAACAGTAGAGTAACGAACTGAATTAAATTTCAGAGTTCTTCTGCTATAGTAACTACCTCTCTTTTTTTGCCCGTCCCTTGAACAGTTTTCATGCAGGTATTTATAGGAACCGGGTGCTTCCCCTAAAGGGTCAAGATCTATTTTGAGGGAGATGAAGGGTCAGGATTTCGAAGGACATGATCTGAGGCTCAGGAATTAAAGAGGATCAGAACGGACGGTCGAGATCCCCTTCAGAATATTTGTACTTTTCCTCGTCTAATCAGACGGTCCCAAATTCTCTTTTCCGGGGCGATCCGAGGGCTGGGAATAAAAAGCGCCGATCTTGTCGTCTTCTTCTTTGATCCAAGGGCTCTGGACTCGTCCTTACAAATGAGATCAACGGTGGAGATTGAGATGTACAGCACTGTCGTGACATATTCTGGCACTTGTCAGGAATGCGGGCGATTCTGAGGCGTGCGGTGGGGATCTCGTCTGCCACGCTTTAACTACCTCGGCTCTGATTATGACGACGGTTAGCGGAAGTTTGTCTTATTCTTTTTGCTATCCGACCTCCTTTCTTTTTCGATCTTCCTAACACGCTCTTTTCAGATCTTTCATGCCGGTCTACCTTCTACCGATCTTTACCACACCAGTCTTCCTTTTATCGGGTTTGGTCCAGTCAAAGCATTTATTTCCCTCAATTCTCGAGGCGTCCGCTTCATTTTCTGTTTGCAATAAATGCTCAAATTTTTTCCTATATATACCTTCAAACGGGAAGCCCTACCTCCCTTGACTTTCTCCCCTATTCTCCTCATTTTTCCTGTTCTAGCTGCTCCGGCAACAATCCCGGACAAGATGACCGTTTTTAATCATTTTTCGGTTGCCCTTTTTGTTCCTATCCTGAAAATTTACGATCCCGGTGATCGAAAAATCATGATGACCTTATCTGATGATAGTGAGAGAACTGGACTAATTAACCGATCTGGATCAAGGACCTCGATCGTACCGATCTCGAATCGTTCGCCCGATATAATCGACGAACTGATTTCGAGCGAGAAGACTGCTAATATTCCCCTCAACGCCGGTGTTTGCTCTTTGGCGTTCATCTGGCTCCTCTCCACACTGGGTGTTCCGACAGCGGCTCGGTTTAAAGCGGTAACTTTGATGACGACCTCTCTCATTCTCATGGGAGTCATAGTCCCCTCAGCCGGTCTCCTGGTCAAACACATCTTTTGACTCAGCCACGAGACTAGGCTTTGATATAGGCCGTTTAGATAGGACGTTCCACCGATCTCTAGAGATCGCCCTTATGATGTAATTAGACCTTTAATGTAATCCGATCTCTAGAGATCGCCCAAATGATGTAATTTGATCTTTTGGAAATAAAATTTAATTTTGTCAATTATCACTTTATTATTATTGATTGTTCTCCGATCTCTAGTGTGTTTATCCGATCTGGTCTCCAACTGAACAGCCCTTATCCGATCCGCACTTCAGAATGTTTGCCTTAATTAGCCGATCCCTAACTAGCCGGTCTCTCCTTATGGAATTTTGGAATATTCATGAGACGTGTCAGAACAGCTGGCGAGTCCCGCTAACCGATGCACTGCCTGGAACATCGTGAGCATTAAATGCTCGGACGACTATAAATAGGGGTGGGGGTTAGCCAGTTGCTCCCTTATGTCATTTTTTATCTCTCACGGACAACTTCAAAATTCTCTCATTTTCTCAAGTTCTTCCGACACCGATCAGACTCCGGTAAGGGTTTTGATCCTTCTTCTAGTTTAAATTCTTTATTTCCTTTGAAAATGAGCGGCGCCAAGGATCAGAGAGTAACGAGCCCTCCTTCCATTCAGTTCTCGTGGTCGTCTGACGAAGTAGAGGTTGTCGGGCCAAGCGCGCGACCTGAACCTCCTAGGGTTTTCGTTCCAGCTCGGGGGCAAGCAGCATCATCAAGGCATGTACCTTCTTCGGGGAGGGAAACTCTTCCCATGGACGAGTTGCCATCGGTCCTTCAAGAAACCGACCTGCAGTCGTTCAGCCAGGTGTATAACATTCGACCTGATTCCTACGAATTGATTAAGTGTCACGGCGATCTTCGTGCCGATCACTTCTTCGAGGAGAACGATATGATCGTGGTCTACGAAGAACAATTAAAGGCCAGTCTGCAGTTCCCTTTGGACAACTTCTTCAAAGAAGTTTTGAAATATCACCAAGTGTGCATCGCTCAAGTTCACCCAAACTCGTGGCAGATCTTGGTAGCCTTCCGAGGCCTCTGTCGAGCTAAGGGACTCCGTCCTACAGCTAAGGTATTCGCCGAACTGCATAGGTTGACTCGTCGGAAGGACGACCAGTATTGGTTCTTCCAGGCGAAACCCCATTGTGGACTTTTTACCGACCTACCTTCCTCCCTAAAGAATTGAAAGAACCGCTTCTTTATGCTGAGGAGCAAAATTCTGAACAGCTTTGAGGGCTTCCCCCGCAGCTGGCTGCACCAAGGTCCCCTACTACCGAAACGCATCACACTAAATAGAGAAGAAGGCCTGATGGTGATGGAGCTAAAGGAACAGGCGGGCAGAGAGAAGTTCTCTTGCTTGGATGCAGTGACGGCTGAGCTGCATCATTGGACTCTACAGCTGGTCACTGGCCAAGATCGCGGGCTTCAGCTCTCTGATCTCGGCATCGGTATTTTCTATATCTCAGATCTTTGGACCTTAGCGATCTCACTGACCTCTTCTTTGTGCAGGTATGGCAAGCGGCGAAGCCTCTAAGGAGAGCCGGAAGCGGAAGAGAGAGATCTCCCGGAAGGTACTGGAGATGAAGCGTTCCGAGCTGCTTCAAACGCCTAGTCATGAGCCCAGGGAAATACAGGAAGGCTCGTCTCAACCTTCTGGGCCTCCGGTCATAGAAGTGGTCCGATCTCCTCCTCGCCGAGAAGAGCCGCCTCCACCTCCTCCAGTCGCTCCGAGTGCGAAAGGGGGTCCTTCTCAACCTCCTGTAAGGTCCCTTTCCCGTGGTGCCCAAGTCTTGATCCCCTCACTGGAGAAGAATTGCACGGTTCGAGAAAACCCCAGTTTCGCTAAGGTCTTGGCATCCTCCATCTGCCTTCGAGAAGATTGGGATAGGCTATCTCCGGATAACCTTGATGACATCTTGACCAGATCTATGAGCCTGAACGTGGAGTGTTTGGTGAACCAGCACATGGTCTGGGAGAAGGCTCATCGCCTGGGTAAGGAAGTCGAGAGGATGGGTCATGAGGTGTCTTCTCTTCGATCCCAACTTTCGTCCGCTCAGGACTACATATCTCAAATTGAGGGACGAATGAAGTTTTATGAGGACAAGCTGGCCGAGCAAGCTCATGTTCTAGCCGAGCGAGATCGTGTTCTCGAGGAAGTTCAGGCGCTCCGAGCTGATGAAGCTGCTCAACTCGCTCATCTTGCTAAGGAGCTCAAGGCAAAAGAAGAAGAAATTGTGACCGGAGTGGCCGGCGCTTAAGTGAATGCTCACAGAGATCTCCTGGCTGAGCTCAAGAAGCGTTATCCCGAGGAGGACTTCTCCTGGATGGCCAACCTGGCTCCCGAGGACGAAGGTGAGGGTAGCGAAGAGGAGGCTGAAGGTGAGAGAGAAAATGAACAACATGTAGTTCAGGTTGGAGGTGATCCCCCAGCTGAATGACTTGTATAAATTTTGAAATGAAATGAAAGTTCCCCTTTTGTTCAATGATTGATTGTGATCGGAAAGTTTCTAAATTGCGTAAGCACTTGATTGTTTGAACATATTAGAATGACAACTGAAAGTGATTATTAATCTAAGTATAGGAGATCGGAAAACGCAATATGCATGAGATCAGTTACGAAACGGGACTTAATTAAAATTAGAAATTTGGCTTTGAACACTTAAGATCGGGATCATCTTTAAACCGAGTCAAAACCTTTATCATTCTCAAATTTTTAAATGAGAGACCGGCAATAAGACTGGTGGTATGAAGGCCTTATGTTGGTTCAATCTTATTTGACAAGAAAGATCGGAAATATAATTAAATGATCAGGGGACTCGGGAATTGGTTTGAGGGATCGGTGAGGCTTTAAATGACCTGGAGACTTGGTATTAATTAAATTCCTTTTGAGGGGAGATCGGAAGTGTGGTCGGTTGGCAAAGGGGATTGTGTTGGGGATCGATTTCAAAGTTTATTAATTTCGGGGGGATCGGTCAAATATGTTGTCGACACTCCTTGTACTTAGCACGGGCCGTGTAACATATCTAGCAAAGAAACTCGAGAAACAGAAAGTTACACGTGTCCCAGAGCTGTTAGTAGTATGCCCTAGAGCATATCATTTAGTATGTATCTTGTACATATTTTATTAATAAAAGGCATTTTCACTTTTTTGTTTACATAATATATTTATGTGTAATGGAAAAGGTCCATTGATATTTTGTTAGAAATTCTATTTTTAAGTTGTTAAGAATATGAGTGACAGCATTTCTAGCACAAAGTATTATAAATAGGTTCACAATCGAGGATACTTCACAATAAGGACATGACTTATCTAGTAAGATTGTATTCATGTTTATTCCCAAGTTATTTATATGAGATGTAAATAAGATGGAATTGTGAGTCTCATGAGAAATAACAAACATGATGGGCACTTATACATGATAAGTAGGTCGAACCAGTGACACTTATGATAAGCACATGGAGTTTACTCTTGTCAATGTATTGTCATAAATCATATCAGTGCATATAATCTTTAGACCTGAGATAGCACAATTATCTTGTATATAGGTGGTTTGAGTTTGATACTACTTTCATACTTGTACTATGTATGGGTATATGGTCATGTGTTGGCTCCTACTAGTTATATAAGGAGGTAGGTGTTGATCAAGATGGAATCTGTTCCTCTAAGTAAATAGGGATAAAATCTTATGTTCATTTAATTGTTCTTGATGTTTCAAGTTCCTGGCCAGGACAGATAGATTTATTCAAAAAAGAGTTTCTGATGAGAAAAACTTTTTAATCAAGAACTCGAATTAAAGAGAACATAATATTCATAGCAAATGGAGTTTGACATATACCATGACTCTAGCTCAAATTGAGATTTTGTAACAGAGAGATTCTAGTGCATGGTAACATATGATTATAGGTTCATTTAAGGTAAACCTTATTACTAATTGGGTGGCCATGGCATGCTATGCTAGGTGTTAATCATGGTCTATGAGGTGCATAAAATGATTTAGAGAAATCGTTTATAGTAAGAAAAAGTTCTGATGATATTAGGAGTTGATATCATGTCTTATTGCCAATTAATGATGAGCCTAGTAAGTCACACACATACACAAGTAATCACAAAATTAAATATAATTTAATTAATTAATTAAAGAGTTTAATTGATTAATTAAATAGGTTTGGTTTGCAATTAGATTACAACGTCCCTAGCATGGCTTGAAACCAAATCTAGGTTATTTGATGTATAGTATAAGTTAAATTTATATTTAAAGTGTTTAAATATGAATTTAATTAATGAGAAATTAATTAATAGAGATTAATTAATTAATTTATATTGATATAAATTGTTTAGAAGAAGAGAAATAATTATTTTGGATTAAGAACTCAAAATTAAGACACAGGGGTATTTTGGTCATTCACAGGGTAACATATGGCACCATGATATGGTGACACATGGCATTACATATAAGCTTGCCAAATTTCTTTTAATCATGTAAGATGATTAAAATTAAGATTAAATATAGGTTTGACACTTGGCACAATGTGATTGGGTCAATTAAACCTAGAGCCAATCAGAAGGTGACATGTGGCAAGGGTTTTAAGTGGTGACCTAGCTATACAAGTGTAAGGATGAAAGAACAAACACAAAAACTGCTGTATTCTAAAGGTGCTGCCACCCCTTGGCTGCCTCTCCCTCTCTTCTTCTTCTTCTCTCATCAATTTAAAGAGATTAGTAAACAATCTCTTGAATTAAAAATACTAGAAATTATTTCTAGTGTCTTATTTACATTTGTAATCTCTTAAAAGGCAAAACTTGATTTTCTAATTCATAGAAAAAGCTTTAGAAGTTGTTCAAGGGCTTCCATAGGGAATCTTGGTGTGGACAAGCTAGAGAGACAACATCTAGTGTCCTAAAGATGCATCCCAAAGGTGACAAACACACTGCAGTGCATCAAGAGGTTAGTGCTCTTATTCTTAATCAAAGCTGCAAACTCTCTTTGGTTCCTTCGTTTCATCTCCCTGGACAGATTTTTATTATTTTATTTCTTCTGCATAACTCTCTTTTTATTGTTTTTACCTTTTATCATGATATTTGCTGAACTCATCATGAGTGAGTAGTTTTCTTATTCTGGATTTGGGAGAGTAGCTCTTGTAATTATTATTATTGATGAACACTGAGTTTTATTTATTGGATTTGAGATTCGTTTCTTAATTTAATTTCTTGTGATCTTAATGCATGCTATGTGCTGGTACCCACTTAGTCATGATTGTAAATGTTAATTGAAGGACTGAAAGGTGAAGATTAACATTAGAAAATCAAGATCTTGAACCTAGGAATTCTAACCTAAACATAGGCTGATACCTTTGTGGAACTTCAAAATTTGTCAAAGATCCTAAAGGATTTTAATTAATTTAATCGCCACGAAAGTTAGGGGTGAGCAGATTTTAGTTCAAACCGAAAAATCGAACCGAACTAAGTCAATTATATTCAATCGGTTCAGTTTTAAAATTTAATCAGTTCGGTTCGATTTCACATTATATAAATTTCGGTTATTTCGGTTCGGTTCAGTTTTGAAAAGAAAAAAATTGGTTAAACCGAACCAAACTGAATAGTAATTTATATATTCAAATCGAACCAAATCGAACCGAATTGATTTTTGAATTGCTTTATTTTTATGGGAAATTTATGAATTATATTTTATTTTATATATATTAATTGTTTAATTTCATTGATTAATAGTTATTAGGTTCAAACCAAAGTCAAAATTAGATCAAATAATTTGAAAATCAAGTCTAAATTAAAAATTAATTAAAAATCAAAACCGATAGGTTTAAACCAAATCAAACCGAAATAAAGCAGTACGGTTTGATTCGATTTTTCACCTATTTTGGTTCGGTTCAGTTTCTAAAATACATAATTCAGTTTTTATAATTTAATTTAGTTTGGTTCGGTTCAGTTCGGTTCGATTCGAACCGAATGCTCACCCCTAACGAAAGTAGGGTTTGAGTTAATTAGAATACACCCTAGATGCCTTGAGAGAGGATTTAGGATAGCTTAGAACTGATTTCCATCAAGGAAAACGACCCTAAATTCAATAAATAAACTAGATAACATCCATAGTAAGATTTAAGTGTGAAATCTTAATTCCAGAATTATTCCAAAATAGATTATTTCATTTTAAGTTTACCATTCTAGTGTTTAAAATTAACAAACTTCATTCTCTAAGTATTCGATAGCCTAGACAGTCAAAATTACTGTGTAGATTGATACTTGCTAAACAAATTCCTCGTGGGAATGATACTCTATTCATCACTTTATTACTTGTTAACGATTCGTTCACTTGCAGTGGTTGCAAAATAGCGAAAAAAGGAACCACCCTAACTTTTTATGGTCAAACTCGCAGAATTAGCAGTTAACAAGTAGCAGGGATATAGACCACCACCACCACTTAGTTTTCAAAATAGAGGACAAAACTTAGCACAGCCACCACCACCTCCTTAAACTCAACAGCCTGAATCCAAGTTGACCATGGAATCCATGATGGAAAGCTTTTTAGCAGCACAACAGTAGTAGAATGAAATGATAAAACAACTAGCTTCTAGAATAGACCAACTGGCTACTCACAACAAAATGCTTGAGAACCAAATTGCTCAGCAAGCTAGCTATTCAAGCAAAGCCATTGGTAAGCTGCCAAGTCAACCAGAAATGAACCTTAAAGAGCATTATAAGGCAGTTGCTTTGAGGAGTGGCAAAATTTTAAATGAACAACAACCAGAAGAAAAGCAAAAATCAATGGATGAAACTTTTGGTGATTCTGATGACCAAACAAAGGGAGAAGAGAATAAAGCTGAAAAGAACAAGGAAGAGGAGGAGAACAAGAAAAAGAAGCTACCTGAACCATAACAACCCCCTCTACTTTTTACTCAAATATTTCAGAAGGCCAAATTGGACAAGCAATTTAGAAAGTTTTTAAAAGTTTTACATAAATTTTATATTAATATTCCTTTCACTGAAGCACTATCTCAGATGTCATCGTATGCAAAGTTCTTAAAGGAAATCCTCTCAAAGAAGAGAAAGCTGGAGGATTATGAGACTATTGCTTTGACAGAGGAATGCGGTGCCATTTTACAAATCAAGTTGCTTCCAAAACTCAAGGACCCTAGAAGCTTCTCGATACCTTATCTTATTAGCAACATGAATTTAAACAAGGCCCTTTGTGATCTAAATGCAAGTGTGAGTCTAACACCCCTATCAATATGCCAAAAGCTGAATGTTGGAGAGCTTAAACCGACTACAATCTCATTGTAACTAGCAGACAGGTCTGTCAAGTACCCAATTGGCATCTTAGAGAACATCCCCATTAGGGTAGGCAAATTATTATTCCTATTGATTTTGTTGTCCTAAAAATGGAAGATGATGCTCAAATTTCCATCATACTAGGAAGGCCTTTCTTAGCAACTACTAGAGCTATTATAGATGTTAAGAAAGGGCAGTTAACTCTCAAAGTAAGAGATGAGGAAGTAGAATTCAATCTATTTAGAGCAATGAAACATAAGTCAAACACGAATGAGTGCTTAAGAGTTGACAATATTGATAAGCTAGTTAAAGAGGAATTCCATAAGAGATATCCTAAAGATCCTCTCGAAGCATGCATAGTGCACAGCAACACCATAGATGATGAAAACAAAGAGATTGAAGCTTATATACAATCTTTTAAAGCTAGCCCACCTCTACCCTTAGCTCAAGCACTATAAGTGGAGGAACTAAAGGATTCAAAACCTAAGGCTGAACCACAAAAGGCTAAGAAATAGGTAGAATTGAACCCTTTTCCCTCTACTCTCAAGTATATATTTCTAGACTCAAACTCTAATTATCCTATCATAATAAATGCTAACCTAACTAGTTTAGAACAGGAAAAACTTTTAAAGGAACTTAGGACCTATAGTAAAACTATAGGGTACACAATAAAAGACCTTAAAGGGATTAGCCCTTCTATTTGTATGCATAGAATACCTATGGAAGAGAATAATAAGCCTACCATTGAACATCAAAGGAGACTAAACTCTAATATGAAGGAAGTAGTGAAAAAGGAAATTTTAAAACTATTAGATGTAAGTATTATATACTCAATTTTTTATAGTAAATGGGTTAGTTCGGTGCATGTAGTACTTAAAAAGGGTAGGACAACTATTACTAAAAATGAAAATAATGAGCTAATTCCTACTAGGATAGTCACTGGTTGGTGTATGTGCATTGATTATAAAAAGTTGAATAGTGCCACCAAGAAGGACCACTTTCCCCTTTCATTCATTCACTAAATGCTTGAAAGGCTAGCCAAGCATTCCTATTTTTATTACTTGGATGGGTATTCGAGATTTTTCTAAATCCCAATTCACCTAGAAGATCAAGAAAAGACCACAATTGCTTGCCCCTATGGTACTTTTACCTATAAGAGAATGTCTTTTAGTCTCTGTAATGCCCTAACCACTTTTAAAAGATGTATGATCACTATTTTTTCTAATTTTGTTAAAAACATTATGGAGGTTTCTATGGATGATTTCTCTATTTATGGAACCACTTTCGATGTAACGCCCTCACTTTAGGTAGTTTCGTACATTCTACTGTTCCAGTGACCAATGGCTGTCTGGAGAGCCAGAATTTCTAGAACTATAATTGAACTAGAGTAAGGAGTCATAAATGGTCTAAGTTATGACAAGAAAAATTAAGGAAAAATTTTAGAATTGAAATGCATTAAAGTTGTAACACCCCAAAGTTCGGTAGTGCGTTCTACTGCTCCGGTGACCAGTATTGTCCGGACAGCTAGGATGCCTAGAACTACACTTTGACATGAGGGAGGAGACATAAAATAATGAAATACAAGAAAAGAAGATACAAGAAAAACAAAGGAAAAATAATAGCAAAGAAATGTGATCAAGTTAAGCAGTAGGAAACCTAACGATGGGTGATCATTTGGGAAGTCACGGCGTGGACCGTTGACTAGCTCCTGGATCATGGGAACCACGGAAAACATTTTAGGACTTAAATAGACCCTTATTGAAGAATAAATATCATTAGAAAAATCAAAGAAAAATTATATAATTAGTACAAAGAAAAGTGAGAAATCGAAAAACGGACAAAACCCGGTGTTACCGAAAAATCGAGAATGCAACCCGAACAGGGGCATTATGGTCATTTGATATCCCGAATTGTCTTTTGACCTAAATGTCCATTAAAAATAAATAGTATTACACTTAGAAAATAAAATGAAAAATTAGTTTAGTGGTACCTAATACAAATAGCTAAAATCATGGGTTAATGTGGAATAAATGCACAATTGGCTTATTATATGATTATTTGGAGTTAGTGGACCATTAAAGGATTAATTAAACACATAGTGGGGCAGGTGTACTTCCATTACACCATCAGAAAATTTCATCTTCTCCATTTTACCAAAGTTGCCGTGAATGAAGGTGAGAGAAAACTCCATGGGCGTTTCATGCAAGCTCACTTAACCTCCCCATTTTCAACTCCAATCCCTTAAGTGGCTTCATGAAAGTTTGTCTACTCATCACAAGGAAGAGTTTGATACCAAATTTGAGAAGTTTAAGCAAGGTTTAACAAGCTCCAACCATAAGGTAAGTTAGTGTTTTTGAAGATAGCTTTGTTAAGTTTTGTGTGCATGTTACGGGTGTTGGGTTTGTGAAGAAAATTTTTGAGTTTGAAGAGTTATTGTTGTGTTCATTTTGGACAGCCATGGAGTCATGTATTTGATGAAATAATTGTGCATATATTTGATGAGAAATGATGTTGATCATGATGATTTAATAACCTAGTGAATTACTTCATATTTATATGGTGATTTTTGGCACTTGAATGAGAATTGATGAATTGTAGGGCAATTTGGTGTTGAAGAAGATTTTCGGCAGCTTGGGGACACTTGAATAAATGTATGTATTCATGGAAGTGTTGGCAGAATATTGACATAGAAGGATTGATGGATATGTATGTGAACTTGTTGTGTAAAGAGTATGTAAAAACTAGTAATGTTATGTGTATGTGTAATTGTGTTTGGACTTTGGAAATTAGAGTTATATTTGGTGTATTAAAGATAATTGTAATCTGCCCAAAGAGATGATAATGTAAAGTGGGATGTGGTTTTGGTAATGAACCAAAACAGAAATGGTAGGAAAGTAAACATATTGCAAGGTAAATGTGTCATGGATGTGTGTTAAGCAAAGTAACCAAGGGCAGTGTACATTTTAGCCAATAAGTTTAAATGTGCAACCTCAATTGGTATGAGACTAATTGGAGGTGAAACTAGGCACAAAATGTGCCAACTTTCATTGAGAAAACATACCAAAATTCTGCTTGCAAGGTGACCTAAGAAAATGACCAATTCGGATTAGGTGCAATTAGGACCTGAAAAAATGACCAATTGGGCAGCAGTGAGTGTTTAGGCCATAACTCACTCAAAACAGGTCCAATTGACCTGAAATTTTAACCATGAATAGTTAAGACCCATACCTACAAGTCTTATGAGGACACCAAAACCCAGAAATGACCAGAAGCAAGTCAAAAAGCTTGCACAAGTTCGGGTCCAAAAACTGGCCGAACCAAAGTTGACCAAATTGACCTAAAATTGACCTAATTTGATGCCATTTGACCAGCAATAGTGTAATGACCATAACTTGGTCTACTTAACTCGAATTGACCTGAAATTTTGCCCCGCGTGCAATAAGACATAGATCTACAAGTTTGTAGTTTTGACCGAAACCCGAAAACCGAGGGAACTAGATCGTCCGGCTAGGTCAAACTAGTATCCCGAAATCCAACAATTTGCAATAAAATGCAAGAAAACGCAACATACATAGAATTGAGCTTGGTAACACGTACCAAACCTAAAACTCTATCGAATATGACATATTAATGACACTAAGACCTAATTTACCTAAAACGCATCGAGGGTCGGTATATTAGGTGATTAAGCAAATAAAGGTATTCAGTGAATTGTTTATCGAACATTATCGTTAGAGGCAAATTAATTTAGCACTGAAACACTTCAAATTGTGTTTCTCAGTTAACAAGGACTCAGCAAAAGGGAAAGAAATACTGAGTCAGGACCAGGAGACAAATATCAGAGGTTTGTGCACAACAACTATTTCTTTTGAATTATTTTCAATTGAAATAAATATTGAATATTTGTATATTATTGTTTTAAATTGTGGAAATGTATTTGAATGAATATTTATTGCTTGAAAAGCATTGTAAATGATTTGAAACTGTGAGAAATTGTTTGAATGACATTGATGGATACTTATTGATTTAAAAGCATTGGAAATGGTTTGAAACCACAGCTATCATGTATATTGATTGTATTCCTCATTAGCTTGTCTAGTGGGGACGAATTGAATTCCCTCTCCGTCAAGTGTTGAGGTGTGTGCCTGTTGAGGACGAATTGGATGAGTACTCATATTTTTGCTAGCTAGCTATGTTATTCCTCATTAGTCATCGACTTTTGGGACGAATTGAATACCTCATTAGCCATCGGCTTTTGGGACGAATTGAACTATGGATCATGATTAAGCTGTGTGTGATTTATTGATATGTATTGTGAGATTGTGAAATGGATTTAAACTCTCATTGACATATACTGTCTTTTGAATTCAAACATGATCTAACTTATGAAAATTATTGTGATATTGACAAATGGAGTTTAAATTCTTGTTGACAATTACTGTCTTGAATTTAACTATGATTTTAAGTATCCACTATTTACATGACTTATGAATTGTGATTTAAATTGTTTTTGGTTAATGTTGTGCACCACTGAGACATTGTCTCAAATGATAGCTTTATTCTTTGTCGCGCAGTAGAGAGACAGACAGGGCAGCAGACTAGGCTGCATATACATCCAGCGAGGGATTACCTGGTATAATGAGTATACCAGTATTTTGCATTTTGTACTGTAATGTATGACACTATATGTACATATTGTTTTTTTTTGGTTTTGAGCAGTTGTAAATTCAAATTGTACCTTGAAGTTGTAAATTAATTATGAGTTATTTGACTTGTAAAAATTGTATTATATTTCCTTATCTCAGACTTTGAAAAATTTCTATGGAATTGAGTTGATAAATTGTTGTGTTGAGAAATGTATTGGAGTTGAGATTTGGAAAATTATTGAAGTGCTTTTTACAGGTTTTCTGAAGAACTGTTTTGTCCAAAATACAGATGGCACTCTGCCAAAATTTTTACAGAAATTCCAAATAAACCAAATGAGTTAGTTGTTTCACTTCAGTTCACCAAAGTCTTTAACACCTGTAAATAGTGCTCACCACTATAAAAGAAGTAAGAAAAGTTTTTAAAATCCCTTGTAGTGTATTTAATGGGTTATCAGTAGACGAAGTTGGTAATTCATTAGGTATACTACGGGATCATGTTATGCCTTACAGAGGGGTAGGGTGTGACAAAAGTTAAGTGAGCCGATGCTTCGGCGTGGGTGACCTAACGGGAAGTTGCTGTAAAAATAGCTAATAGCCCTAAACTTGGGGGAAACCCAGTGAAATAATTTCTGGGATGCCAGAGAAGAGTTACAGTGCCCTAGGTAGCATTAGAATACCAAGAAAATGTTAGGAGAATTTTTAAGATCGATACAGACAATTTTAGTCCGTTAAGCAAAACGAAGGGCATTGTGATCATTTCACCTTCAGAGATGATTTTTGACCAACTTGTCCAATTGAGTAAATAAATTATATGACAAAAAATATAAATAAATATTGATGAAAAATTAATTAAAAATAAATAGAAAAGGAAAGAAAATAAAATGGAATTAAATTAGATTTATTGCATAGGCATGATGTAGTGATGATGTCATTAAAAATTTTGTAACCAATTATAACTAACAAGTCCACTTAAATTCATTAAAAAAGAGAAAAATGAGTAAAAAAAATACCATCTTCTTTATTTTGCTCAAGTTGGCCGAAAATCTCCATGGGAGGTTCTTTCCTTCTTTCTTTTTATTTTGCTTGAATTCCACCAAATTACACCATAATACCCCTTCTTGCTTTCATTAAACTTGGTCCTTGCATCTTGGGCAAGCTAGAGAAAGCAAAAAGAAGTGGAAATTTGAAGTTAGGAGAAGCTTGGAAATTCTTCAAAAGAGGTTAGTGCCTAACTCTTGCTTTCTTTCTTCTTTAATAGTTAAAACTAAGTTGAATGAAGGTCAAATTTCATGAAAAATGATACAAATGGTGCATGAATGAAGGTTTGGATTTTTGGCCAGCTTTATGGGAGTGGTAGATTGATGGTTTCTGATGGATTTGAATGGTTTAAAAATGGTGTTTGATGTGTAGAAATCAATTAGAATTTGATTAGTATGCTTAATGTGATATGTGTTGTGTAAATCTTGAATTAGAGCTAGGGTTTGATATAAAAATTAGGAATTTAATGATATTTTGATAAATTGTTCATGTTGAGACCAATTATGGACAAAATGAAGTGCATGGAATGTGAATTGTGGATGGTAGTAGTGTGGGAAGGTGGTATTGGGAGTGTTGTTCATACGCAGGGAATTCTGGACCTATGAGTCCAGTATGTTTAAATGAACATAAGTAGAGCTAGACAGCTCCAATTGGTGTGACGCCAATTGGAAATGAAATTTAAGACCATAAGCCACATTTTTTATGAAGCAACCTTGATCATAAAACAAACTTAGAATACCCTAAAAATTGCCTCAATCTGGGTAACACACAAGCTGTCCCTGGAAAATGACCAAATAAACAGTGTTTGTTCATTTGGCCATAACTCAGTGTAGAAATATCCAAATGACCTGAATCTTATATCAATAGAAAGATTAGACAATTTAGAACAATTTTCATGAAGAACCCAAACTCAAATTCTGAACCTAACCAATTCAAATTGCTAGTCCAAGTTAGAACACTAAATCTAGCAGAACCAAATTTGCCCAGAAAATTTGGGTAAGGACTAATCCGGCCAGTTATGGTAAATTGACCATAACTTGAGCTACAAAACTCCAAATGGAGTGATTTAAAAAGGGAATTAAAGATGACACATAAAGGAATAACTTTCATGAAGAGAATTTTGTCAAATTCCTACTGTACAAATGACCAATAGAACAGTAATCTTAGAACTTGAAATCTAAAAACTGTAAGTAACCAAGACTAAGCTTTGAAATGGTATTGGCAATCAATACCAATAAAAATAAAATGCAAAATGTGGTACCTTGGTGAACTTAGGCTTAACAAATCTATTATGAATTAAAAAGTCAACCTTTGAAGGAAAATGGTCAAGTGAATAGTAACCCCAATGATATAGAAACTGACATAATAAATTAGAAAAACTAGTAGGATGGTTAATATAGATAAAGTGATTAATGAAATAATTGTTATAAATTGTGATCAATATGAATGATATAATGAATGAATAAATGAATCATATTAATGAATAAATGAGACATTAGTTCTCATTATTGTAGAAAGGAATAATACTTTGAGTACAATGGTATATGATAACCATTGTTGTGAATTGTGATCAACACAAATGATATAATGAATAAATATATGAATTATGATGAAGGCAAAATTTATGTAGAAATGTATTTTAAAAATTTATACTTCTGCTAGGAATAGAATTGAAATGTTATAAATTATAATTGGAATTTGTCATGAAATACTGCGTAAGGCTTTATGCCTGTATTCATGGCTTTATGCCTGCACTCATGGCTTTATGCCCGCACTCATGGCTTTATGCCCGCACTCATGGCTTTTATGTCTGATTATATGTTTTCATGGCTTTTTGCCATATTGATTGCATATGTGGTTGATGTACTGAGCTTACACGTCCCATGGTATGACGGCCCGCCAATGACCTGTTATCTAGTTTAGTCAGCCTGTCATAGGTTACTTGGGCAGAGAAATTTATTGAAATGAGTTAAGAATAATAGCAACTGAAAATATTAGCAATTAAATAAAAGAGTAAAGAATATTTAGAATAAATTAAATTAGTTATTTAGTAGAAAGAATTGAAATGAATTGTAACGATATTAAAATTTAATTATTATGAAATAATCTGCGATAACTTAGAAAGTATTGATGAAATAATAAAAAGATTTGCAAAAGAGATATAGGTATATTACTACTATGAATTTAGGAATAAATTGCTTCTTAAGAGGAATAAATTAGAACGAAAGATAGTTAATACTAGAAGTATTATATTAAACTAAATTAAATTCAAGAGTACC
This sequence comes from Hevea brasiliensis, assembly GCF_030052815.1. Lineage (NCBI taxonomy): Eukaryota > Viridiplantae > Streptophyta > Magnoliopsida > Malpighiales > Euphorbiaceae > Hevea > Hevea brasiliensis. The sequence goes on along the minus strand of NC_079508.1, from coordinate 5,870,439 downwards.
CAAAGTATAATCTATTTCTTTCTTTATTTGTATATATTATTTTCTTGTTATATTATTGCACCACTAAGCAGCAATGCTTAGCGCGATGGATTGTTTCCTTCGCGTAGGTACTGAAGGTAAAGCCCAGTAAATATTAAACAGAGATTTTGGAGTTCTGATCTGCAGAAGTGTCTGAAGTATTCAAGGTTGTCACCTCCTCAGCAATGCAAGTAGATAGGGCCCATATAGATCATATTTTATATTTTGTATAAAATGCTTAGATATTGTATTGTAATGGAGTTTATGAATAGGTAATTAATAGGAATATGATGTAAATTAATAAATTAGTTTTTTTCATATGTAATTAATTTATATATCATATAAATTATGAAATTATATAATTTGAGCATAAATGAGATTGTATGGGTTTGAAGACAGAATTGAAGTACATAGATGATGCATTAAATGATGAGATGATTATGAGAATTATTAATGAGATTTTTATTGTAAAATATATTATTGAAAATTTCAAATAGGTGAATAGTGAAACACGTCAAACGATAATAAAATAGGGAAAACTCCGTTGGTTTCTGTAACATCCCCACTGTACGTGTTCTGTATGTTCAGTTGTTCCAGTAGTCAAATAACAGTCCAGGCAAGTTAGGATGTCTGGAACTATACTTCGGTGATAGTGAACAGACATATAATGATGAAAAAAATAAAAAGAAAATACAAGAAAAATCAAACAAAAATGAAAGAGAGAAAATGATGCTAAGTTAAACGAGCCGGCACCGCAGCGATGGATGACCGCACCGGGAAGGCCGTTGCCGACCCTAGGACCGCAGGGAACCCTCGAAATTTAATTTTGAGACATAGATAAATGTTTATTGAAATGTAATTGACACTAGAAATATCAAAGAAAAATGAAAATTTGAGAAACAGACAAAAATCGGTATTACCGAAAAATCGGGAATATAACCCGAAGTGGGATATTTTGGTCATTTGACACATAGTGTTGCCTTTTAACCTCAATGTCCATTAAAAATAAATGATATTACACTTTAGAAATGTCATCAAAAATTAAATTGTGATACATTATGTAAATTGTGAAAGAAAGGAGGTAAATGTGTAAATAAAGGAAACTTAGTATAATTAAACATTAAACCAATTATTAGTGCTCCACTAACTATAATATAAAGTACATAAAATAAACATTAGTGGGCAGAAATGGGTCATCTTCAACCTTGAGAAAAAGCTTGCCGAATTGCTCCTCCCAAAAACCTCCATGGCCACCATGCATGAAGCTTTCTCTCTCCATCATCAAGCCCTCATTTTCACTTGCTTCCTTCATTAAAGCTTGCCTATTCACCTTGCGGAAGATATTGTCAATAAGAAAAACCAGATTTGGTAAAGTTTTGATAAGCTCCAAAAGTTGTAAGTGTCCAAAATCTCTCCCTTGCTTTAGTAAAGCTTGTGTTTAGGTTGAGGTGAGTGTTTTGGTAAAGAGAAATGAAAGAAATAGTGAGAAATGGACTTGTCCATTTTTGGCAGCCATGAACCCTTGTGAGCTTGAGTTATTTTTACTTCTAATGAATGAAAATGAAGGTTGATTAATTCAAATGAAAATTGTAGTAAGTTTGTATTTAAGTATGTGCATGTAGTGTTTAGATTAAAGGTGTGAAATGGAACCTTGATGCCTTGAGCAAACTGCCATGTTTGGCAGCCCCTAATAGTATGAATTTGTGTTTGAACATGTGGTTATTAATGATATATGTTAATGTTAAATTGTGGGCAGCAAGTGTAAGTGATATTGAAGTATGAATATGTTGAAGTATATGTGTAATATTAACATTGAAGTATGTTGAATTTGGGTGGATGTAAATATTGAAGTTTAATGGTGTATTGTGTGCCTTGTGCACTTGAGTATTCTGCCCAGAATTGTTGCTGAAATTGTGTACAATATATGTATAGAAGTGTTGTTGATTGAATATTGTAGTAATGAGGAGGAGAAGGAACATCAAATTGGGAGTGTATGTGCATTGTGCAGGTTGTGTATTGGAGGCAGCATCTAAATTAGGCTATAAGT